>NC_142110.1:6956875-7280937 GCF_056152115.1 Neolamprologus brichardi | reverse complement strand
GCATGATCTACAAGGTTTCACTGTCTTTTACCCACATATGAATTTACTGAGATCAACAGTGTGAAAATCCTGACCTCTGTAATCTATTTTATGGCATCATGGACTGTAAGTTTTTTACAATGGTGCATCATTCATCATTTAAGAATGACAGAGTGCAAAGTGGTCAGGTTAGGGCTGACTTTTTCAACTTATGTATGGTTTGTTCACTCTATCTGCCCATCACAGCAGCTGCTCAATCACTTGCAAAGACAACAAACCATGCATGTAACATTTCTTCAGAGACTCTTTCATAGCAAACCTTTCTAAATGTAGAATGTGGGAGATAGAAGCCCTGGTCCTTACATGCAGTTCATCAAGTTGAAATAAGAAACCTCAGAACTCCTATTTGCAGGGAATTCTAATGTAGATGATCAGGTTTGTGTTTTACAATTTACTGTGAGTCACGGGAAAAGTCTGAATCAGAATCCTTTTCATTTCTCCTTTATTTAGATTGTGGTAGTTTTTACATGGAAACAACAGTGGTGTAATGGTGGATTAATTTAAAATTGATTAACATTTAGCGGTATTAATTTACAACCTGCATTAGAAACGCTTGTGTTGTAATCCCATATGGAAAAGATATATATAAATCTTATAAAGTTTTTATCTGTCTTGTATGAAACTTGTATGAAAAGCATACAAGAGTGAAAACACATATAAGATTCCTTGAAAAATTATATACTGAAACTTGTATGTTTTGTATACTTACTAAAAAAATATATGAAAGTAATGAGAAAGTGGCCACTTTCATGAGTAAATCATATATGTTTTTACTATTTCTTTTCCATATGGGATATTAGGGTAAGTCCTGATTAAAAGGGCAAATCATAGTCTTTCTCTAACCTTAAAAACATATGATTGTGAAAGAGGTAAGTTGTGACAAGAGCACCGATTAGTATTTTCAGTCTCTTTCTTCTTACATATATGTTAACCATGTACATTGCTTTTGGTTATATTGTGTTTAAAGGTTGTTGCACCACTAACTCAAAAGATCAGTTGATGCAAATCTAAATGCTGTTAAAAGTTACAGATGACTTACTGCATAAGGCTGATGTTTTTAGCCTAATGTGTGGGCCACAGAACATAAGCCCCGCCTCTTGTCTGGGTATAGTGTACAAGGCACAGTACTTTGACAACAGAGGAGATAGAGCATTGCTTTTAGCGTCCTCATACTCTGCCTTTTGCACTGGAAGACCACAATCAATCCCAATCTTGCTATTTCTGGCTACACTTTTCTAATTCTATGAATTAATGCAATCTCAGCTACAAACATTTTTCCAGAAAACATGTTTGATTAAGCAAATGATCCTCCAAATCCCTCTTCTTTTGGAATCATGTTCTTGTTATTCTTGGTTCACCAAATGTGCTATTCTTCTGCTGTCCTCTTTCTAAGTGAGTAGCATATTACTGCCTTGGTACACAGTAGAAGGCAAACTCAGGGTCTTTATGTAGCCCCTCTGAGCATTTTTAGGTTTGCTTCATTTAGTTGTTTATGGGATGTGACTGTTGAATATGCTGAACAGGCATCCTAAGGCCATGTTTTACATTGATAAGCTATCCTTATCCTGTTTCTCCCATCCCCCAGGAGGTAAGTGAGTAGACACAAAACTGTTGCCCTGCAACTTAACTTGTTCCCAGATGTGGAGGGATCAAATGACAAAGAAAGAATAGAGCGGTCAGAGCAGAGAAGGGGCTTGATGTGACAGCAGCCAGACAGTTCTGTGGCTGGAACTTGTTGGTGGATCAGGGGAAGGTCAATGGCTTGTTGATCCTATGCTGCACCCTCCAACTTGATGGATTGAAGCTTTGAGTAAGAACCGCCATAACAGTTTTTCGATCACACCAAACCCCCTCATGGATTATCACCTATTCTCATTCACCAGTCCCTATATCTCTGTCTGTCTCTTCTGGTTTATCTCCACATTCCTCGCAATTGCACTGAGTCTCGATTTTCTTTAAGCAAATGACCAGACTGTTTCAGCACAGGGGAGTTTACTTCAGATGTGTACACTGAAGCATGAACAGGACCTCAGGCAATGCCAGCTATTGATTTTGCCATGATTCTGATTAGAGGGCTCCCTGTTGCAATCAATACCATATATCAGTGGAGTCCACAGTAAAACTGATGGCCTTAGATAGTATCCCATATTTGGTTTCCAATTAATTAGGCTGTTGATTATTTTTAGGATTAAAAGGCAGTTGAGTGAGCACAAGATCCCTTAGCATAAAAAACAGTTCGGCACGAGAGACTCTCGACTGCCCAAACAAATCAGACACTGGATGTAACGACTACAGTCAATAACACCACTTGATCATCAGGATTAAATTTTATGGGCTGCTAGACGCTGTACACTGGATGATATGAGTAGGGTGAAAAAGGCCTCTCTCATACAGCTTTCACTGAGTGTCTTATTATCTTATATTTTAATGAATAATGGTTCAGCAGGTGACGTGTACCAGCTGCAGGAGTCAATGCTACAGAGCTCTCATGCTCTCAATATATGAAAATTGTGTTAAGGCTTTGTTGTTGCCATAGATTCGCCAGACTACTTCAAACTGATAGCAAGGCAACAGTAACTCAAATAACCACTCATTACAAGCAAAGGTGTGCAGAGGGGCACATCTTGGTTACCTCTGAACACACAACACATTGAACCTTAAAGCAGATGGGATACAGCAACATAAGAGCAACAAGTACCACTCCTGTCAGCTAAGAACACGGCTACATTTAACACATGTCACACATAAAATTGAACAAAGTTAACATCAGGACATCGACACGATGTCCTGTTGTTAGTGTTAAAGGTACTGCACCACCTATTTTCCATTCTCTCTTCATGCTCTGTCAAAACCTTACAAAAATCACTGCTTTGAAAGTACATTTTGCTCATACATATGCAGTATAATGAGCATATATGTGGTTTGATAGTCACGATTTGACACTGCAAATTGGCTGCCAAAGATTGATGAGAGGTGGGATTCGTCTTTCTGCCAAATGGTACAGATGTGATTTGGCTATTGACTCCATTGCCACTCAGAGATGCTGACATAATGAAATGGCTCACTGTGAACTCCCACCTTGATTAGAACGAGTAATTATGAATATGCTGCTGTAAGCGTAAAATTGGACTGAAAGGAGGCGTTCTGGAAAGTGACTGTTCCTCTTTGACTCTGAGTGGCTTGTAATTGGCTACCACACGATCAATGACTCCTCAGAATTTTGCACTTGGATGGATCAGCTTGTCTGGATTATCTGTGGAGCTTTAAAGCCAACATTTCACAGAAATATTGAAAATTTTTTTGTTAGTTACTCATATTTTAGCAAGCTTTTTAGCTATGTCAGCACAGTAACAATATTAGAAAACATTGTCATATTGGAAATCAAAACTAGTCTCTGATAGTTAATTCAGCACGACCTTGGTTGATGAAAGCTACTAAGAGTTGAATTTGGATGCCCCATGATACTCTGTCATAGACTAGCATGCTACAGTTTGCCAAACATGGCACTTTTCCCTCCTCCTTGACACTTTGAATTCCTCCCAATTCCTCCTCTTGTCAAATTCCCTCCTCCCCATCTGTGTTTCTATCAAACATTTACTGTAACTGCCTGTAGACAAAAACATGTCAAGAGATTTTTGTCTGACTCAACAATCTCATATGATTAAACTTGCAATATTCTTTAGAGGGGCTTACACTGTGCAGTATTACCTGTACTGTTCAGGTCACAGTACATGGAGTATTTTACCAGGGGTGGGATGAGTACTTGGTTGCAATCCTTAGCTGAAAAAAAGCTACATAAACATCAGCTTCTGTCTGCCAGGCTACAACTTGGAAGCCATTTTTAAGTTACACAGTTAATCAAGAGGAAGGACACGACAGACAAGCTCTATTTTCCCTTCCTCAAGGTGAAATGGTACATATAGTCCGAGATTATCAAGACACATTTCACCCATGCATCCCTGCATCTGTCAGTCTAAGCCCAGGAGGCCAAATGCCCTTTTCTGCACACATTTAGTTCTTCCAGCAGGAATATGCAGTGCTGTGTTTCCTTGGTGTCATCCCACTAAGCACTTCTTCCATGTTTGCAGTCAGTATTTACTGAGTTACTGAATAAAACCTTATTTATTGTTTTTGTATTGCTTCTGAGTCTGAATAATTTATGTTCGCGTGTCTTGGCTACATCTATATGTACACATATATTCTTTTTAAATTAGGAAAATATTAGGAAAATATCTCCATCCACATGGGAACTCAGAGCAACAGGTGATAACATAATCCTGACCATTACAGAAATTTGGTCAAGCAAAAGCTCACAACAACACAGCACACAGTCTGACATCAAAAAAAGGAGATAATGGTGCACGCTTTTGATGCCGAGAGATAAAATCTCTGTTTTCTTCTTCCACCTGTCAACGTGGAACTGAGATTCAGAAAATATTCACCCAGGAAGGAGTTTTTCAAAAGCTCAGTTTTCAGTGATCTAAAATGTAATTTATGTGTGGATGAAGGGCACCCAAATTCTATAGAAAAAGCTAAGTCTACCAAAATACCTGTATACATGTGGACAAGGCCTTAGTCCTATTGCTTGGAAGCGTATTAGAAAATAGCTCATCGGCTACCTTCAAGTGTGACACATGGTGGCCATGTTGATATACAGTTCATTTTGCTTGGCTAAAATAATCTCCTCAAAATACATCAACCTTAAGCCTCTGGTATGATATGTTAACAAGTTAAACTACTAAAGCTGAAATGGGTTGAGGACATGTTTTGACTGAACTTTCTCTCCCGCTGACATCGTTGGGATGCAACATTGGCTTCATTTGTTACTAGACATAAACAGTGTTGGGAAGGTTACTTTTAAAATGTATTCCATTACAGAATACAGAATACATGCCCCAAAATGTATTCTGTAACGTATTCCGTTACGTTACTCAATGAGAGTAACGTATTCTGAATACTTTGGATTACTTAATATATTATCATGCTGTTTACAACTACATGAATGTACTATTGCTGTGATTTATTACTGTTACTGAAGGTCCGCGGCTCCGAACCGTAGTAAAGGGACCTCTGGCTAATACGGTGGGTTCTGTGTTGGGCTCGTAGCTGAAAACTAGCTTTACTTTGTTGTCTGGGTCAACTTTGCTAGCGAGAGACAGAGAGAGGCGTTGAAAGGCTGCTCCAATGGAACTTATTGTTTTTGGAGGAAAACACGAACACGGTGTACAGTCGAGTCTTAATAGCTTACTTACAACTGGGCTCGTCAGGCACTCTTCTTGGCTGCAGTGGTTATTATTATATTTACATGCTTCCAGCTCCCGTTTTTGCTCGATGACAGCTCGTACTTTTCCTTTTTCTCCCTCCCTCGCTCACAGACATATAACGTGTATGGCAGTCCATTCTCCCTGCAGCACGGACTACACTGCCTATGATGCTACATTCTTTAGAGCTATACCTGTAGCATTCTGCCTATTAGCTTAGCACAACAACAACAAAAAGGCCTCTCTCACCCAGGAAACACGCAGAGAGAGCGCGTCACCGTGTACCCATGGCAACCGTAAAGATGCCGCCTGGAACAACAGAACGTAGCTGTCAAACAAAACCCAAACAGGCCTGACCCGCCACAATATGAAACACGGAAGTACCGCCGTGTAATCCATTTATTTCAACAAAGTAACTGTATTCTAAATACCACCTTTTTAAACGGTAACTGTAACGGAATACAGTTACTCATATTTTGTATTTTAGATACGTAACGGCGGTACATGTATTCCGTTACTCCCCAACACTGGACATAAACCTCTGGGGGTTAAAATGAAATGAATGCAAACATATTAAAAGTGCAGTTCCTTTAGTGTCCACCTGAAGCTGGCTTTGAAAGCGAATCAATTCATGACGAACCCGTCCGACTTTAGAGCTACACTAAACATGTTTACCAGCTAATGCACGGTAACCTCATCCATCTACTGTCTGGAGAGACAGCTCTTAGCAGTTTAATTAATAGTACAAAGAGGAAAGGAGGGCTGGCTGTTTAATTATGACAAGCATCTTGTCCGTGATTGCTAAACCAGAGAGAGGGAAGGGTTAGCCTGAAAGTCGGAGGATAGTGTCAATATTTAATAGCACTGGCTCCTTAAAATTGATTGAAACTCCCCTTTATGAACACAGGGGGGTCCATAATTGTACACCCTCATCTGTCTTTGACACTTACCTTCTGTTCTCCTTTCAGTGTACTCTGGGCTTTTGCAAGAGCTGTTGTATTTTGCCATTGCTATTATCAGGATTGCTCTTCTTTTTTCTTCTTCCCCCTGTTACACTGTTTTTCACCCCTCCTTTGCCTCTCGTGTCCGTTATCTGCTTTTCGATTCCATTAGCACAGTGACAGAGAGGTGATTACAGCCAGCCCATGTCTTTTAATACAGATTAGACGTCATCTGTGATGCCTTTCATATGCCTGCCGTCACGCCATCCCAAGTCATTGTCTGGGGCCCTTTGGCTTGAGCTGTTGATATGGCCTGCTGTGTGCTCCTGTAATGCTGTCTGTTTTCTCTGCACTTTGCCATGGTGAATATCAGTATTTGACACAACTAATAAGGCCTTTCATTTTGATGGAATTCACTCTTGTGTTTTTTCTCACTGAGGCAGAGCTCTGTGCCTGGGCTGTGGGTGGAGCTGAGAGACAGATTGCGTCAAACAATAAAAGTTGTGTTTGGCAGGCCTGTCTAGCCCTCTCTGCCACCTTTCACTCCTAAAATATACTGCAAGCAATGTCCGCTGGTTTAGTCTATGAGAAGGCAGAATAATTACTTTGCAAAATTATCATTTCCATGCATGATTTCCTGGTGATACAATTCAATTACATTGACAAGAAACCCTTTCAGAAACAACTGGAGCTTGATTTTAATTGAATGGCGAGTCAGCTCTCATTTCCTCTAATTTGATTGTCACACTCCTGAATTGTGTTGGATGATCACACACAACAAAGGCGATGAGATAATCATTGCCAGTGTAATGCTGCTCTTATTTTATTTTTGAAGAATACAACAGATTTGCCATGCAGGTAAGAGAGGCTGTCATTTCAAATCAGGGCGAGCCACTGGAGCATCCAACATGAAGATGAGAAAAGCTGTAAAAGGACTTAACGGTTTTGTCTTTCCGCATCTCACCGTGTGTCTGCTTGAATGCAATTAAATGTCCTCAGGTGGGAGTGTTCATGTGCCAGTGTACCTGGAGTGACTTCAAGTAAGAGCATTTACCTTTCTGTGTGCACATTTAGTATCAATAATGCTTTCGTGTGCCCTGTCAACTTGTCCTTTGTTTTTCAGTTGGCCATGTTCTAGTTTCTGGTTTCCTATCACGAAGGTGAAGACAATGACGCACCCAGTCACCTGCGTCGGCCACCTGACACTGCTGTAACTGACCCTCGCATCCAAAAGCATGGCAACAAGGACAAAATATCACCATCACGAAATTTGGCAAAGTCTTTTAATGAAATTATGTGTGGGTTTACTTTAGACAGTTTTTTTTATATATTAAAACAACTGACATAATTACATATGACACTGAAAAAACAAAACAAATGCACACACAAACAACACAAAAAAGGGTGTTGACAAACATCATGTTGTTGCAGAAGCTAATTTTGACTATTTTCATCTGACCCAGATATAATCCTGCTTTCGATTATGCTTACACACACCATCCGTCCATCAAACTCTGTCAAGAATTTTACTATTGAATAAATCAGTTGATTACAGATGAGTCAGTGATATTAAATGCATTTAAAGGTGGGGAACAATAGGCCTTTGAGAAGTTGCAAACGAGCAAAAGAGAGAAAGAGTACCCTGTATGTTTGTGTGTGTGGTTCAAGGGAAAGTGTTTGCTGGGTACAATTGTCAGCTTTTCAGTGTCTGTAGCCCACTGGGTGAACATGCAGCACTGTAATTAATTTCATGTTGCTACAGTCTGTGTCTCAGTGCTTCTCTGTCAAAACAAATGGGTTACAAAGGATGGAAAGATGGGAGGTACTGGCAAATTTCAGTGTAAGCTAATTTAATGTAGGTTACATACAGTGCCTCCCTACTCATGTGACTTTTTGGAATATTGTTATTATTAAGAGAACGTGAGTTTAGTCCTCTTTGCTTGCTATTGTTCACCATGGCTCTGTCACTGAAGCTTTCCCTGGTTGTGTTTTTGCCAGCACTGTAGTATATACACTACACTATATGTAATGGGCAAAATAAATATAACTAGAAATTAAGTATGCACAACATATTTTGTTCATACAGCAAAAAAATTGAAACATGTGACCCAGCATGTATGTTGGTTTACTTTAAAATATTTGCCGTTCTTACACTGCAACACAAGCTCTCTTAAAGGTTATGTTAAACTTTCTAAGCAGCAGAAGCATTACACCAGGATCTACATTACACAATTATAAACCTTGATACCTTTTGTTTTATTAAAATTAGCCCATGAGTATTAGTGCTCTCTTGTTCTTTATGTATGGATAGAAAAAAGTGATTCTACAGGGATAAATAGGTACTGCAGGGGTCCTAGAGCACAGACTCATCCTCCCCCAGGTGGTGCCGCAACCTGTGGTGGCACAGAGGCAGGGGCCGTGACCACAGCCTTTCAGTTGGTGCTACCCCAACAGGAGAGATGAGGATTGTGATAAAAGGGTACCCCCGAGGCCTAGCCTGCTTCTACTGTTGTTTGCAGGTGCACTGTTAGTGGGGCACCAACAGTAACACCCAGGTGATAAAGCTGGAAAAGAGCAAATCAACAGAAGAATGAAACAGGGCCTCCATCTGGCACAGCTGTTCATTGTAAAACACTCGCTGTTGCTTTACTATTAGGATTTACTGAGTTTTTTAAAAAAAAAAAAATACTATACTGGCCCTTTATCCCTCAGGATGACTGTCAGATAAAATGCAAAGCAAGGAAACTAATAAATATGCAACAAACATGATATAATCAAAATTATAAATTATAACATTTTGCAACTGTGCCGGGTAACAGAAAAACAGGTGCACTAGGTACATAAAACATATTTAGATGTTTTGAAGTCGTTAACTTTCTGGTAATATAGAAGGGTTTGGGGATACTTGGCATAATTTCCATAATGGACCAAAACTGGAATGCTTTTTCTCCCCTTTTTCTAAAAAGCACAGCAGCTAAATTTCCTACCACTGGAAAACACTCCGTCTTGGCTTATCGCAATATGATATTTACCACCCAGATTCAACAAGCAACACAGCCATTTAGCCTGTTAAGCTCAATGTACTGCCAGGCAGACAGCAGCTGGAGTACACACAGATGAAATTGTACAGGCAACATTTGGCATTCATAGGACATTCCTAACAAAATAAGTTTTTGCTTGGCCAGATGGGTAATTGATGAGAACCACAGCAATGGTTGAAAGCAATGCTTTTGATGCCATAGAGAATGTGTACACTGAGGACAGAAGAGGTGACTGCATGCTACCTGCCCGG
Organism: Neolamprologus brichardi; assembly: GCF_056152115.1. Lineage (NCBI taxonomy): Eukaryota > Metazoa > Chordata > Actinopteri > Cichliformes > Cichlidae > Neolamprologus > Neolamprologus brichardi. The sequence goes on along the minus strand of NC_142110.1, from coordinate 7,271,404 downwards.
TGTTATTTCAGGCCTGGATGGAAGGCAGAGTAATTTGTTCTTTTCATGGACAGATGGAAAGCAGAGTGACAGATGATTCACTTTACTTCATCTTCTCTTCGCTGTTATGTGTCTAATCCTACTGCTGCTCCCTTGTTAATGTCTATAGTGACACAAACAAACAAGTACAAGTTCTGTCCCCTGCTGTAGTACTCTTGTGGTTATGAGTATTCAGCTCATTTAAGCAAAAAGATTGTGAGAGAATGAGAGAAAATCAAGTCTCAATTTTGCACCTAGAGGCGAAATTGAAAATATTGCTATTTTCTGTCAAGCACATGAAACAAGAAGCAGTGTTGTATTTAAGATTGTGTATTGTAATGTATTATGATAAGGGTAGTGATACTGATATATTAATTTGCAAGAGGCAGTTAAACATTGTGGTTGTTTGCAATGTAGCCAGTTTGCCAATATGCTGTAGGGTAGTTTGTTTGTGTAATATGTTAACATGCAATGTTATCCAGTGAATATACTGAAATAAAAATACTTCATAGTCCACTGTGATGTACAAAAAGGGGGGATAAATCACCTGGGAAAAAGAAATATTTAAAAAGTAATTATGCTATAACCTATGCTCTCTGGCTTATCAGCTTCTTTTGTTGCAAAATAGAACAAAAAGTAACATGAATGCATAAACAAAACACAAAAAAGGAAAGAAAAGAAAACCATCAGTGGCATCTAAACCACAACAAACCCCAACAAAAAGACTGGCACAACATAATGATGATGGTAATCTGTGTGCTCTGATTGAAGGCAGACGATGTCTTAGTTAACCGGGTTTGATGTGCACACTAAAACAGGTCAAAAGATGAATCTGTACTGAGCATATGGTGCAGCGAAATCACATTTTTAGAGGAACACGCTTTTTTTTAAAACTTCTTTGGGCCAATCACAGAGACTCTTGCGTTTGAGGATCAGGTTTGTTTATATCCTTGAGCTCCTGCTTACATTAGCAAACACAGTTCTCGTACACTACAGTCCCACTTGCTCGCCCATGATTCAAGTATTTTATAGCTGATGATCATTTTAATAGTTCCCAAGATAATGTGTCTGATACATAATGATAACATCTCAAGGGATCACAAGAATAATCCTCTGGGAATTTTCTCCTCAACAGTTATCCTGCCAAATGAGAGAAAGCACAGATTTGCTTTGTGCAAAGAGAGAGAGAGGGAGACAGACTACTGTGAAGCACGAAGCCACCAGTCAAAGCATATCATGTCACTTGCAATATTCTTGCTGAGAAAGTTTCCTCCTGGCCTATTTAAGATAGGGATAAAAAATTGGTGCCATTATTATTTTATTATTTTGCCCTTGCCCACTATGTCTCCACGAACTGCTTGCACCAGGGTATAATCAGTGAAGCTAGTGGGGATTAGTCCCTCTTTGCCACGAAGGTCGGTATATTTCTTCTCCTGTGGGGGTCACTGTTACCACATCTGAGGCAATGAGCCTCATCCGATGTTCCCACTGCACTAATGAGTTATGGTGGCGACTGCACACAGACCACCGAATTTCTGCAACGCTGAACACACGCTCACATCCAGATGCATGGACTGGACACAGATAGATGCTCCCTGTACATGAGTGAGCATACATACTCCCAACAGTGAGGACTGAGAGGCAAAGCAAGGGGCTCTGCACTCAGACAATAGTCTGATAACGGACACTGTCAGCTTTGCTTTCACCTGCTAGTCAAACAGGGAGGGAAAGAGGTGGTCTAAAATAGCTGCAATACTAAGTACATTTCACAGCTCTGAGGATAAAGAAACCCTGCTGGTAATTGAGCGTTGTATTATGGACATAATGGACCTTTCTGACCTGTCATGTCACTTAGAGATCTAGACAAATGGATTGTGTTGGCTGTGTTTCATGGATATAGAATTTTTGTTCTTGTACGTATGTATGCAAACAGTTGCTGCTCTTATTCATTTTGTAGTAAAATTAAGCAGTGATGGCACAAATGATAGTGATGCATCAGGTCTGAGAATATTCAAAGAAATGTAGACAGAGAAACAGGGTCCAGTATGCATATCTATTTTTCAACATTTGTCAAGTTACGCCCACTGTTCCTTTGTGGCAGACATTCACCTTGCCAGTACTCAGGATGGCACCACCTGTCAAGGCTTGCCTTGGGCCTCAGACAGAGCCCTCTGTGGTGGAGACTGGATTTTGCGGCGGATCAGTGGGATTTATGTGGACAAACAGACTGCCACTGTATACTTCCACGTATGCTGCCCAAAACTCAATTTGGTTGTACTGCGACTCATCTCTACCTGCTTGAATCCTGATGAGGACAGGGACAGTGGGGGGATGAAAGAAAAGCAACGGGGAGAGGGTATTTCAAGTTCAAGTCTGCAGTGATTTTATTCAGCTCTTTCTAGGTACTTTAAAAGGACTGTTTCTACTTGAGGGTTTTACTGATATATGAACTTTATTTTTTAAATTATTTCTGCAGCTCAAATTATTAGCTTGACCTTTACATAAGAACATGAGGTTTGGTCATTAATGTGGACCAGTATGCATTAGCTGACAGTCGTTGGAATGGCAGATGACATAACCTTGTTTTGACCTTGCGCAGCCATGCGTGACTGGATCTTTCAGAGTAAGTACACTTGATGTCAGGGGTATGAAGCAGAGCCACAATCAGCATCTGCATCTGCTATATCTGAAAAAAAAAAAAAGAATACTGAGGCGGTGTAAGTGGGTGACTTTTTTGTCCCCTTTGTCCATTAAATCCGTGCAATATTTGTTGAGATATTTCTGTGTGTATTAAAGTGGTCGATAGAGCCGCACTGCTAACATTGCATCAGAAATGTACAAATAATCATATAAAACCGTCTGGAACTATTTTAGCCATATAAAATGCAGTTCACAGTTGGATTAAAAAAGTCAGTGAATGGAATATAAATTCAACTGATGACTCATGGGAAAGCAGAACTGCAGAACAAGATTCAGTGAAGTCCTGAGATCAAATTCAACTTGTAAAAAAACAGACTTTAGCTACATGACACGTAACGGCAGATTTGTAATCATGACTTTTTTTTAAACCAACAATGCTGATTAAGCAATGTCTTATTTGTAATTGACAGTAATTTATTGAACTGCTTCTGTGTTAAGGGGGATAGTGACGGACAGTGACAGGGCTATGGGTGAGTGTGTGTATGTGAATGTGTGTGTGCTCGAGCAAAGCCCGCATAATGCCAGACCAAAGGCTCTGACACACACACCCACACACAACCTCTTCCTCAAGATAACAGAAACACTTTAAGTTGGTTATGGAATAGAGAAAACTCTACTGGAACTTAAATTCAAAAGTTTCTGCTTGAAGTCGAGTTGAAATTGTGCGGCAGATCCACATAGAAACCAAAGAAACAACAACAACAACAACAACAAAAGAATATTGCTGCTATAATTCGGATGCAATTCGCATCATTTTGAAGAACATAATATGTTTGTATTGTTACATCCCCGCAGTATCCAGTAACTATCCCCTGTGCTATTGTGCCACTGTGAGATAACACCTATATATACACCTAGATTGAATGTTAGAGGAAAAGGGTGAAAGGAGGTAATTCACTGAGGTAATAAAGTAGACAGATCCCATCACAGAACTGAATTAGGCTCACAACAAAACTTCCAGCTTGCTGTTACTACCTGCCTCACACCTACTTTAAACTGTAAACAGTTTCATGTGCTCTGTACAAAGACAGACTTAGTTCATTCGCAGTGGTAGTGGTAGTGCAAACCTGTTCTATCAGCTATGTGTTAGCATTGAGATGCTTTTTTTTACCTTTTAAAGGTTTGTAGCCATGTCTGAAACTCCATTGACGTTATCTAGTCAAGATTTTAGCTGATCGCCTTGTGCTATCAACTGCTGGAGCTGGAGAAAAAGTGCTCAGTTCCAAGGCGAAGCTGGTGTAGAGAGAACTGGAGAGAACTGGAGAGACTTTATCAAGGAAAGCACAGCGGACAGGATAGGATAAACCCAGTTATGTTCAGCACTCCATCGCCTTTTCAACATTAGTATTTACCTTCAGAGAGTTCCCATCCTGTGCAAAAGCCTGGTGCCAGTGTAACCGGTGTGATTCTGCGTTGTGTCTGATAAAAAAGGTAAAAGAAAGAAAGACCTCCAAGTAAATAATTTTCCCCACTCCAGCTCCTCTCCCACAGGGGAATTGTAGAAAAAAGGCTGGCATTTATTTTTACATTAAACATAAAGTATGCATTTACACGTAACATATTCGACATAAGATAAAACAAAAACAACAACATGAAATCCGACATACCTGATAAAAAAGGTAAAAGAAAGAAAGACCTCCAAGTAAATAATTTGCCCACTCCAGCTCCTACGACCAAATACAAACAGTGGGGAAGAGGGTTAGCTCAACCCACCACAACTTCCAAGCTAGCAAGGAGTAAATATTCATGCTAGCATTTATGGCACCTAAAACACATTTATGATACACACATACTACACACTTATAACATCGAACAAAAACAGGCTTAATAATGACAATAATTGAACTAAAATCGCAATCAGAAACATCCAGGTGACTAAATATGAATTATATGTGTGTTTTAAAGTGTTGGAAAGAAATGACACCCACCTCTCCCACAGGGGAATTGTAGAAAAGGGGAGAGGGAAAAGGGGTACACTGTATTTATAGGATTGCACCAAAGAAGAAGAAGAAGAGAATGAGGAGGGGCTCTAACTGATAATGAACATAACTACAGGCTTGGAGGTCCTAAAAGTCAGGTATAAAAGGAACGGTTTGGGGGGTTTAGAACACATTTTGGGTAATTATAATTGTGATTTATGACCCTGTTACACCAGTACCGATGCATGGATGACCCAAGGGCGATGATCTTTTGCATTATGAAGATCACATAAAGACTCGTCTTAGCAAACATTCTTCTTTTCATCCTTCCTTCTTTGCTGTTGATGACAGGAAAGAAGGAATGATGTACTCTTATACTCTTATGAATTGGTGTACTCTTATATGAAAATATGAAAAAGTTGTAAGAGACAAGATGTCTGTGAAGGTTCTCAGTCATCTATAATCCAGTTTTGAGATCCCTTCCCAGACGCCTTAACGCCCACTCACACCCTGGGCCATCTGACCTCAGGAAATCACATAGGGTGGGGCTAGGTTTCACAATGAGCTCACCCGAAACCCTGACTGATTGTGACCCACACCCATTTTCGCACCTTGGCTCATGTGATTAGGTAGAGGATCATCAGGGGTTCCTTTTGTCCCTCTTTGGGGGGATACTCCCATAAGGCTTAAATCTGGGACTCTCCACCATTTGACCCTAGAACTGAAGAAGCTTCTCGGACGAGAGGTGAAACGTCTTCAAGCAACCTAAAGAAGTCCAGACGCTTTTCTTTCCAAGCTCCTTAGACTAAGAGCAAAGATCTGTGTGTCATTTTGTCTTTGTTGTCTTTGTTTAGTCTGCTTGTAGTTCTAATTCTTTTGACCAACATGTTTGGGGATGCAGGTGAACATCCATCCATCCATTGTCTTCTCTTTATCCAATTCAGGGTCATGGAGGGGCTGGATCCTATCCCAGGGAGGCAGGGTACACCATGGACATGTCGCCAGTCTATCACAGGGCTAACACAAAGAGACAAATAGTCATACTCACAATTTAGAATCATCAATTAACGTAACCCCATTAACTTCAAATCTTTGGACTGTGGTAGGAAGCCGAAAGAACCCACGCAAACACGGGGAGAATATGCAAACTCTACACAGAAAGGCCACAGTCAAATGGTGAAGGTGAATTTAGGACCTTCTTGCTGTGAAGCAATGGTGCTAACCACAACGGCACCGTGCTGCCCTGCAGGTAAACAGTCCGTGTTTAGTGGAAAAGAATGCATTTGCTGAAATGCACTGCAATAACTAAATAAATATCATCTTACAATGAATAGATTTTTATGATGTTTTTAAAAGTTATCCACATTGGTAGTGTTCGCCCTTGTTATATTAAAAACTCTTAAATTTTGGACCTATCATCATACGACCTTAATGAAAAAAATCCAATTATTACATCTTGGTGAACAAAACCCAATTCAGGTTAATGTCCTGTATTCCACATTTTGCCCATTGAATTTCATTTTTTGTATGACTCTATTTCATTTACACTGCCATTCACTGGCAATGAAATAACAAGACTCTCCTCACCCAACACAATAGTCCTCATTGGTTAATATCAAGACCTATAATACGTTTGAAATTAAGTGACCCCTAGTGGCCATTTAATTAAGTCTTGTGAAATGTTTTGTTAAAATACTTGGATGAAACTCAGCACATGGGGGACCTAAAATGTGTGTAGTGTTAATCTACATACTTCTCTTAAACAAGCAGTTTGAAACCTTGGCTTTTGAGTGTAAAAACAGTCAAAAGGCAGGGATGTGTTTGTGCAACCACTATCCAAATAACCCTCTACTGCACACTTTTTGTCCCCTTTAGAGCAGAAGCAATCCTTTATGTTATTTAAAATACACCTACATGTGTTTCCAATTGAAAAAAGGTAATATGATTGCTTAGTTGCTGGAAAAAACTGGCTGTGTACAAGTGTGACACTGCTGTGTTTCAAACAAAAACAGAGACACCCAGTAAGCTGCTGCAATACAAAAGAGCAGCAACATTAAAATTCAGCAATTCAGCCATTGTCTTTTTACACGCTGGGGAGTTGGTCTAATGTGACACTGCTGTATGTGTGTAACATGTTTCCTCTCACAAGTGGAGGCTAACTTGTCAGCCCTAATCTCTGGGCTTTCTCCCCAGTGGCTCTCTGCAGGCTCAGGACAATCAACACTTGTTTCTGTCGGAGCAAAATAAGTAGTGGGGAATCTCTGACACGATGCTGAGGCACCTCTAGGTTCAGTCATCCGTCTCTTCCCTAGGATACCCCATGCAGGCACAGTGCAAGGAACAATTAGATGGAATACATGGTACGTTTGGTGGCCAACTATTCCTTTAATTTTTAGTAACTGTCTTTCATCTGGGTAGCTTCTTGCAATATTTATGAAGCCAGCGTTTGCTGCAAACAAGATATATATCCTCTAGACTAATTGGGCTTTAATGACAGTCAAGGATGACCCAGGTAAATGACAGTTCTAGGCTTTGCTGATGTACTGTTAGATGAACTGCTGCAAGTTTTGAGCCTGTATAAAAGTCAGCACAAGTTTCAGTTTCAGCAAACTGACACAGATAATCCAAATGTTTTAAATTAAACCAAATGCACGAGTAAAGGAAAGGTCACAATTAATTGGGGCGATTGTGGAGTTGGGAGTTCGCCTTGTAATCGGAAAGTTGTCGGTTCGAGCCCCGGCTCGGACAGTCTCGGTCGTTGTGTCCTTGGGCAAGACACTTCACCTACTGCCTACTGGTGTTGGCCAGAAGGGCCGATGGCGCGATATGGCAGCCTCGCTTCTGTCAGTCTGCCCCAGGGCAGGTGTGGCTACAACTGTAGCTGCCTCCACTGGTATGTCTTGAGGACACAACCAGCCAACAGTCAAATGTGGCATTATTGATACAGATAATCTAAGAAGTCAGAGCTTCGATAGTTATGGCCCATTGCTTTCCAGTTTTGGAAAAGTTAGACGTATGCTGTATTTCTTGGTACATATTTTCATAGAACATGTCAGATTTTTTTTAAAAAAAAGAAGAAGCAGAAGAGAACAGTTTGATTTTTAAAGTCTTTCCTGTGTCCTGTTTATTGCATCACAGATTAGATTCTTGGGAACTATATGCAACCTTGATTATGTGTAGGTCAAATGAATGGGTGAGTATAACTTATTCAGGGTGGTTACTGTGGAAAACAAAACAAAAGCCTTAAAGCATGTTTTTTGGGACCAAGGAGCTCTACTCAGTGATGTACTGGTGACTTATGATCCAAATTGTACTCTTAAAGTGATTGATGCAAATTAGAAGAAAAGGGAGAGAAGGGGAGGCTGAATATCTATCTGGATTACTTAGTATAATACTTTCTAGAGTTGAGGAAACAATATGGCTCTCCAGCCCAGATTTTTCTTCTTCAGATTGGAACAGCTGAAGCATGACATTGATAAAACATTTAATAATACAGTGAGGAAGTAAAGGAGACTTTGTAATGTCAGTGGAAGAGCGGGGAAGCTTGAATGATATTCACTGTCATTGAACATATAAACTATAGTCTCTTGGAGGGAGAATAGACTTTATAACAAGGAGGGAAAGATAGAGTGCTGGAGAAGTTGTGGGGCTGAAACCACAAATCTTTTGCACATATTGTGGAGATGCTATTGCATTTTTAACTATGCTGGATGACAACCAGACACAGCATGGACCACGTTTTGGAAATTTAAAATGATTTTTTGTTTTCAAGTCTTCTTGTCTGTTAAGTTTAGAACAACACTGGCCAGAAGAAAAAAGAAATGAAAAAACAAAACAAAAGCCAAGTTTGCTCATGTTGTGATGTATTTTGAAAATGGAACAAATTTCATGTGAAAGAGTACTAGTTGTAAAGTAACCCCCTGGATCCTTGCAACACAGGAAATAATGTTTTTTTCGTTGTTTTGTTCCTCTGTGTTCCAAATTTGTTTTTACGTGATATGTTTTGACTTGCATGATCTGAAACTGTGGAATAAAATATGCTTTATGCCAGCTGGCTTTCCTTTTTAATTCAAAAAAGTGCCCCCCAATGGAAAAGAAATGCTTGAATCCTCACATAATGGGCCCCCTCACAAGGTCTTCTCAGCAATGGCCTTCAGGGTGGCTGGCCTACAGAAAAAAAGGGGGGAAAAAAGCAATTTTGTGTTTGGTTTAGTGTTGGAGTCCAGGGGCGGACCGATATCTATCACCAGAAGAACATTTTGTGCTTTGAAACCTCATAGTGGCTGTAGCCGACAGGAAATGAGACAGGGTTTTTCATTTCCCTGGTGCTATCTCCACTCACAAACTAAATAAGGACCCCTTTGCCACGGGACCCTGATTACATCTACCTACTATTCGCATTGCGAAAGGAAGACGGCAGTTCTGTAATCATGAATGTAATCTACATCATGAATTTCATATTCATGGTAGATGCTAAAATACAACAGGGTCAAGAAATCGAGAGAAATAAAAAAGAGGCCTGGTAGGATAATTGATTTCACTTTGGGGACAGTCTTGGTTCTGGTTGGATGTGAAAAGGATGAAGTGATTGACACATTGGTAAGCTGTGAAGATGTATGCTGAATGATGGATAGATGTCATCACTAAAGTAACAAGCAAGCTGTCGGATTTTTATCACCTTATTATGTTGTCATGGCTGGTGGAAGCACAAATTGCACATCTCTTGCCCTCATGTAATTTCCTGTTTCTCTCCTTGTAGCTTCTCTGTTTTCTGTTTCATTTTCTTAATCAATACATGCGTGTGCTCTTTTTCCACAATTGTCTCTGACTATTATTATTAGATACTTTTAGTATGCAAGCAGCAGAAGGAGGCGTTTTTAGGTGGGGGGTATACCTTCTCTGCAGTATAATATTTACTCCTACTCTTTGTTTCTTATTTTTTGGCCTGCTTTTCCATCCACTCGCTGTTTATTACTGCAGGATTTCTTTCCCAAGATACCTCCCACATGCCCTGTCCCATTTGTCTCTCTGATTAATATAAAATCTTCTCCCACTAGGCTCACTATTCCAGCGAAAAACCAAAACAATTGGTGGCTATTTGATTGGCCTTGGCCTTCATGGGTGCAGAGGGATTTAAGGAGAAAAAGCAAAAGCACTTGATCTATTCATCCATCCGCATGGAAATCAATGCGCCCTGTCTTACAGACACACCCCCAGTGCATGCTCACTTTTTTTTTTAACCACAGGATTCCTGCCTATTGTCTGAGTCAGCTGCGCAAGTTTAAAGTGGAGACCTGCGGGGACCTAGAGTCCCACAGATCCACTGAACACTGTCATCTGCGTAAATCCAAATGATATGATAATACATTTGAAGATAAAAGACTATTATTCCTGAGAAAATTCCTAGTCTCAGAACTATTGCTGTGCAACGAGATTAGAGTGATTTGCTTATTCAGAAGTGTGTGTGTGTGTGGGGGGGGGGGGGGGGGGGGGGCTGATTGACATCCGTGAAGTTGGTGGCTGATAAAGAACATTTTGGCTGGAGTGGCCAGGATGGAGCAGTGGTGTCATGAAGCTGTGACATAGCAAACCAGATAATCAGGCAACAACTCAACCAATACACAGATCAATCACAACTGAATTTTAAAGCTCATAATAGCTTTGATTGTTATCTTAATATTCAAGGCCATGTTGCATTTAAATGCTATTAAACAGCATCAAAGTAAGTGTGCAGCAGCATTTATTCTCTCTCTTTATTTTGTTTAAACACAACACACAGTGTCACAGAAGCTGGTGTTATTTTAAAGTGTTCTTAATGATGTTAAGGACGGGCTGCACATTTTGTAAAAGCCTATTTGTGTCGTAGAGTAAAGCTCTTTTCAAGTTAGATGAGGGCAGCAAAATGTAACAGGTGTATACACTGTATAATCACTAGTGTTGGGTGAAAACTAATCACATTACACTCATCTGCAATTCAGTAACATAGCGCATTACTGTTCCCTAATTTGGAAATCAGATTTCAGTTGCTAATAAAGCAATCATGTTATTACCTTAATGGGTGAATAGAGAGGTTGAAATGATCACTGCTAGCTATTTATTTAAACGGGCAATAGTATGATGTAAAGTGAAAACTGTCAAATCATCCACTGGTGTGAGTAATCAAGCTACTCCAAACTCCTGAAAAGGTTACATGCAAAAAGAAAACTTTAAGAGACCCCTATGTATCTTTATTAAAAAATAAAAAACAAAAAACAGGAATGTAATGTATTACTTGTTTACTTTTCTTAAAAGTAATGCAGTATGTTACTTAATTACTCGCTAGAAAAATAAATTTGTTACAGTACTCGTTACATTACTCATGCATTGTCACATAATTACCAGTTAAGCAGATACCTTCCAAACAACAACATAAATGCTAATACTAAAGGGGATTCACTTAGAATTCTTCTTTCAGTTTTTATGTATGAACACAGAGCCAAGTTGAAAACCAGCCCAAAGAGACTGTGAACCTGTTTACCTGTTTAAGTTCAGGGTCTGACTGCTGGGTTGGGGTTGGCATCCGCTCAGCTTTGTCGTCAATAGCAAAAGTCCACCCTGCAGGTTCTTTTTCATTCGTGACTTGGTTACTCCAACAAATGTTAGTTAAGTTACATACGAATGATGCACACTGAATGCGATACGTGAAACAAACGCAAATTGAGAATGTAATTGGATTCACAGGAGGATGATGAATATGAAAATCAAAAGAATTAAGATTCATAAAATATTTTTTAAACATATAAATGCTAACAGTCACTGCATGTGTGATGTTTGTGATATTTGTGATATGTTTGTGAAAAGTTGGTAGTTTGTACACAAATTTATTTATAGATTCTTGGCCTCTTGGCTAGCTTTGTATTAGATTCTTGCAAATAGCAGATGTTGGGTAAGCATCATGATGCAGCTGTTGCTGTCCTGAACACAATCTGGCATTTCACCATCAGCTCTTGTCCTGTTTGTGCATTAAAAGTAAAACTAATGCCCATGTTTCCACTTCTCAAACAACCGCTCCACCATTTTCCTCCTGCCAACATACAAAGTGAAATTAGCTCAAAACGGATGCTGATGCCAGCTAAACAGCCAAAGCAAAACTTTCCACAGGTAACGAAAGTAGGCTTGTTTTAGACGAAATGCCGTCTTTTTCAGCAGAACTGCTGTCACCGCAATCACTGTTAAGTAAAGTGCTCTTTGGGCTTTTAGTTTTCACCAACTGGTGTGAGTTTGGGGTAATATTACTAAATGCTACAAAACTGTATGTATCATTGTAGGGTCTACCTTATCATATAAATGCCTTGAGGCGATTGTTGTTGTGATTTGGCGCTGTATAAATAAAATTGAAAAATTGAATTGAACTAAAACAATGATTTTGTTTATGCTCTCCTAATAAGTCTAGAAACTGACGAGGGGTTATGAAGATTTAATGTTTATTTTTAACTGCAATGTAATAATTTAAAACAAGGAGGAAGGCAGCGCGCAGGCTCGGCTGTTTCATTAACTTCTGTTGACAACCTTGAACAGAAGGGTAGTTCTGATTCAGTTTTTCCCTGAAGTTGTAAAACTTCAATCCTGCTTTGATTGAGGGGATGTCTGGGCCCAACATAATTTGTTGATGTACTTGACCAACTCGCTATCAATGTGAGGTGACCAGAGTGGTGTCCACTGAGACTTGAATTGCAGCCATGGCCAACCACTAAAACTGTAGCAGGGTGAAGTTTATTTACGTGTAAATGTACAACACAGTTCTTCCTTTTGTTCCTTTCAAAATGAGACTAGTGGCTTTGGCCCAAGCTTTATTGGCTGCTTGTTAACCTTTTAGATGGCAATGAAAAGGTTCCTCTGCTCATTGTTTTTCCCTTCTCTGATTTATAAGTGTACCCTCCTTCGTGTTTATTTGAGAAGACAAAGCCGGTGTGTTCACTGTACATAAAATCTTTTTATGCTATAAGCTATCAAACAGAGGTGAATTATTTATCTTGTCAAAGCAGAACTTAATGTAACACCGCTCCAAAGTGTTATGTGATACTATGTGATGCAAATGTAGCTTGCAAAACACTAAAAATGTTCTGTATGAATTATTGCTTAATAAGTTCATTATATTTCCTTACATAAGTTGCCACCTGGAATAATCATATCATTAAAAAAATCCAATAATGTAATAATAACATGCTGCATGATGGTGACAGGAAAAAATACACTGTCTGTGGGCATATTATTGAAATATTTCTAATAATCACACATATATAAAGAACGTTTCCTTACTGTGTAAGGAGAACATTTAACCCAGTTAAAATCATGTTTCACTTACACATGTGTTGTACCTTTGAAAGAGGAGGTTGCACAGAGGTACTTTGGTTCTTGAATTTATTATAGTTGTGCTCCTCTGAGGGGATTGTGGTTTTAATATCCCATTACAGTATTTCTAACACATCCTACGTAAAAATAGTAGCTTTCATTTCCACCGGGCATTTGTAAAGTGGTGACATAAGCATATTTTTAATTCCTCGTCTAATATGTTGATTGCTTACTGTTTTAGGATAGTCGATGTGACAGTGACTGTTTGGTCCTGACCTGCAGCATAAAGAATGTATAAAGGGAAAAAAACCCACTGGAAGTTGGCATCAGGGCACATTCTGAAGGGAGAGAGGGACACGTAGTGAAATGCTGATTGAAAAGAGGAGAAAATCAATCAAGCAAGCCTGTCTGATTGACAGCTTGCCAAGGTGTTTTCTGTGGAGGTGTCAAGAACAGCACAATTGCTCTCCCTCGTCCTCCCTCTCTTTCAGTTCTCTCCCCCACCCCACCTCTGTCTCATCCATCACTTGCCTCCTCACCCATCATCACACTGTCGTCTCCTCCTAAACGTCTCACCAAGCTCCGCCAGTATCTCTGACTTTTCAGGCCATTGTTCCTTCTCTTCCACTACCTCTCGCGCAACCTCCCATTTTCTCTCCTAGTTGTTCCCTCATTTTCTGATGGTGGGCAGAGATGCATCCATCGGCAGCCATTTAAGGCTGCAGACTGACACTCCTTTAATCTTGTCGTTCTGTAACCTTCAGAGGGAAAGACAGAGCTGCTCCACTTGCGTTACCTTTAAACTTCTACACCAATCCATCGGTTATTTTCACGCATTCTCATTTCTCATCTCCAGTGAAGTGAAGTTGCTTTGTGTTATTTGTTTTCATTATGCTCTCAGATATATTACATTGGCAAGATGAACAAAACAGAGTAGCGGGAGAAGGTAATGGACCAACACTGTAGCTATACGCCGAGTCTCATCAAAGCACCAAGAGGGCACGGAGTGTAGGCAGGATGGCTAAAATGTGCAGGGTGTGGCCACTAGTGGAAATATTTCTACAAATAATTTAGTGGCACTGAGGCAAGTGTGAGAGGCGTTTGGCTCATTCATCTCTTAAAGGGCAAAGTGTTCAGTTTCAATCAATTCTAACATTTCACTTCTAACTTTCTGAGTGATTCTCAAAACGCATCATCTTTGTAAAGGTAGTGAGGAAACAGGGTTTCGAATTTTCTATCAGTTTTGCAGAGCGTAATCTGTTCTTTGGTAATAGGTTACATTGCGACTTGGCTACTTGTGCTGCATAGACAATGTATGCAAAATAAGAGAGGATGAAGTTTTGCACTGCCATAAAGTAATTTCTGTTTTTGACTGCTTAAAATGTACTGCAGCCAGGGTGACCTTTTTTTAAACATAAGGAAAAGAAATTAAACACAGAAAGGCAGGAGATTGATTAGAGACAGAAGTACTTGAAACAAAATTGCAACCTTAGGATTTTAACATATTTGCCACGATAATGTTTAGCTGTCACAACAATGCTTTTCATTGTACTCACACCTACATGCAATTGTGAATTAACCAACACTAAGTCAGTGGATCATTCTCCAGCTTCACAATGTTCTCCTTTGTATACAATAACAAACTAGATTTTTACAGGGACTAGATTATTTTCTTTAGCTAATCCCACTGGCTATAAAAACACATGGATGCTCCAGGTTTTTAGATTTAACTTAAATATCTTCTGTTTAATAGAACCATCTGAGTAATTTAGCCCCAAAGATTAAAATATTCTTGAACACATATTGTAGACTGGAGAGCTGCTATTTAGCTCCATGTAGATTTATTTGTCAGTGTGAGGCGTATGCTCCAATGTGGTTCTGCTGCGGTCCTATGCACACCCTATGGACATTTGTCAGGTATTTACAGTCTCCAGGCCATTGTCACCAGCAACCAGTCCGTGGGCTACTTTTGCTTGTGGTCCTTGCAGTCATGGAGAAGAGTAAAGTTGTAACATGCAAAGAGCTGAAGTGACACTGGATAAAACAATGTCCCACTGGACTATTTCTGCTTCTCATGCTATTGTGTTTGTGTTGCTTGCATACCTTCTTACAGTAGGTAGGCTGTGCATAGGCAAATGGACATAAACCATACCATAAAACAACCATCATGAGGTGTGTAAGTAAATAAGATAATGCCAGGTTTTAGGAAGCATCGTGTTATTAAGCTTTTTCATTTTTGTCCAAATATTACATATTAACTCACTGTCAGCATGTTAGATGTCTGCTATTTTTCTGCTCTTTCCATTCTCACTGAAGTCACTGAAACTGAAGCGATCTGATTCTTTTTTCTATCCACCCATCATGCAGTTAATTAAAGACCTTGTGTGGCACAAGTAATGACACAATTAGCATTAGCATGGCTTCAGTATGGTTAAGTCATTACATTATTGCATTACAGAAAAATATAATGCAATTTCAGTAATGTTGTTTATCAGTGAGTCTATTCTCAATCCTGGGGCACTGAATGCTGCTCTTGTAATGAAAGTTGCATTTTGACAGTGGCTGGAAGCTGGAGTACTGAAAGAAAACCAATACAGATAAAGGGAAGACATGTAGACTTCCTGCAAAAGCCCACAGTGGCAGTCAGGGGTGTGTCCTGGGGCATATCCAAAATATGATTAAATTCATTAACACCTTCAATATTAGAGGTATACACATCAACTAATCAGTAATTATGATCTGTTAATATCATGTATATGATTGTGAAAATGTTCATTACCTATAATGCGTACATTTACTTTGGGGACCTTAAATATATTTGGATTATATAACCTGTCCACTATTAAGCTACTTCAACAAGATTATAACTTTATAACTTTAAAAAGCCTAAACACTCTTTTTCATGTTACACACCAATGCAAAACACATATAAAACATTTATTCAAAGGTAGTGGTATTACTTAAACATTTGCTTAAATTTGTTTTCCAGTGCAGCTTCAGTTTTCATATAATAAATCTGCGACTGGACACAGGGTTGCACGAGCCTGAAAATTGTGTTTTCCATGGCAGTTTGCTACACTAAACCTATTTCCATTTAAACACTCTGATTTCTACGGAAGAGGGTTAGGGCCACTGGGGAAAAAAAAAAGTGGGCACGTCTTTTTTCTTCTTCTTTTCCTGAATTCTGAGAAAAAAGTCAGAATTCTGACTTTAATCTCAGAATTCTGACTTTTTTCTCAGAATTCTGACTTTTTTCTCAGATTTTTTTTCCAGTGTCCCTAATCCTCTTCTGTAGATTTCCTGTGGGCCCCTCAGTTGTGTTTGTGCCACTCAATGTTTTTTTTAAAAAAAAATCATGAAAATAACCATGTTGTTGGTGAATTAAAATCCAGAACCTTCTTGAAACATTGCTAATGAATGGCACCGCCATGCTGCTGATTGTTTACATCAATCAGTTTATAACCATGAAACACTGAACAAGCAATTTTCATTTTGTTGTTTGTTAACAATATTTTTTACTATATTAAAATTAACTATTAACTATCAATTTACTATTTGTTAATGATGGTTATTTTGCATAAACTGTTACAGCACATTTTTCTAAGAGAAATGGCTGGAAGTTTTCCCCGTCAGTTTTCTAAGTTTTTCTCTCAGTCCTTGAAAATGTGTTGAGGTAGGTTGAATGAGTCACTTACCTCCATAAGAGACTGCACTGTAAGAAGAGATGGGGATCTGGGAATCACACCCTGTTGAGATGGCTTGTCAGTCAGTCTGCTTTTCCACATTAAAAGTGTAAAGACATACTGACTCAACCATCCCTGAGTGCCCTGGCTGGCTGGCTTTTAGACAGAGAGAGCCTTGATGCTAATTATAATGGGAAGACAAAGTCTCCCCAGCGGGCAAGCAAAGAGAAATATGGTAGGATCACTAAAATGATGAATCGTGACTTTTACTTCTGCACCTATATTTCAGTTCATTATTGTATTACTCTTATTTACTTTTTATTTATAACATAGAATTTAAAGAGACAAATGAACAAAGCAAAACAAAATGAAAACGAGCAACCACAACTACAAATAACTTTCATGTTTAAAAAGGAGCAGGAAGAAGCATAAGCTTATTTAATCCCACCCCTTTTCCACTATCTAGTAATCAATAGACTACAGAAATACCTTCTTGCAATTACATTACATGTCATGTGTATTTTTTTTATATATATACATATATGTTTCTATCTATCCATACATACGTATATACACATACGCACATATACACATTTTCAATAACCCCAGTAACACCTCAAAGGATACACAACCTACAGATATATATATATACCCATACCAACATACCCGTGCACCCGCACACACATGAAATTATTAGACAAGAACACCCTATCAAATCTCTACCTCTTCCCTGTACCCTGTAAAAACCATATCCTTAAACCGCTTTTTAAACTGTGCCATGCTCGGACATTGCTTCATGTCTTTACTTAGTCTGTTCCACAGCTTCACTCCACACACAGAGATGCAAAAACTTTTTAATGTTGTACGGATACGAGATGTGTTAAATTTAATTCCCCCCTCAAATTGTATCCCCGTTCCCTTTTAGAAAACATTTTTAGAATATTGTCAGGAAGCAGGTTATTTATTGCTTTATATATAATTTGTGCAGTGAGAAAATGAACCAGATCTGTGAATTTGAGAATTTTTGATTTTAAGAATAGTGGATTTGTATGATCTCTGTAACCAGTTTTATGGATTATCCTTATGGCCCTTTTTTGTAATAGAAAGATTGATGATAGCGAACATTTGTAAGTATTGCCCCAAACCTCTGCACAGTAATTCAAATACGGTGCAATCAGGGAACAATAGAGAATGTGGAGTGATTTGTGGTCCAGAATGTGTTTTACTTTACTCAAGATTGAAACACTTCTTGAAATTTTGTTATGTATATGATTTATATGAGACTTCCAGTTTAATTTATCATCTATAATCACACCAAGAAACGTATGTTCAAGTACTCTTTCAATTTCCACACCATCTATATGAATCTGCACTTGTGCATTTCTAAGGGAATTCCCAAATAAGATTATTTTAGTTTTACTTAGATTTAGCGATAGTTTGTTCCTGTTAAACCATTTTTTAATTTTGCACATTTCTAAAGTAATTGTATCCAGCAGCTCCTTTAGATTCCCCCCAGAAAAAAAAATATTTGTGTCATCTGCAAATAATACTAATTTTAATATATCAGATGCCTTACAAATATCATTTATATAAATAATAAATAATTTTGGACCCAGTACAGAGCCTTGTGGAACACCACAAGCAATGTCCAAGCATGATGAGGAATGGACACCCAACTTCACAAATTGTTTCCTGTCACTTAAATAATTTTTCACCCAGTGCAGTACAACCCCCCCTGATCCCGTACCGTTCCAGTTTATTAATTAATATGTCATGATTGATTGTGTCGAATGCTTTCTTGAGATCCAGAAATACTCCAGCTGCATACTGTTTCTGATCTATAGCATTTGTAATCTCCTCAATTGATTCGATTAATGCCAGAGATGTTGATCTTTTTGATCTGATTCCATATTGACTGTCAGAGAGTAATTTATATTTATCTAAGAATTTGTCATATCGTTTATTAAGCAGGTTTTCTAGGATTTTGGAGAATTGTGGTAGTAAAGAAACAGGCCTGTAGTTTGTGAAGTGGCGTCTATCCCCAGTTTTATACAGTGGCACAACTTTAGCTATTTTCATTTTGTTTGGCACTTTTCCCGTCTGAAATGATAAGTTGCAAATATATGTTAGAGGTCCTACAATTCCTTCAATGACCTTCTTGACGATTTTCATGTCAATATCATTACAATCAGTAGATGTTTTATATTTACACATGTGTACAGTGTCAATTATTTCTTTTTCCTCCACTGATGTGAGGAACATGTGGTTGCTCGTTTTCCTTTTGTTTTGCTTTGTTCATTTGTCTCTTTTAATTCTATGTTGTTGTACTTTTTCAACATGTTCAAAATAAAGATTCAATCAAATCAAATCAAATCAAACATTAAGTTAGGGTTCCTATCAATCAGGTTTTCACTAAAATGAAAAATAGTGTTTGTTTATCAATACCAACTCAAAGTTTTTTTGCAGGGTGGAGGTTTAAACCACAATCATGACACATAAGTCCATTTCAAGAAACTTTTTTTTCTTTATGCAGAAGATTGACATTACATTAGGGCTAATATCTTAGACATATTGGTAAAATACTTAACACTTACATGTACAGATATTGTGAAGGCAGTTTACACAGCTTTAAAATGAAACTATGCCCTTTTATTGTTATAGGTGTTAACTAATACTTTCTTCTGGTTTCAGTGATTTTCTGAGTCGAGTCTTCACTGTGATGGTGCCAGGTAAGCAGCAGAGATGTTTTGGATGGCTGAATAAGCCGTTGTTCACCATGAAACATCATCAGAGTCTTATATGTAACACTAATCTTAATATCTCTTGTTTGAACAGACCAGGAGTTGGATTTAGATGTGCTGGGTAGCTTTTTCTTTGATCTTCCCATCTCACTTACTGTAAGAAAGCAGATAAGCAAGTTGTACTTTTATGAAATTAGATTTTTCTTTGTTAAAAAACAAAAAGAACAAACAACGGCTCAGCTCTCAATTTTGACGAGTTTTCACAAAAACAATTCCTTGCTGACCTCTGAGACTTTCAGCACAAGTTTTTCAAATTAAATGAACCAAACAATGTTTTTTCATTTAATCATACAAAAGTGTTTCAGATGCAAAATAATAATGCAAAACAATGATCCATTCATTATAGAAATTACCTCTTAATGATAATTGTACCTGGGTGATTTTTTAAAATTTTGTTTTTTATAACTCACTGTCAACAACTGCTTCGTGGCATGTGACACAAGAGATTTGCTTAAATGAAAGGTAATGCATTTCATATATACTTAACAAACACAAACACCATTCCAAGTGAAATGGAAGATAGAATTCTGAAAAAAATCATCTTGGCCAGCTTTTACCATCCGAAAGGCCCACATTAACTGCATCAACTGACCACCCCTCCTTGTTATCCAGGAGAAATAGTTCAGTGATGCTTAAAGTAGGAAAAACTTTGATTTCATAATTTAAGCTAGTGCTGTACTCATGTGCCAATAAGGTGATTAAGTCTAATCTTCCCTAATTCTGGCCATGGTATGAAAATTAACATTGGATGAATGCTTTGTGGTTAACATGCTGTGCTCTTGTTATGAGTGCAATTCTTGTATTTTATTTGTTTGTTATTATGTTATTAGCAGCTATTTGTTTTAGCTGTACCAATACAGTCTATGGATGTGTCTTACTAACCATGTTTGCTAGCATTACCTCATAACTCTACCCTGTCTAAATATGGACACAGCCCAGTAGGAGATTGTATGTTTAGGCATTAATAACTCCTGGGTCAGATTTATCAGAAGATCGTGGTTTGGGTTAAAATACAAAAGTTGCCCCGTCTTTGACAGTTACCAATACATGCACATGCTGCGATAATATTTGCTCTGTTCATGCTGTTGATAAGCTAATATACTTAATCATACTGAGAAAAGTAAAAAGTAGAGATGGTAGATGTTGTTTATATGATAACTGTTTATATGAGCATTATTCACAGTGAAAAGGATGACTTATGCTTTTATTTCCCACTTCCGGTTTATGCGTGCGTCATAATCCTAAGTGCTTTTCCACAGCTTTTCCAACACCCTTGCACCCATCGTTTAACAGTCTGCTGACATTCCTGCCCCGTCACCAACATGAAAACCAATATGTTGCTACTAAAATACTAAATAATGCTGATGTTTCAAAACAGGGCTTTAAAGATAAATTGGTGATATTAAAAATGTATTAAGAATACGAGGGTTGAACAATTTCATCATTTTTAATTTCACTTTTCCACAGAGTTTTTATCTCCCTTGTTTGTTTGCTCCTCCTTTCTATGAGGACTTTTATTGTGACTCACAAAAGAAGAAAAAGAAGAAAAAAAGAGGCCTAGCTCTAATCTAGGCCTGGAAGAAAGACAAAAAGATACCAGACCACAGCTCCTGCTTCAGAAAGAAAGGTGGTGGGGGGATGTGAAAAAATAGGGTGAGACCAGTTCTGAAAATAATAAATTCATAAGTAAAAACAAAACAAAACCTAAATATCCCATTTACTATTAAATGTGCAATATTACTAGGAATGATCATTTTTAAAGACATCATTACAACATCATGCTGCAAAATGAAACAAAAAAAAAAGAAGAACAGTAAGAAATAGGGTAAAGCTGAAGTTGGATGCCTGCTAGAAAATAAGTACAATGAAAGAATAAAGGAATAATCAATGATAAGATGGGAATAGAAGACTTGACAAGAGATATGTGAGATAAAAGTAGGAAAAGAAAATCAATAAAACTCTTCTGATTCCGGACTCCCATCTTAAACGTGATAGTATAGTTCTCCTGTGGATTGTAGTATTTTAGTGATTGCCTGTGCGTATGACAGATGAGTTGAATTGTTTGATTCTTGCAGGTTCGATCATTGTCAGACTCTAAAAGGCTTTCATTTAGAAAGTTTTTTCCTGGCCAAATCCTGGCTGGATCCAAGTAAAGTAAGTAATTATTTGGTGAGAGTCATTCAGTGCAGCTTAACACAGTGGTGAAAAATGGTTTGAAAAGATATGATTGTTGAAACAGAAGATTAGAAGAAAAATGTTGAGTGTGAATGAAACGAGCGCAAAGATGAGAGTGCAGGCAAGGCAGAAGAAGGGTTGCAGTAAGAAGAAAGGAAGAAAGCTGTAATAGAAATGAAAGGGCACTCCTGCTGTTGATAATTGGAGCAGTGATGTGCCAACACCATCTGAGAGGTTTTCCACCTGAGGATACTCTACCACAGGGGCTCAGACAGTGAAACCACATTACAGCTCTTCTGTGTGCACCAGACAGTCTCCTCCAGTAGCTGGAGCTCAAAAAGGTGGAGACTTTTTCTGCTCTTTTCTGTCCATTTTCTGCAAAACACATTTATCTGTAGTCCAGTGGAGAGATTTTTTGACCAATGTTGAGCCTGAGATGTCATCAATGTTACCAAAAGAACTTTTTTACTGCAGATATCTACTGTAAGTTGTCATATAGCCAGAGAAGCACAGGTATTGCTGATAACATTCAAATAACTAAATTCCATTTAAGAATGCCAAATAACATTTGACAACCCATATTCTTCAGTTTCCATTTGTGTTTTATTTGTTCAATTATTAGCTTTTTATCCCTCTTCTGCAGCGTACCATCTTTTACTTTGAAAATGGCTCTCCCAGCTCTAAATTAATTGAATTTGGGATTTAGCATTAAAGCCGAAGTGTGGGATTTTTACAAATAAATAAAAGTCTTTTACACTCAAGCCTCATATTGATTAAGCCAGTCGGTGACAGCTAAATCTCTCTGTACTTTGTATTATAGTGTTGTTTTAATCTGGTGTTTGCATATGAGCACACTAGAGTAATAAGGAGCAAGCATCCGAGAAAAAGTTCTGATCCTTCAGTAAAAAAGAAACAGAATAAGGGGATTATAGCCTAAAGAAGACAGCAATCGATAATGAGAACAACTGTGTCAAATAAGTCACAAGCATGCACTCACAGTGCTTCTCCAAGTGTCATAAGGGGGAGACGAAATGTGTTTTTAATTGAATGTATTGTCAAAGTTAGGTCATGACATATTGTGTGATTGGCCGTTTAAAAAAAGGGTCAATCACACAATATGAGATGTGCAAATTTAAAGGCTTTAAAATGTGAGAAAGTTGTTCATTGACTGATTTGTTGTGTGTCACCCTCGGCAGGTTGTGTGTTACTGAGTTTTCTTATCACCATAATGACTCACTGTCAATTCTGGTGAGTAATTTTCCGAAGTCACTGTCAGCAATTATGTTATGTGTGATGACAGAAAATGTTCAGAACATAGCACACAAGTGGGTAAGAAATGACATCTGTATAATTAACTTATTGTTGTTCATTTGTGGGAGGCACAAATGGTGACATCATTATGTAACTGCACAGTGTTCCATAGGAGTCACAAAATAATTGATAGCGTGTACTATTCAGGGACATTTTGACAGCTTTATTTACAGATTTTTTTAATGTTGCAAAATCTAACATAATGTTATCTAATTATCTGGCTTGAACGCTGCTAATTAAAAATTTAAAGTCTACTATTTTAGATGTTTGAGACTGAACCAGAGGCAAGAATAAAGACTGATTTGTGCTCTCCCCCCCTTTTAAATGCGAATAATGTAAATATACATATTCAGGCATCCGGTAATTGCTTAAAAATATTACCACAGGCAACAATGTTGCCATGATGGTAAGTAAAATATTGCTGTAAAGTAAAATAATGTGTTCATAACTGTTACTCTTTCTAGAAATACTAACTTTAGTTTATAAACCACTGGTTTCATTTAATAACAACATCATAATAACTTCTGTTTCATGGTTCCCTTTGTTGTCTTAAGATAATAAAGACAAAATGTGACAGGAAGTTATCAGTTGTGAAAATCAAACCAGTGTGCAGTGTGTGAAATTTGTGTTGTTTTTTTTTTACCTTTGTGTTTTCACACTTCAGAGCATATATGTAATTTGATTGCTATGTGTTGTTTTTTTACGATATTGTGTATTCAGAGAAATGGGTTACAAAAAAATCAACAATAGGACAAAACATCTATGTTTATACACCTGATATGAATCTATGAAAAACACGAGATGCTCGTTTTTCACACCAACTTGCATCTCCCTTTGAATTTCACTTATTGAGGTAAACAAGAAGAAAACAAAACTAAAATAAATAAATGAATACATAAATGAACAATGCACACTCATGACTAAAAAAGAAAGGAGATGTATTTTACCCTCAGTATATGAAAGCCAAACGGTTGTATCAATATTGGTATAATTTCTATATATAATTTATATAGGAACATGTGTCCCTGGGGCCATTTATTTAGACTTGTTTACCACAGTTGCTTCTTCAAGAGAAAACATTTTGCTTCTGATCCAATGGTCAAGAAATATCAAAGAACCCAAGGCTACATGTCACAAATTTCTTGAAATTACCCAAACGGGTGTTTTCATTGGTTTGGTCCCAGCTGATATGTTTTGCTCTGATAACCTATTGCTGGAAGGTTTGACATCAGTTATAATCCTTCGAGAGCTTCTTTGAGTTTTACATTTATACTATATTCTTTTAATGGGTAGATGACTTTTCTGATCTTGTTTGGTTGAAAGAAACCATCCTCCAGTACAGACAGGAAGGAAAGGTTTAAGTGACTTATGGTTTATTAGACAAATTGCATCAATATGATTGTATTTGGTCCCCCTTTACAAGCTGGCTTTCTGTAACTTGAAGAACAGAAGAGTAATGACAGAGTGGTGGTGTGGGGATTGGTGTGCGAAGAAAGAATAGGATAACTTTTCTCTGTTTTTTTGGGGTTTTTTTGTGTTTTGTTTTGTTGTTGTTTTGTTGTTGTTTGTTTGTTTTTTAAACTATTTATTTATGTAGTTATCCTTAAGTTCTGTTATTGAAGTTTAAAATGAAATAAATAAAAATTGTTGATGACAAAAAAAAGGAAGGAAAGGTTTAAGGCTAGTTCAAACGTTTTGCTTGTTTGTTTCTAGTACCTAGATGGGCCTGAAATAAAACTTTGGTACTTTGATATTGCCCAAGTGTGCAGTAGACTGCTTGCCAATTTAATTTTTCTGCAAATGTAACTGATTTTTATCCTTTTATGCACTACATCAGTCTGTAAAAACTGATTATTTTTTAAATTGTTCTTGCAGCTTACATGGTTGTAGCTATCGAGAAAACAGGCATGTGCATCATTCTCGTATTCATTTATAGGGCAGTTTTAATTAAGCAGAGAAATTTACCATTTACAGTATAATTCCAGAAATTACTAAAAAGATCAGCCATAACGGGGTGAAGTGAAAAGCCTTGATAATCTTGTTGTAATTTGTTCTTATATTTCGGCATTCGTGTGTGTGAAACATGCACCACCATCTAAATGTTCTTGCACATCAAGCACAACTGCAGCATCCTACCTCAGCAGGACAATGCATCCTGTCACACTGCAAATATTTTTTTTCAACAGGAAGGCTTGAGGAACACATCAGAGAGTTCCAGGCATCAAAGTCCAGAGATCCTGATCTAGTTTAGCATCTGCAATGCAACTGGAGAACTTTGATCCACAAGAGTGCAACTCTGGGACTCAAAGTTACTACAAACTTAAATTCACATGTGAGGTAAATGGTATGTAAAATCAGCATTAGGTATTAGGTATCAGTATTAGGTATATTTATGGTATATAGTAGACAGTGTTGGGAAGGTTACTTTTAAAACGTATTCCATTACAGAATACAGAATACATGCCCCAAAATGTATTCTGTAACGTATTCCGTTACGTTACTCAATGAGAGTAACGTATTCTGAATACTTTGGATTACTTAATATATTATCATGCTGTTTACAACTACGTGAATGTACTATTGCTGTGATTTATTACTGTTACTGAAGGTCCGCGGCTCCGAACCGTAGTAAAGGGACCTCTGGCTAATACGGTGGGTTCTGTCGGGCTCGTAGCCGAAAACTAGCTTTACTTTGTTGTCTGGGTCAACTTTGCTAGCGAGAGACAGAGAGAGGCGTTGAAAGGCTGCTCCAACAGAACTTATTGTTTTTGGAGGAAAACACGAACACGGTGTACAGTCGAGTCTTAATAGCTTACTTACAACTGGGCTCGTCAGGCACTCTTCTTGGCTGCAGTGGTTATTATTATATTTACATGCTTCCAGCTCCCGTTTCTGCTCGATGACAGCTCGTACTTTTCCATTTTCTCCCTCCCTCGCTCACAGACACATAACGGGTACAGCAGTCCATTCTCCCTGCAGCACGGACTACACTGCCTATGAGGCTACATTCTTTAGAGCTATACCGGTAGCATTCTGCCTATTAGCTTAGCACAACAACAACAGGCACTCTCTCACCCAGGAAACACGCAGAGAGAGAGAGAGTCACCCTGTAACCATGGCAACCGTAACGCTGCCGCCTGGAACAACAGAACGTAGCTGTCAAACAAAACCCAAACAGTCCTGACCCGCCACAATATGAAACAGGAAAGTACCGCCGTGTAATCCAATTATTTCAACAAAGTAACTGTATTCTAAATACCACCTTTTTAAACGGTAACTGTAACGGAATACAGTTACTCATATTTTGTATTTTAAATACGTAACGGCGGTACATGTATTCCGTTACTCCCCAACACTGATAGTAGAGCATTTCTACACCTTGTTGCACATTGTTATATTTGCTATGCACCATTTAATAATGGTAATGTGGCATTGTACCACTGCATGTTGCAAAACACAGATGTTAGAGATCACATCTGTTTTGGTGCTTTTGTTGGCTGCCTGCATACTAATCAAATTATATTTACAACAGTTTTAGTTTCAGTAAAACAAAAGGCACAAACACACTTGGTGTGTTGTGTTATATCCACACTCTGGAATAATTTAAAATGTGTGCATAAACAATCAACCCCAAATTACCCCTAACACCCTGCTCTGACAGATGGGGTAGTGATCAGTGTCTTAATAAATGTCAGGCCAAACACTAAAGGCCATTAGCAGCTGCTATTAGGTCTGCTTGCTAAAAATTAGAATATATTTTTCCCACCAACGACTTCAAGACAGCACATTATGGCTGCATGGTTATATATGAGTCTTTTGGTGTATCATTTTGCTGTCAGGAGACCTCTACACAGTCCTCACAGAAACAGTCGAAAAAACCAAGCAAAATGATAGAATACCCAGAGATGAACAAATCTCAATCCATTTTCACTGAAAGGTAGCGAGACGACAAGGTTTCAACAGACTGGTGAAATTGCTCATGATTTAATCTTTTTCATTCTATTTCAAGAAGACACTACGCTCACTCCTTTCCTTGTGCCACTCATTCAACCTCATGCTTTGCTGAGCAATTCTCTGACCCTTATTTTTGTGTCCCTGTAATACCTCATTAATAGCCCTTTTACTGGCAAATTAAGTCAGAATTGAAAAAAGAGACTCTTTTAGGGTTTCTCAAAGAGGATTTTGAGGATAAGCAGCCTACCACTGTCACTTTACTTCATGTCTCTGGCAAAAGAGAAACAGAGTGGCGAAATTGTGCACACTAATAAGTTTGAAACTGTCTAAAGGGCTGATCCATCCAAGAATCACTGACATTAAGATCACATTGGGGGATATAATGTAATTTACCTGCCTCATCAGCTAATGCAGCACAAATCCATTTTTGCTCAAACAGGAAAAGCCACATACATTACCTTGATGACTATGCAGAGTCAAGAGGGGAAAACTAATGAGACTAAATGTAATTACTGTCCACCTCTGATTTGAAAACAAAATAAACTCTCCCGCTCTCCCATTCGAGAATAAACCTTCTTTACTTTAGCACTCACCACTACAATTGGCTTTCTTGTCATTATTTAGACAGGTGTTCACTCTCTTCATTAGGATTCCCATTAGCTGATGGCTAAGCCACCGTACTTTCCCTGACATCCATGAACTGATTAAGCAGAGAATTACAGGAGGTGTCGAGCTATTGCGATTCTAACAATATCTCACAGAAACATTCCACCCGGTTTGCTGGAGTGCTGCGTCAGAGGATATCTAAACCAATAACATAAATGTCTCCCCCTTCAAACCTCCTTCAAAACCCGTCAATCCAATTCCCTGAAAAAAAAAGTATAATACTTCTTAGGTCCATTGAAAACAGAAAACACCAATGTTGTCTCAATCTCTTTTCTCCCACACTCTCTCAGCCTTCGTGTCTTTTCCATTCGCCTCATACAAGGTGACTTCCACACTTATCTGGGATTATAATTGTTAGGTTGAAATTGTTAAATGTTGCCATTGAGTTACTTAAATTAAGTCTTGGTTCAAACTGTATGATCAAAGACATTCCTCTGTTTCTGACTCCCTCCCCAGGCTGTTGAATGGTGGGGGAGGCTGTAGTGTTTTATTTTAGGCACATCTTATATGAGGGTTCAGTTTTCTTGTTTAGTAAAGTTCCTGCCTTTATGAACCTTTTGTGAGCAGGAGGTCACACAAACGCACCCCCAACACACACACACACACACACACACATTCTCGCACATGCATACACACACATACAGTGCGTGACACCATAGGGGTTTTACAATGGGTGTTTGTGTAAACTGTGTCACAGAATAAAAGGCTGCTGGGGAAGCTCTCTCTTCGAAGTGGTCTGAGACCGAGGGCAGAAGGGCTGCTCTGAGATTCTTCCCATGCTAGCACATGAAAAACCGGTTGAGCTGTTCGTCTTGCTTCGCTAACAGGAATAAGTTTCTAAACCAGCGGGGCCTGTGGAAGCTCAGACCCAACAATAATGTGCCATGGAGGTTAAAGTGTAACATGAGTGAGCCCTGGTTTTTTTTAGCTCCGTCTTCCTGCCGCTGCCTTTTTCTTTCGCTCTAAACCCTTGGTAAAATTAGGCCTCGGATATAGGTGAGTAGTTCCGAGTTGCCTTATGCAATGTGCACAAAGTGAGATGAAAAATTCAAAAACATTAAAGTTGTTAAGTAAGGCGATTAAGATCCTGAAGGAACTAACATGTAAAACCTTTTTTCAGTCTCAGACAAACCAGACAACAGTCTAATTTCCAGGGAGATGAGTTTAGCCTCTAGCTTTTCACTGAGAATGTTGATACCAAATATATTTTATTTATTATCATTTTGATTTATTTATGTTATACCCCATTTAATGTATTGAGGAGGAGAAAGTGGAGTCGTTGATCGCGTGGGGGTATGAATAATTAACAGGAAATAAACAAATAAAAGAACAAATATGGTAAATAATCTTATCGTATCCAACAGCTGCGTCGATACCCCGACACCCCCACACCCTTGCCTGGTAAAGAAAAACCCCTGTCCATGCAGTTAAGCTGCTTATAAATATTTGTAATTAAAATCGGAGAGGGAAAGCAGGGAAAGTGGCATCTTTATCACTGGAGACACTGCTGCTGCAGGTGTCTTTGATGCCCAGAAAGGCGTTTTGATCTGACAGTGCAGGAGCGCAGAGACTCCAATCGGCTTGTCCCACTCAGCAGCTCCCTCCCTTCTCTTACCTCGCCACCCCACCCCCCCACACTCTCACATGTTCAAGAGTTCATTACGCATTTGTTTTGCATTTTCATCTATTTCTACCACAACTTTGAAATCTCCTCAGCCCAAGCCTTTAAATTATTCATCAACTCTATTTTAGGGATGGACAAAACTTTGGGATCCTGCAGAGATGTGCAAAATACTGTGTCCAGGTTTATGTAATCGCACTCATCATTAAATATAAGACATCTTGAATTTTATATTTGCACTTGTAGATATTATGATAACAATTGACACATGTATTTACAAACTGACAGACTTGTTACCACTTTGGTTCTATGGAGTTTTTTGGCCTTTATAAGCCCATTGTTTTGTTTTCCCTCTTTTGTTTCAGAATGTTTTAGACACAGCTGACAGCTGTTTGCAGTGAAAAAGTTCCAAAAACCTTCAGCACGATACCTGTCTAGCATCAAATTATTGACAGACAGAAGTCACTCCCAGCTGGTGAACATATTGGAGTGTTGAGCTGCTGAAGAGCCTGAGATCTCCCTAAGGGGTTTGTGGAAAGTGAAGATGAAGTATGACTCCAAATGAATGCTACTTTTTGATAACTTCCAACAACTTTATAATGTTATAATAATACTGTTATATATAGTCAGTGTTGGGGAGTAACGGAATACATGTACCGCCGTTACGTATCTAAAATACAAAATATGAGTAACTGTATTCCGTTACAGTTACCGTTTAAAAAGGTGGTATTTAGAATACAGTTACTTTGTTGAAATAAATGGATTACACGGCGGTACTTCCCTGTTTCATATTGTGGCGGGTCAGGACTGTTTGGGTTTTGTTTGACAGCTACGTTCTGTTGTTCCAGGCGGCAGCGTTACGGTTGCCATGGTTACAGGGTTACGCTCTCTCTCTGCGTGTTTCCTGGGTGAGAGAGCGCCTGTTGTTGTTGTGCTAAGCTAATAGGCAGAATGCTACAGATATAGCTCTAAAGAATGTAGCATCATAGGCAGTGTAGTCCGTGCTGCAGGGAGAATGGACTGCCATACACGTTATGTGTCTGTGAGCGAGGGAGGGAGAAAAAGGAAAAGTACGAGCTGTCATCGAGCAAAAACGGGAGCTGGAAGCATGTAAATATAATAATAACCACTGCAGCCAAGAAGAGTGCCTGATGAGCCCAGTTGTAAGTAAGCTATTAAGACTCGACTGTACACCGTGTTCGTGTTTTCCTCCAAAAACAATAAGTTCTGTTGGAGCAGCTTTTCAACGCCTCTCTCTGTCTCTCGCTAGCAAAGTTGACCCAGACAACAAAGTAAAGCTATTTTTCGGCTACTGGCCGACACAGAACCCACCGTATTAGCCAGAGGTCCCATTACTACGGTTCGGAGCCGCGAACCTTCAGTAACAGTAATAAATCACAGCAATAGTACATTCATGTAGTTGTAAACAGCATGATAATATATTAAGTAATCCAAAGTATTCAGAATACGTTACTCTCATTGAGTAACATAACGGAATACGTTACAGAATACATTTTGAGGCATGTATTCTGTATTTTGTAATGGAATACATTTTAAAAGTAACCTTCCCAACACTGTATATAGTCCTCTTTCCACAGGTCCAAACTTGTCAAGTAAAGTTAAGAAATGATTGCTGCCTAAGCCTAAATGAGCTATGAAAAGAAAATATTCTGTACCTATACTAGTAACTTTCTGTCAGGACAAGCACGGCAGCTGTGACATCAAAAAATTCCCAACTAAATAATATGCCAAAATAAAAACTTCCTCTATTCTATAATCTTAAACTGTGCTCTGTACTTAATCTTCTCTCCTGTTTGCATTCATTCTTTAAATTACTGCCATCTCGTGTCTGCTGTTAGCTATTGCCTCTGGAAGCAGACTTAAATCTGCTTGACTGTCCCGTTAACAAAGGCTGAATTTGGGCAAGCTGACAGGCCAACCACTTCTTCTGGGTGTTTGTGCATTATGGTAAACCGATGGAAGACCAGCATGCTAATATATTGCTGGCTCTGTTTTCACTGCTATGAGATCAGTTACAATGTATACTGTGTGTGGAAACAGAGCTAACATTAGTAAGCAAATGAGCTTCTGTGCTTTAAAATTTTATCAACTGATAGGTTTTCTCTTGTACACCAACTTGGCCAACATGTGTGATGCTGAGGACATAGACTACAGTGTAAAAAGTTTTTTTTGGAAACAGAATTTCCGAAAACAGTTTCCAAACTAATCTTTTCTTCTTTTTTGTTTTAACTGACAAGAATACTCTAAGCAGTACACAGCATGAACTGCAGAATAAAATAAATGCATCCTATTAATCTATGATTTACCTGACACGTCCACTGACTTTTTACATTAAGGAAATAAGACCGTACAGCTTTCAGTGGTTAACTGAAATACAGATAGCGGCAGAATAATGTCCAACAATATGGTGGCACAATAGCGAAAGCTTACACAGCAACAGAGTTTCACTGAACTTCTCAGCAAAAAAAAAAACAGTCTACAACTCACATCCTCTCACGAAATAAACGATGTGAATGAAGTAAACGTTAACAGTAACACATGCTGCTAAGTGGGTGTAGAGAGGTGTGAATCCGCCAACTAGAGCCATAAGACATTATCAATGGATCAACACACGATTAACCAAGGAAAAACTCATTATCCTCAAACTACTCATTTGTCTTTACAGTCCCACTGCATATTCCCTACAGCAACAGTCAAAACAACAATTAAAGCAACAATTAAATTATGTTTTAATGAACAGAAGTGAACAACAGAATTTTTGATCCACCACAAAGCAAAGTAAAACCTGATGATGGAGAGGGGAACTCATCTTTAATAAAACACATGAGTTGAACAGGTGGTGATTGCTCCACCATGATTTTCAGATTAAAATCTTGGAAAATTCACTGAAGCATTGTCAGCTAATAGTACATATTTAAATGATAACTGCAATATTTTTTAGGAAGGAGTGCAGAAAGGTGACAACATCTTGCAGAGTGCTGAAGTTGCAGCCAGCTGCCATCAACACAGCTGGCTGCAAAGTGGTATGTTTTATTTTGGTATAATTTATCTGGTTAAACAGTGAAGAAAGATTTTGCTATTTTGGTGGGAGCTGGGTGCGAGGTAGGGGTCATCATCACTGCAAGCCTTTCTATAAAACTCAAACTCATGTCACACACAGTCATAATCCACACGTCAAATTTAGCTGTTTACAGTATTTCACAGAACGGTGCCAACACCAGCTTCAAAATTTAGCTTCTTCCTGGCAGTGATAATAGCGGTTGTGGTGCTCTTCGTAACAGGGTGGGCGTTACTATAGAAGGAAAAACGAATGAGTAAGACATCGAAGGCATAAATAAAAGTGTTGCAGAGTCTGTAGCTCTGCTACCAGAATCTCACCTGCAACAATAATTTTTTGGAATGAGAAAATCATACCTTAACCAGGGCAGCTATTCCTATTTTTCGACATACTTACATGAGTTGACCTCCTGTTTACGCCTTTTGTTCGACTGGATATTTTTGCCTTGATACGTCCCATTTTTGCAGGGTTAGAAAGCATGCTCCAGTGCAGATTCTAAGCTTCACTTTAAACAGATTAATAGCTAATAAATAAATAAATGCTTTGCATTCGACCACGTGTTCATCAGTTATCAAGTAAGCTTGATGTGAATGACATGATTGTACACATGTAATTTTGCCAGCACAAATGCATTATGCCTGTAGGCACATTTGAAACACTGCTGTCAACGCTGCCGTGCTGCTGCTTGTCAACCATGATTAATGTGAAGTCCCACAAAAACAGCAAAATACATCAGAGAAACTTTCATGAAAAAGGTTACAGAAAACACAATTCCAGTGAATGAGGACCTTGCTGAATTTCATACAGTTTTGCCCATCTGTCCCCAATCATACCAGATGCTTCACTTCACAAGAATTATGAGACCTTTCTCTTACAAAGAAATTGCTTTAACAGCAACCTCATACCACTCCTTGGGCTTCTTAGCAGCCATCCAGAGTGCATGGATCTGTGTGTGTCAGCTATACAAGTGCTGACACAACTAAATACAGTGCCACTCCTCCTGGATCTAACACAAGGTGACCACATGTCCTGCCACACAATCCTTCTCTTCCAATTTATTTGTGTCATCCCGCTGCACCTCTTCATGTCATTTTATTTTGGAGATTTTAGTGCAAGAAGCTGTTTGTTCTTTTTATTTTCCCTTATCTGATCGGGTTGTTAATAACACCCGTTCAGCCAGCATCATTTGCCTGTGACATTGGTGTAATTAATATTGTGTCAAGGCGATGAGAAAGTTTCTCAATGCCAAGGGAAATGGTGACTCCAGAATAAAGAGAATGGGAGATGAGAATCAGGACCTATTATGATAGGGAACATTAGCAGAACAGCACAGAGCTGCCATCTTTCTATGAAGTGACCTTTCATGAAAAACGTGGCTACTGTCTATCACTGACCCTCATCTTTCTTTCTCTCTCCCACTCTCCTTTCTACCACCTTACTTCTTGTTTTTTTAAGGATGAGGGGTCTTTTTCCACTCAAGTGTAAATTTCGTGGCATAGTAACAAATTGAAGATTTGGAAGTAAAGAAAATGACTGAAAGACATTTGTCTGGGAGAGACACAAAATCAAATAAAGACCTGAGCTGACCACTGGTGTAGAGCTGGGACATTCAAAGATCCACTATCCAAACTAAAGGGCAGCAGTACAACAAGCAGAAGGATGCAATTGTATTGGTGTATGAAATACAGTAAAGGATGCAGTCATGTGTGACCTGCAGAATTTTTAAAAATAATTTATTTTCCTTGGCCAGATTAAATGGCTTAGATCTGTTCGTGATATGATTCCTAAAATTCAATTTCCAGTGGACAAAGTGGAATAAAATCAGAATAATCAGAGATATTCCTTTTCACAATAAAAGCCTGATGAAGACACTACCAACTATGTATCTAAGCTATTAAAAGTTCAGTCTGTGATTCGAGTATATAATCTAAGTAGTGGCAAATGTAGCCTTAAGCTGGTTCGCTGAGGAGAAAAGAGGACTTACCTACAGAGATCTGGTAAGCTCCCTTTATCCTGAGCTCAAAACCTCAGATTTTTATACTTGTCTTCAGCCCTATCTGACACTGACTCATATGACCACACCTGAAATAATCACAGACTTTATTAACGACGGACATGGTGCAGGGTCTGAAAAGCAACGTTGGTGTGGAATTAATGCCTAAAATATGCTATTCCTGTAATGGCCAGCAGGGGCAGACTGCAAATAGAAGTCTAGTATAGACGTCCATGAGAAAATGAACCTACTTCTCTATTTATTTATAAACCTAAATCTTACTTAATACAAATGGTTATTTTGTAAATCTTGGACAACATGATGAGAAATCAAGATTTATGTTGATGATGATGATGATGATGATGATGATGATGATAGCCAAAATGCATCACATGCTTTTTCAAATGGAACAAATTGAGTTTGTGATGAGAAACAAACCTTGACACAGAAGTCGGTTTCAAGCATTACTATTTCAAAGCTGCTGTAATCGATATTTTAATATCAAGAATGGATTAAGTGTGAGAGGCATTGTCTTAATAACAAAGTGAGAAAAATGACTGCAGCTCCTCTGCTGTTGTTTCAGCTTTGGTCAGAGCTCTTAGAGTTTTCATGAACTTTCAGAAAGCAGCGGTCTTTAGGAAAATTCATAAAATAACTCACTTGTACATTAGTATACATGACCTAGTGTGGTCAGTGTGGTCAGTGTGTGATTGCTGTGTGTGTAAATGTGCATCCCTCGTCTACTGCATTTGCCAAAGAATACTAGATTTATGTGTTTGGAACAAGCTGTGGCTTTGGAAATTGTAATGTTTGGCACATAATTACATAGCTGTTAAGCTTTCGCAAAATGAACAAAGTATTGGTACACTTTGGTGTTCCTATGAGTTGTCATTTGCTGTGTGCGTACATGCGGCCAATTGTCGGGGAACTCTTAGTTCTGCTGCAGCGAGGGAGAGAGAGCAAGCCCACAAAGCAGGCCACAGGCAGCGCCATCGATCGGTCTCGTCAAGGTTCAGGGATATAGATGAGTTACAAAACCACCATTAATTACAAATCACTTCTGCCATGAAAGTCGATTAGAGTGAAGAGCAGCAAAAAGTCTGTATCAAACAAAGAAAAGTGATAGGGCGTGCACATTTCTCATCAATGGCATCTTTGACTTGGCAGGCCAGCTTACTTCGCCTTTCCTCTCCAGCTCTTCTTTCTGCAAGTCGTGTTTAATTAAAGCTGCTAGTTCCTTTGTGGTTATTTGCTGAAAGTAAATAAATTTTCCATTTTCAATATGCATGTTCCACTGACTTATCACCGAGCACATAATCAATACACCAAGACACATGATTTATTACAGCACATAATGGTGCAAATATTCAGCATGTGTTGGGCTGTATGCTAATGTGCATAAAAGCAGTAGAGCAGTGATACAGTCATGAGCAGGTGTAGAGTTTACAATGATCCACAGGCAGGTTCACAGATGGTCCTTGTCACTGCCACTTGGGAGAGTCCCTGCTGTCTCAGACAAGTTGCAGTAGAGCTGTGCTTTGCATTAAAATTGCAAACATCGCCCTCTTCATCCAAACGCAGTCTCTCCACTGCACTATTTCTTTCTTCGAGGAAAAATACAGCATCCACTTGCCTTAAACTCCAAATAACCTGCACCTCATTGTCTCCAGGTGTCGTCCGCTCTTAGATTCCTGTTCTCACGTCATCCTGCCCTCTGTCTTTCAGCTCTGCACCTGCCTCTGATCCTCCAGTGTTTTTTATAGTATTTTTGGAACGAGACCACTGTCTGTGATTAATGTTTGGTGTAGCTGTATATGTAAGCAATCACAATTCATCCGTGAATTCTACTCTTCCTGGGTCCGACAGGCATGCCCGGGCACATAGTGGCAGTGTCTTTTACTCTATAAAGCTGATTTCAAATACAGCCATTTCAGAAGAGATGTACTGCAGTGGCATGAAGCAAGCAGGCTAAACAGATCAACAGCTCTCGCTCTCTCTCTCTCCCCCACCCGCTCACTCGGTCTCTGCCTTGCACTGTCTGAGCCTCTGCTTGCATTCCCTTTGTTTTATTGTGACAAGACACAGCAAGTCATGGCTTGAATACCAACATGATAATTTCTTGACAGTCCCCCTTTATTTGTCTGCTATCGCCCTGATAAGATGATTTTCACTCTCTGGGTTTGTTTTGTCTTGGCAGAGATGGCCTGGAAGACTAAGCTCATCCTCTCTCGCTCATTTTGTCTTTCCATCAATTGCAGTTCTCCTATCTTCCAGACCACTCTGCACACACATTGCTTTGTGTACGAGAAAGAGTCCTAGCGCATAAGATGATTATAGGAAGATGCCACGCAGAGGAGAAATGTGTCCAGCCAAGCTCACGCCAAAGAGAGAATTATGAAATAATAACGTGTGAATGGTTGGATACCTTCATGTTTCTTCATCATTTAATAAAAGACAGTAAAAGTCTAATGTCCATTATTCTGAAATTTCCTGTTTCCTTTCCTATAAACACACCCCTGAGGGATATTTAGAGGGTGTTTTGTTGTTTGCTGCTGTCTAGTGTAATCACTCGCGTGTAATATGAAATAATAATTAATATAACAGACAATAGGCTGTGGTCCGAAACTGAATGCAAAATGAACACGCTGGAAATCACTGGGTAGAAACTCAAAGATGACTCATACAGAAATTAAAGTGGGTCAGAAAATGAATCTGTAGAAGCTTATTTCAAAATTATGGCCATGTTATGTTACCAAAGCCCTCCATGCTCTCAGCAATGTATGGTGAGCTGAATAAAACACTATAACAGGTTAGTAGTAGCCTGAAAATTGGATAAATTTTGCTCGATAAGCTTGCACAATAGTCCATTAAATTATTGTGGGTCACAAAACAAAAGGCCTCACTGAGAAGTTTAAAAGCCAGTGTAGTGGGCTGGATACAAATTCAGAGCGCACCTGAAAGCAGTGCCAGGCATATTACACATAGGGCTGCAGAATAGGATTTAGACTGGATATTTTGGCACACAAAGCAGCACTCAGCACAAAGCCTACGTAGCCTCGCTACAAGCATTCCCCTTGTGTCTCCTTCCAGGTCCAGAACAGGAGTTAGCCGTTCTCATGATGGTGTCAGGTGCCTAAACTGATCAATGTTAGAAGATCATTCCCTGGGACATTAGCTCTTTGAGAAGGACAAAAAAAATGTACATGAAAATGTACTCTGTTTACATGACTTCTGACAAGGTAAAAGGACGCCCTTCGATTGCTTTTTCCTCCGTCGGAATAAC
The DNA here is from genome assembly GCF_056152115.1 of Neolamprologus brichardi. Lineage (NCBI taxonomy): Eukaryota > Metazoa > Chordata > Actinopteri > Cichliformes > Cichlidae > Neolamprologus > Neolamprologus brichardi. Next base: position 7,233,870 of record NC_142110.1, on the reverse strand, counting down.
AAAATCAATAGTGCTGCACTGCTCATATACTCATCAGGCTTCATATTAAAGTATACAGCGTTATTAACCCCCACCACTTCAGTGCACATTTGATGCTCCTCGGTATTATATTATCACAGGACTTCCAGTTCTTATTCTTGTTCTTTCTGCTACTCCCTTTAGAGAACAACAGAGGATAATCTGCCTCAATTTCACCCTATCCCTTGCATCTTCCTCTGTCACACCAACCAACCAAGTTGTAAATTACAAATGCAATCTACAAATGAAATGCAAATTAATTTTCAAGAAGCAGCACTGCTAATACTGAAGGCCTAGAAAGTTGGCAGAAACTAGATATAAATCTGGTCAAAAGTTTACACACACACACACACGCACACACACATAATGGGCATGAATGTGTGTAGTGGATTGACTGTGCACCATACAGTACATTTGTAATGATTTAAAAACAAGAATTGAGTGCACAAATTTATTTTCGTTTCTCTCTAATCCACACAGGTTCAAAAGTATGTATAGCCTCATTAAGATTTGGGTCTGTCTCAAATTAACCAGTGCCTTATGCTTGATGACCTCTGAATTGTATAAAAATGTTATGGTCCAGAGGTTGAACATATGTAACGGTTTGAATATGATCTAATGATCATGATATAATGATATAATCTGAGACAGATAAATAAAAAAAAACATGTAAGTACTGGTTAATTAAGAATTTCACAATACTGTAAAATAAGCCATGTAGAATCATTTTTAATATATTTTAATTTTGTTGTCCCAAATATGAAGAAAATGCCATTTTCATTCATCCTCATGCTGGATTAAGTAAATATAAAGTTGCAACACAAAAACAAATCTATATTAATATTATGCAACCAACAAATTTGTCACAACTCAATATCCAAAATGTCTGAGTTACTGTACTGGTTACTGTAAAATTTCCAGCACCTTGTTGAACCTAAAGTAACTTTACAATGTGCTAAACTTCCATCAAACTATTTCGCTTAAAATATTCACAGTAAATCCTGTTATTCCCTGATATATTCTCAATTTTACTACTGAATCCTTATTCCATCACTATACGAATATACTGTACAATCACAATTCATTGAGCATTTTAAACTGTTTAGGCCTGCTGCAAAGTTTCAGTTAAGAGAATGTATAAAATCTAAATGTCAATAAAAATAATACAAAAATCATTCATATTTTATTAAGTTACATTTTCCTTAAATATCAGGGGAATACGGAAGCGTAGAGCTGCCACCCAGGCAAAAGAAAAATACAAGTGTATCACGTTATAACGTGAAAAGTTTATTGTTCTAACAAGATACTTTTCCTGTTTGTACAATATACTATCATGTTTGTACAATATACTTTTCACGTTTGAACAACATAATATCACGTTATTACAATATACATAATTATCACGTTCGTACAATATAATTATATTGTATGAACGTGATAATTATATTGTACGAATGTGATATTTATATTGTATGAACGTGATAATTATGTATATTGTAATAACGTGATATTATGTTGTTCAAACATGAAAGGTATATTGTACAAACATGATAGTATATTGTACAAACAGGAAAAGTATCTTGTTAGAACAATAAACTTTTCACGTTATAACGTGATACACTTGTATTTTTCTTTTGCCTGGGTGGCAGCTCTACTCTTCCGTAGGGGAACAACCTGGTGAAAAGTAAATAAAAAAAAACAAAACAAACAAACAGACCAGATAAATAGTGTGAAAGAAAGAACTGCACGAAGCCCATATGTAATGAGATATTCCAATAGTGTGGCATCTGAGGTAAATTTTACAGATGTTACCATCTGCTGTGTTTCCCTCTGTTGTCAAGAGAGTGCAAGGAATGAAGAGGGAAAATGGTGCACTGTATTAAATGAAGATATATTGTTAAAAACCCAAATCACGTACTGTATTTGACCTAGTTTGATAGAAATGCTGTATTTCTGAGTACAGACATAAATATCAGTATGAAACAATTATGTGCTGTGATGTGCTAAATGCATCATAGTGTCTGTCATTTGTGCATAGATAAAAAAAAATAGCTCTGTGATTCATACGTGTTCAAAGGTGAGTGTCAAATCCAAATCTCTGATACCCATAAAACTGGTATGACATCCTGCAGTCGAGTTTTTCAAATCAAACAGAAGTATGCATCTGTGGGTCATAAGGAATTCATGGAAACAAACACTCAGATGCAAGATTGCAGACTACCCTCATTCTGTTGTGTGTGTTAAAAAAGAAGATTTTTGGTCACAAGCACTCTGAAATCCAATGAGGGACTGTAGCAACATATCCGAAAATAACTCTGTGTCATGCTTTGACCTGTCGAATAACAACAAAAACAGTTTATGGCTAAAAGCATTTCAAAAAAACTTTTATTCTCTCTCAAAACACAACAGAGGTAACAATGCTGCAGGGTGGAACCTGGCGATGCAGAAAGAACCTGGCATTCCCTGTTCATCATGTTGATTGGAGGGATCAATTCACATTTGTTCTTTCACTGGCATATTTCAGGATTTTGTAATGGGGCTTTTACATTTAGCATTTCCTAATTATCCTACAGAGAAAACTACTAGTTACAGGCGCAAACAAAATAAGGCTTTTGCTGGAGCTTCGCTTTTAGAATAGACAAAATAGGACATTATCAGAGCCTGCAGCCCAGTCTTCTTGCAGTACCTCTCAGACCTGTTAGAGGGCAGTGTAACTCTATGATATAGCCGGTGCCACCAATGGGGAGAAAAGATTGGTTTCTCTAAATTCTATCCCTCATTAGGTTCCATGCAGTGCCTGAATTACTTGCTGCATCTATCCATTAAAGTCCCTCTTTCTGTATACTGCTCACATTAAACACAGGTACGGTGCCTCACTAGATGAATGCAGGAAGAAATCTGACCTCATTCCCAGTCCCATTTTGCTGTGCTCATTCCTGTGGAGGCATTCAACGGTTGTTTTTGTGTGATTGAAATGGTATATTCATAAAGTTGCAGAAGACTGACAGACTGAACGGTGTGTTTTTGTTTATTTTCACCAACTCCATTTGTGGCCACATCACATTGTTAGGACTGCTGCCATATTCAACACAGGGAAGTCGGGGAAAATACATTTGGAATCTAAATATCCAGATATTCACTCGCTAATGTTGTGACAACTTGTTAGCTTATTCACTCTGGAGCAGGCTATGGAAGTTGATAGAGCAAGCTGAAGTTCATGTCTCCGGGCTCTAACCCTGTCCACTTGGCTCCCTGCTTTGCTATGAAGACTTAATTCATAGAGATGCACAATCATCTCTGCAGTGAAAGTGCAGCAAGTGCACTGACCTTTTGGTTGACCTGTGCCACAGAGATTTCTTAAACCCATAACCCTAGTCTAATCTGCGTAATGGTTTTTCTTGAGGGCAGCAAGGTGACAATGGTTAGCACTGCTGCCTCATAACAAAAAGGTCCTGGGTTTGAATCCAGCCTTTCTGTATGCAGTTTGCATTTGGTCTCCCTGTGACTGTGTGAGTTTTCTCTGGGTACTGTCATTTCATCCCAAAGATACGCAGTTAAGGGGCTTAGGTCAGTTGGTGAGCCTAAATTGGCCGTAGGTGTGAATGGCTGTCTTCTCCAAGGTGTAGGCCTCAGCCTGAATTACATAAATGGATGGATGGTGTCTAATGAGCAATTTGTATGTGTTAATCAGTTTCCTGTTATATCAAAATGTATTATCAGATATGCAATAAAAATATATTTATTCTTAAATGAAACAGACAGCATTTTTGGCTTCACAAGCTGTATTTAAGCTGTATTTAGGTCTCTTCCATGCCCTTTTCGTCAAGTGCTTCAGAAAACAGTTTGGCTCCAACGTAAAGTAAACTCTAGCTGATGTATTGAGATTTTAATTTAAGTTATTTTTCTGGCAGTTCTCCTTCAGGAGGGAGAACAAAAGGCCTCCATGTTGTCCCTCTTCTCTTCCCTTGCAGTTGATAATCAATGAAGGGACAAAGCTGCCAGCTATTGACTGAACTGAGATGAATGACACTGCTCCCAAAGGGTCCATTTGAATTTTGACAGGCAGGATTCCGAAGTCCTATCCCTTCTTTCATGGCGCCAGGAAGAGGGCTTTGCACTGACACACTGAAGGTAATACCAAGTGCTGATACAGGGCTATGACAGGACCGAAATACATTAAGTTGCAGAGATCATGTGTAGGCAGTTTAAATCACTGAATATTACACTTATTGAATCGCACTTTTGCAGCTGTATCTTTTCTACGGTAAAGCTGAATCGATGGTGAATTGGACTTGCAGCACAATGGTAAGCACGTGAACTAAATGTCAACAGAGGAAATACAGGACTCTCACCTGCCTAATAGCGGGTTTCCAAAAAAATAAAAAAACTGCCAAAAATCTGACATTCTCCTTTCTTGTCGCGGTACATCTGCTCATGCTTCCTCTCAATTGTGACAATGTGAGTCATCTTCAAATGTCTACTGCCTTGAACACACACAGACATTCCTCCCCCTCTTTAGTTCAGTGTGACCTTTGTAAAATCAAGATGAAAGCTTTCAAAACATGTTTTACATATGTCATACACCATTTGTCTTACCAATGACATGGCCAGAATTATGTGGTTGCATATCAGCTTCAATCGGCAGTGCTCACCCTCTTGTGTCGGATGTTCTCTGTTTGGCTCCCATGTGAGGATCTTGTTAATGCTGTAGCAGGCTGGAGACTGGCAGATACACCTGCTTGTCATGGATGATCACCCTATTCTGGGCAAACAAACTAAGCTGCCTGTAGACCCAGTAATCCAGCAATATTACACATTAATAAGACTGCGTGGCACCCCAGGATTAAAATGATTTCTCCTTTACTGCACATCCCCTTGCTAAGTAAGCAGAATGGTTGTCAGGTTTATATCACAGACCTAAAAACTGTTTTGCAAGAAAATAACTGTAAAATGTATCTCTGTCTGTTCAGTGTGCTGTTAAAAAGGAAAAAAAAAGAAGCACACTTTCCAATTCCCTTTCTTTGGTAGTTCAGTGTATCTGTTGCTATTAAATCATTAGTGAAAGAAATAAAACTTTTTATTTTAGTATTTAGCTAAAATATTATATCAGCCGTGAAAGCTAATATTCTCTTCTAATTTACCATGAACATTTTCATTTTTTTGATTTATCTTACCAGAGTCCTAGATCATTATTCTTAGATTCAGTAATGTCTAAAATTCCAACTTCATAACTGGATTATAGATTAAGCTCAGCTTGGAGACTTATTGGCCTGGTTTTGAGAATCACCCTGAAAGTAGAAAGTAAGATGTCAAATGGCCAAGCAATGTATTAGTGTTGAACTGCAGTGATAATAAGTATTTATTATTACAGCCTAAATGATTACACAGATATAATTACAATTAATTAAAATGCGCATTTCCTTGCATTTCCTGGACAATCTGACCTCATGTAAAGTCAAAAGCCCACTATACCCTAAACATCCGTTCTGTACACTGATGCTTTTCTCTCTACCTGGTTGTTACATCTGATGCAACTGTTTCCTTGTGCAAATGCTCGTTTGGCTCAAAAACTCCAGCAAACTGTAAAGCACCAAATTTTTTTCAGCTTCAATAAAATGATCAGTATGGCTTACCTCCCAGTTGTCACAAAAAAGTTTAAAGTCTAGGCATCCATGAAAAAGGGCATTTAGAAGGTTTAGCAGCATTAGAAATTAGCAAGACGTTAGCAAGCTAGTTTCCATCAAAAGATGATATACTATGTTTGTCATGTTTCGGCTGTGTACAGGCAGGAGAAGGACCCAAACGCAAAACTCACAACAACGAAATGAAACTCAAAAAGCTGCTTTATTGCAGAATGGTATGGAAACTAAACTGGGACATGGATAAACTGACACACAAGGAAACACAGCCATGAGGGAGACTACGACACTGACAAGGAGAAACACAGGGCTTAAATACACAGAGGAATAACGAGGGTATGAGACACAGAAGGAGAGCACAGCTGGGAGTAATCAGGCTGGACGAGACAAGGGAAGCAAAACTAGAAACACTCACATGAGACATGGACCTTCAAAGTAAAACAGGAAACACACTGACTGAACTCTAAACATGCAAACTTAACAGCAACTGAGAAGACAGAACACAGGGACCTGAAACATGGTACAAAAAGGTCACAGTAGACACAACATTGAACACAGGGAAGCCATATTACAAAGCCAAAGAACTAAACCTATGATAACCATAACTGAAATCTAGGGAAACAAGAAACAGTACAACAAAGGACTCAAAACATAATCCATAATATAAAAACACAAGATCTCTTCAAAATAAAATAGGAAACATAATGAGACGCAGACATGACAACCAGAACTTGACAACGTAAGACACAGACATGAAACACATGAAGAGCAGGGGAGACTTAACCGGGGTTGGAAGACACAAGGGGAATCTAATAACAAAGAACTAGAAAAACTCATGAGCTTAATCATATAAACATCCAAATAAACTAAACTCAAAACACTGGGTCATAAGACCCAGGATTGTGACAATGTTTGTCCTGAAGTACCTCAAAAAAAAATAAAACGTACAACTCTGATGTAACTTTGGGTGTAAACAAAGACAGAAACGAAAACCAGTGATGTTTGTAGGTTTGTAGGATTCGGCTAGCTGACATATAATGATGTGCTGCCTGGCAGCTAGCTATGAAGCTGTAGTTAGCCATATGATTAAGGAAGGTTCCCTTCCTTAATCATATAAAAATTCAGGGTCCCCAGTGGGCAGAGACAAACACCACCATATAACAGGAAGAAAGTGCCAAAAATTGGACTGAACTTCAGCCAAAAGAATATCTGAGATGATTCACCCACAACATGAGGTTTGTCTTTAATATGTTGCTGTGTGGTTCAGATTGCTTGCAAGTGAGAAGTTTGATCTTAGTTTCAAATATTTGATGTTCAGGAACCCACCTGATGGGCTGTAATTACACCGTGATATATTAAAAACGTACGTTAAATACATGCTGCACATGAACAGCCACTGAGCCTGCAAATCATTACTGTTTTGGGATTGCTTGTTTCTATAAAATATAAAAGGGAACAACATATTACACACATGTTAAAAAGACAACATGCTTGGACATGGAAACAGGGAAACAAGTGAATAGTGCAAAGAGGAGATGAAAATTATTTGTAATCATAGAGTATGGAAAATACTTGAAGGAATTCCTTCAAAAACAGTAACAAACTTGAAAAATGCTTAAAGTTGAGGAATCTACAAATACATGAAATTATTATAGTGAAATTGTGGACTAGGTAAAATAGAATTATGATTCTGACATATTTGTAAAAATGTGTCATGCTGAAAGTGTCCTTCCTTTAGGATAGCCTGCTGACCCTAATCTGGACTCAAGAGATGGTCCACAGTTAAAAGACAACACACCAGAGTTTAATCACCGAGGGAGTCGATGAACAAATTTAATTAGCCTTAAACAACAAGCAGACAAACTGTTGTGCCCCCCTCCCTGCTCTACACCTGATATGGACTTGAGAAAGGTGACACTGTTTGCAGGGTCACCTTAAATCACTCACTATTTTCCAGATGGTTGCAGCCATCTCAGAGAAGTAATTAGCTTAAATACTCCTCTTAGTTAAAATGGATTCCTGTAGTTCAGTATGGCTCACTACCTGTCTCTGAGCTTCCGTAAAAGAGGCAACGTATTCCTCCTGAGATTTGGTACAGACACAATGTGATGTTCACTTAACTGTTAAGGAGAGTAGAGCATTGTCTAATTGTTTATGAGTTGGTTTGACATCTGATATGTAGCATATGAGTCACATCGCTGTCACACTACTCATACTTCATTTATCCCTTGTGCCATTTGGATGAAACATTGTCATCCTGAAAAGAGACCACTTCCATCAAGACAGAAATGCCTCATCATAGGATAAAGGTAATCACTCAGAACAACCTGTATTGATTTGCAACAGCCCATTCTTCTAAGGGGGTATGTGGAGCGTAACACTGTAGATCCCCTCACTGGACATGCCTACTTGGATGTAATCATCCAAGGTCACAATATGAACACAAACCTGTGTTTGGATAATTCAGTTAACAGAGAGAAACACAACATCAGCTTTCCCTACATTTTCCCTCTATGCCTTGCAAGTATTTGTCACAGAACCCAGAGGTCAACAGTTTTAACCTGTTGAACTGGACACTTTTGCTTAGTGCAGTGAGAAATCATACTGGGATGGTGATAGCCATCACCAGCTGATGTACATGTGGAAGCCACAGAACCCCAAGAGCATCCTGATGACATTTCAATGCATTACAACTCAACTACTGTTGATGTGTATGTGTTTAGGAATAAGAACACACTTTGTCACACTGTAAAACGGAAGGTCAAAAGGTGCGATATAAGTGCGCATCATTTGCTATTTTCATGTTGAGTCTGAAAGCCCTACTTTCCCTTTGAGTTTAACTTGAATGCTTCATATGTTGAGTTGTGTTGTTAAGGGAATCTAGGTAAAACACTTCTAATTTACATCTAATATTTGCAAGCAAATTAAAAATTGGGAACTATCTATGTAGTTTGTGTCAAGACATTTCCTCTAATATAAAATTTGTATATTTTGTTGATTGACTGACTAAACTGGTATTTGATTTTGTTGTTAAGAGTTTGGTTTTGTTGGCAGAATAGTGTTTTTCATTAAAGAGGTGGTTACATTTAGGCATTACACGTATCACCTCTTTGCCATGCTGAAAATGAATTACAGCACATTTATATTCAGCTTTTGCCCTCAACCTGGGAATCACATTACAGGTCCTTAAAGATGATTCTGTACACACATCAACATAGACAACTTGCCTGGGTAATAATGCTTATCAAGCATATGTAATTGGAAGCCAAAACAAAATTTCTCTTGGTGATCCTAAATGGTTTTGGCACTTGTAAATGATAGCTGACTAATGTTCTTCCATCTGTGCTGACAGTGTCACTCCAGCCGACTGCAAGACATATTGCTGTGCTTAGCATTGCAAAAACAACACTCAGAAGCCAAGATACCAAAGTAAAAAGGTCTCAGATGTATTTTCAAAGGAAACAATATCTTAGTATGCATATTTTTCCCCAAAGCAATGTGTGTCCTCTGCTTGTTGTTTTTGTGACAGTTTGAGAAAATGTGAGAGGCGTAATCATGCTGCAGTGTGCTATTTTTTCAAGGTTGGGTGAGTAACAATTCAGAGCTGTTGCCAGACACTTACTTCCTAATCCCCAAAACTCACTAAAACAGAACCATTTTGAACAGATGAGGTTTCCACTCCCTTTATAACAATGCATTGTCCTGTCTTTCATCTCTAATGCGAGGGGTAAATAGCCATTAATCACAGTTCACAGTCTCTTCCTGCATTGTACAGAATGGGCTGTAAAGAGCATGCATGGATAAAACTGATTTTAATTTTCACCGTCTGGCTTATAAGAATAAGCGTGGGGATATAAAGGTGAATATCTATAAACACGATAAACAAGAAAAACCAAGAAAACAGAAATAAAAATAATAATTAAATATAAATATATGTATGGATATGTAGAGCAGGGGAATGCTTGCAGTATTCCCTTATTTCCACAGAGCGCAAGACTCTAATTTCTGTCATGATCCATTTCAGGGGAAATAATTATGCAGCTAATGCAATTTAATCCCTGCCCTTGCATCCTCCTCTGAGGAAGAGGCACATACAAGCTAACATGAAGTTGGGGCTGTTGCCTGATTACATGCAAAGTGCACAATATTAATTGGGTTAGAGGAGCAGAACTATACTGAGGAAAAAATTAGGACATATTTAATCCAAAGAAACTGGGATTACTGGTAGAAAACTTGGGCAGAAGTATTTTGTAGGTTCACTCTGACTGCTCATAAGATGCCCTGAAGATATTTGGCATCTAAAATTTGTATGTTTTGCCTTAGTTCACATCTGTGTTGCTAATTTTTTATTCCTTCACTTTTGTTGTAACTCAGTATGATATCTATATCAAATTATATTGACTTATTTTTTTGTTTAGAGTACATTTTACCTCCTATAGTGACTACACAGGAAGCAAGTACTTTATCCTTAAACTGTATCTTCTTTCAGTAGACTCTAAATTCCCCAGCCTTGGTTGGTTTCTGTTATGTGGTCTGATTTCTCTTTACATTTCAAGAGGCTCCTGTTTCCCTCCACTCAGAAGCAGATTAAGTTGGTATAAAACCTGAAAGAATGAATCAATATTTGTAGTGTGTTTCCAGCCAAAGCCCGCAGGATGGCTCTAAAAAGGCAGTGCCATTCAGTTCGCTGGGCCCATGAAGTTTTGTGCAGACACTTATAGTCCTTCTTAGGGCACAGACTTTTCCTTTTGCCCAGATTGAAGACAAGATTTCTGTGTATTTCAATGAAAAAATCTCAACTACTACAGCTATTACTACTACTACTGCAGATATAAAATAAACAAAACGAAAGTTTTAAACATATTTAAGTTTGAGATTCTTATCCTTCTCAAAGAAAGGATAAGAAAGATGTTTGATTGGTTCAAATCATAGAATAATAGAATAGAATAGACCTTTATTTTCATTGTACATGTATAACAACATTGTGAGAGCTCCACACCAACTGTGCCAGAGTAAGATATAAATAGTAGACAGCAGGAATAAAGAGCAAACAGGAGAAATATATACAATCAAGTAATATATATACAAAACAATAGAAAAGCACACATTAGAGTACATACTTTATTACTCATAGAGAGCTAACCATGCAAGAGATGTTTTGGCCCCCATAAAGCCCTAATGTCGTCATCATCTGCTCAAGTTACAGGCATGCATGTGCACTTTCAGCCCAGCAATATAACCCTTTGACTTCTTACCATGATAGCTACTGTATTCTTCTAAATGACATGTGCTTTTGGTAAGAGAAACAGCAGTAGGAATGGTAATGCACAGGTATCTCATTCAAGTATTATAGCTGTTTTTTTTTTTAATTTTCTGCTGAATATTTTCAAATTGTTGCTGCGGCTTCCTTTCTTTAATTCTGTGTTACTGGAAATCCTTTGCTGCTGCATTGATGGATTGTAGAGTCCCGTAGAGATACACCTGCTCACATACCCATGCCCCAAGCTCATCCATTTTGCATATGCACCAGCATCACTTACTGAGTCATGCGTGCCTTGTTACAAAAACTGGGTGGTGTCTGAACAAAGCGCACTGGCGGCATCAGTAAAGGCACGCGTTTTGGCATGTACCAACCTGCGCAATTGCGCCAACAGCAAGCATTGTCTAAGATTCAGTCTAGGATTACAGAATGAGAGAGAAGTAACGGAGACAACCTAAATCTAAAGAGAGCTGCTGCAAATCTCCCAAGATGTGAAACATTCTACTAGAGCCATATGGTATCGGTATTTTATCGCTCATGTTATATCAGTAATGTCTAGAAAATTAATGCTAATTACATTGTTGATCCTCTATTCACCCTGTGTAATCACAAGATCAAGTGTTTCTCTCATTTTGACATCTGCAAGATGTGTAGTTGCAATCTCTACTAACTTACCAGTTGAAGTCTCGTCTGTTCCAGGATAAATGTAAATATATTTTGATCACCTGGTGACATTTCATTCAGCTTCAACTACCCCACAGGCCACTAGTGTGGTTGCAGACTCTGTCATGTTAAATATGAGATTTTACCTCTTGATATATTTTGATGCAGACTGTGTTCACCTTTCAAAACAGAATTTGTACAGATGAAAAACTGCATCTTTTAAATTTTAAACTCCCATAGCTTCAGCGCACTATGCACTTCATTTCCCCAACTCTGTGTGTATGATTCACTCGTCTCTTTGAAACATACTTATTTCAAGGCTTGGACTGTTTATCCATCCCTTCATACTCATTCCTATTTATCCATTTCAGCCTCTGATCAAAAACTGCTCCCCTTTGTTGGCATTAATATCACCCTCTAACCCCTCCATGAAAAATGAATGCTATTATACAAGTCTGGAATATCATGGGTAATTGCTTTTTGAAAGTTCCCCCAATTTTCTTTCTGTTGTTGATAAACATGTAATGGGCTTACTTTGATTTATATATTTATTTATTAAACCACATGACCTTCAGTATTAGCTTTGGATAACTGACTGTAGAGGGCAGAAACATCCCTGTGGACCCATCTTTGAGTCTGAAGAGTGCCAGCTGTAAACTAGTAAAGAGCTACTCAAATCAGGCCTACCAGGAAAATGAGCTGTGCTGATAGAACAGATGCATCAGTTTGTGTTCAGTATTTGTTCTGCTTTTATGTGTGTGTGTGTGTGTGTGTGTGTGTGTGTGTGTGTGTGTGTGTGTGTGTGTTCCAGTGTGGAAGTCTGTGCATGCATGTACTGAGAGATCGTGGTTAGAGTAGAAGGAGCAGTGAGTGTTGCTGGGTTGCTAATGTTATTCCCATCCCAATTTGCTGCTTTTGCACGTTCATTACCACTGCAATTATACTGTTGGTGTGTATAGGAAGCATGGGTAAATGAATTAGGCAGGAGCATGTTTTCAAATGGGAGTGCATACTGGAAAGTGGTGCAGTATCTAAACCTTTTAATGAGGAAGAAATTTTGCTGAGGACAGGGCTCTGCTAATGGAATTTGAACTTGATTATAGGATAGCAGACACACATTCAGTCGTCTTTGTCCTCTGATTCCTGCTCTATTTACAGTATTTATCATCAAGGCACTGGCAGCGGTTACTGCCATCTGTATAAGCTCGACTTTTATTATCTGAAATATCTAATCCTCTAAACTCGTTTAGTCAATTATTTTGGCAGAGAACACAACGTAAAAGTAATTTAAAAAGGCTAGCTGCACCTGATGATCATCTGAAAGTCAAATCTTTACATAATTTCAGGATTTTTAATGTTTGATGGGGACTACTGAAAGTATTAAAGTTAAAAAGCGAAAGAGACATGGGGAAGAGAGGAAGTGTGGTGAGGAAGCGAGATACCTTTTGATTGAAATGATTCCAACTGGGAGAAGGAGGCTCTTATGTGAAATTAAATCAGCCGCATGGGTAGGAGGAAAAGCAATTAATGACCTTTTTTGTTTTGAAAGTTAAAAGTTAGAGTGAGGTTAAAAGTTAGTACGTTATCTCAGTTAATTACTGTGTCGATGGCCAAACCTTGAAGTTGAGTGGTTTCATTATTGCACAAGCTTTCATTTTGTTCAACTGGACAGTTTCATCACCCAAAGACACATTTTAACCATGTGTACTTTTTAAAATGAAGCACGGTTTAATCAAACAACAGAAAAGGCATCACCAACACTACAATTTCTCTATTTATTTTTCAATATATATATATATATATATATATATATATATATATATATATATATATATATATATATATATTCTTATACAGCAATATGTGCACAAACACATATATTACATAATACTATACTATGAAAGCAAGGCTCTTCACTGTTGACTTTAACACTGGTACGTAATAAATACCAGCTGCGGCTCTTTGGGATGTCTATTTTTCAGAAAAAATAATAATAAAGAAAAACAACGTAAAAACAAAACCTATGCATACAGAGTTGCACACTGGGGGTCCTCAGCTAGTTTACAATGTCACGTAAATTTCTGAAAAAAGTTAGGTTTACTACTTCCTGAATCCGAAGTAATTTTCAGTAAGTAATTTCGGGAACATAATTGGAAAAGAGTCAATTACCCATAATAAACTTACATGAGGTAACACAATGTGCCACTGAAACACAGCAGTAATGGAGTCATTTGCTTGTTCATGTCTACAAAACACAAATTCACTGTAATATTTTTTAAAACTTTGTAGTCATAATACATGTTTTTCTAAAGCGACATAACTCAGCCCCGTCTGTCTCTGTCTGTGCTGTTTTTGACATTCACAGGACATCTAACGCCCATCAGCAGTTTGACTCACCTCTTCTACTGAGCCATGACATTTAGCCTATGAACATCCAAGGATGGAAAACAGTGTTTGTAAAAGGCCGAATAAGAGAAAACAAAAACACGACCACTGAATAAATGACAATCTTCAAAACGCTATCATCCATCTGTAGACACATAAAACAAGCAACATAACATACTGCTAAAAGTTCCAAGGAGGAAATTTAGTTGTCAGCATGGTTGTAAATGTCAGTGCTATATTGCGCAAGGGTTTCTCCTGAACAGCCAAATTGTTGACAAACTAGCTCTATCAAAGTGACAAGAAAGACTCCACTTAAAAGGTTTATGCAAATGAAGGGGAATTTACTGCAACAAAGAAACAAATAAACAACTCGCAAAACGTATCAGTGTAGTTCATGAGTAATTAATATGAACAATGCAAGAATTAAGTGGATGTGCACTGGTGGGTTGTTCAAAAGAGACACCAAGGATCACACCTGCTAGCTTTTATAACTCATACGGTCCAGGTGTGCTATTTTTGGTAGTGCCAGTCAATTGCCCTCCAAGGTCCCTCCAAGACATAAGGTAAGTCTTGCTGCAATGTAGACATAAAAGAAAGATTATGATGAGAAGAAAGATTATTTCAAGAAAGAATCATGATGCCATATACTACTTTGAAAAATCCGAATGCAATTTTGTATGTTGTGTTTTGACTGTGAAAGCGGTTAAATATATAAATCAATATTAAATGGTGATATTGACTCACTAGAACTAAAGTCAAATGCTACTGGCTGTAAACTCATTCAATTAAAATAGGTTATTGAAGAGTTTCACCAAGTATTTCAACCATGAAAGCTACTATAAACAAAAAAGTTGCTCTAGAAACTCAAGTTATGTTATGCAGGCCACAATAACACTATAATCTTCTTATATATAATATATTATGTATAAATGAAACGGTTTAAATAGTTAATTCAACATTTTATCCAAATTAATGAGGTTTTGCTTGTATGAATGCTCTGAAAGCCTGTGGCTGCAGATGGAGAAAGACATCAAACAATACTCTTTGCGACTATTTAATATTATCTTTATTCGGTGTTTGCACTATTTTCAGTGTTCATTTATCAAAGGTTATCTTTTCCTCTGACCGACGTAGTAAGATAAATTTAGGAGAAAAGAGGAAGCAAAATCCTATTAAAGGAATTAATTCTGAGTTTTCTGCAGTATGAGATCTGGGTGCTTGAGTCAAAGATGTGTGTGTCTGTGAGTGCGAAAGAGAGAAACAGAAAGATGGGTGAGTGTGTCAACGCTGACACTCATTGTATCTTACTGTAAGTGTCATTTTCCATATTTTTTTTTTCTCAGTTGATTTGCTAGCAGCAAGGTTATAATGTCTCTGTTGGAATGAAATGGACTGTCAAAAGCTGTTCATTGATACTGCACAGGTTAATTTGGGTCCAGGACAATGTCTCGGGCCATCATTCACAAGGATACACACATTCATGCGATTCACAAAAAGGAGGTTCTATATTTCTTCTTGCTGTCATTGTACACTTTGCACTCCATGCTTTCAGTTTTTACGTGCTGAGATTGAGGAGCAAACCATCAACAAAGATAGCCTACATATACTAAAATATGCAAGTGGATCTGATTTAGATGTATTTGACAGTGTTGCCAGGTATTGTATAGCCATCACTGTTCATTTGTATAGCCATCACTGTTCATTTGTATACCGATTTTTTCCGGGAACATGTGTCGTTTGCATTAATATTCTACAGTTGCGGATGAACAGGAACATTTACTTTAGCATGCACTGAAACAGCCTCGGGGATGCTGTGATTAATGTATCCCACTTAACTCAGTCGCATCGACACTCTCTAATCATGTTTTTTGACAGGTGGAATCATGTCATTCAAATTCATGTCTTAGTTTAACTAATATATCATATGAACGTGCTCCATTATAGGCGCTTGGGGACTGCAGTCATCCATTTGAGCCAAGGTTAAAAGATTTGGTAATAAATACAGACCCGTGAAAGTTGGCAGTATAGCAAACTGGGCGTGGTGGTGGTGGTAGTGAGAACAATAGGGGTGGGATGAAGCACTTTCCCTATGAGTTTGATGGCATGCATCATTGAAGATGACAAAATGTAAAAATTGTTTAGACGACCTTATTAAATATGTATGAAACTGGATTTTCAAGGAGGGTATAGACAAGGAAATCCATCACTGCATTGTAAAATGTCAAAATACTATTAAAGTATGAATATTTAGTATCATTTTTCCTGCTGCTGCGCCGAGTGCTACAGACAGGAGAACACCGAAAACACAATTTTAATATTACATGTGACTTACAAGCAAAGTTATTTTTCTTTCTTTGGTTTGCATACATTAATTATAGCCATGGTTGCCTTATATCACATGGAAGGAGTGTCATGTGGTGCCGGATCGCTTCTAGATAAATAGATCATCGTAATACCTACACTCGGTGAGACCACTTTGAGATTCTCTGCAAGAACTCGTCAACAAACATGAGCAAATTGACATTGGAACAGATTTGGAACAATAGTGTTTACAACTACTCAATTAGAGAGATTAGTCAACCTCTCCAAGGTCACCAAAACAAAGGCGCGTTCATGTTGTGTAATCCCTCTAAGTCAGCTATTAATTGCTTCATGAATGTCTGAGGACTAAAGGGCATTGTCATGGGCCATGGCTCATGGAAATGTCATTAGGGTTGTAGAAAAATTTACCAAACCATTTTCTCAAATCCTTACCAATCAAGACTCTGCAACCATATCTTGCAAGCTTATTACACCACTCTCATCTTGTTTACTTTGCTTCCTATTGAATGCATATTGAGAACGTTGTAGAATCACACTCTGTACTTTACTTATCAAGGCCATACCACAACCACCAACAAGAGGCCAAGCAGTCATAGTTTCACAGCAACAAATATATATCACCTGGCACAATGAGAGTGTTCTGAAGCACGGCTATAGTACCTCTCTGTTGCGAACCTGCCAGCAAGCTGTGTTGTTGTGAGTGGGGAGCCCACACTGCAGCACAGCCTGGCTTTCTTTGGGTTATGTGAGCAGGTATGGGGGCGTATTTGCAGAGAAGAGAGAAAAAATGAGAGATAGGAGCCACAGCCAGAGAGCTGTCCCTGAGTGATGCTGCTCCGCTCCCAGCAGCACCCCGTCAACTCCAAATGAGAAATTTCAGACATCCAGTGAGGTAACTCTTGAAAGTGGAAATGTTTTCCCACCACTGCTGTGTCCTTTTTTGGACAATAACTTTAAAAGTTAGTTGGCTGACCTTCAAAGCCAAGGAAAGATAATGGATTCCATTCATCTCAAGGCATGTGTTAAGTTGATTGGTAGATGAAACAGTGTGAAAATGCAAGATGAAATAAGCTATGCTGGCAACCTATCGTTTGGCTTCTGTTCTTCTTCTTCTTCTTTTTTGCATTGTGGCCTGTAGCTCTTTAAAATACAAAATATCTAGCATTTGTTAATGTGGGAAATTAAATACGCATAATAATTGGGTTGTGTTTCAGGCTTGTCTGACTTAATGATATGATCAGAGACATCACCAAAGCATCTTTGCTAAAATTAGCTTCTTGTAATGACCACATTTGTGTAAGAATACTGAATTGGACTAGACAGGCTACAGAAAATCACTGAAACAGCAAAAATAAAACACAAAAATCATAATAATCACAATAGCCTGCGCAAGAAATTAAAGTCAGTGGTGCCATCTTGGTCACTATAGGCAATGCCTTTTGAAGCAAGCATGAAATAGTTTATTTACTGCAATCTCAAAATGTAATAAATAAGCAAAGAACCCACTGCAGAAAAACGAAAGCTTACTCCCACTCAGAGACGAGCACCATCGTGAATGGCCGGGGACGGGCAGAGCAGGGAGAACACTACAGATATATAAATTCCTAACAGGAAGAAAATGAAAGTGAAAAATAAATAGCTCAGTGCTACTCCGTGATGCTGAGTCATCTCTGGTATTTGCTTAAAACCAAGTTAGATTATGAGGTAGTTAAATCTGATACAGAAACATGTGGGTTCCCAGAGTACTCCATGAAACAAACTTCTCCTATCTGAAGTTGTTTTTTTGGTTTTTGAATCTTTTTGACAGCCAAATGGAAAGCCAAGAGAGAAAAGTTTAAGTCCATATAAATTCATGAAATGAATAAATAATAATAAAATATTAAACCTTTTTAATGTAGAGATTAACATAAAATGAAAGCTCCACTATTGAGAAAATTATAGTTACTTTTCTGTCAGTAGCCAATTTGACTAAATATGAAATACTCATATTACTGTACTATAATTCATTTTCTCATTCCCCATTTATATAGTGATTAAGTAAAACAATATGGGCCTATGCTTTTACAACGCACAGTCCAACAGTAAAAGAAAATACTAAATAAATTATTGAATTCAACTACCCGGACAGTTTAATTTGATTTGTATAGTGGGCTGCTTTAAATGGCCACACTGGACTCACAGACTGTCTACTAGAAATCCTTTTGGCACTGAATGTCTCACCAAGGTGATTCTTGTTGAAAACAAGATCAGTAAAGATGTCAGTTGCAATCCTCTAAATTTGGATCTGTTTTTCTATAATGAAAAAAATGAAACTAGAGTCTGCACAATTACTTCACAGTTACATCAGGTCATTAAAAATATACCAAATATTCCAAAAAGCCCACACATAAAAAGAAAGTCCTCTTATCATTTTAAATGGACTTAAAAGTGTTTAGTGTGCAGTTTGTGTCTTTTCTTAATTGCTGAGGAGGACGCTCTTGCTGAAAGGGTCAGCTGTCATATTAATATGTTACCTTTGAAACAAAGCCATTTCAGAGCTGCTGAGTTGGCGATTACAAATCTGAATGTCTTTCATGCCTCTGACCTACTGCGGAGACAGGTGTTGAGCATGGAAATGATTCAGTGAGGTGCTTTGAATCTGAGCATGCAAGTAGTAGTAGTCAAAATCCACGTTGTTAGTCTGACTCACAGGTTGTGGGCATAAACCTTTTACTGTACTGTGTTGGTTGCAATTTAACCCTTTAACTAGTACATTTAACATGGAATAGATATTGATTACAAGAATATACTCCTGCAAGGAACCATCATCATACAGTTAATTTATTTATTGTGGTTAGTGTGGCACTACCAGATTTCCCAGTGGCACTGGATAAAGTTGATCATAATCGTTTATTGTTGAAGAAATTATTGTTTGCAGTAGTGTGAATGAAGAGTTTTATTAGGTATCTGGAAATACAGTTTTTATATGGGGAATACTCAGATGTCAAGGCTGTAAAGTGCGGAGTGCCACAAGGAAAATGTTTTGGACTACTATTATGGACTATTTTTTTATAAATTACATATAATAAAATAAAAGGCTTACAGCCTTTCAGTGGACTTTTGGTCTCATTATTACTCCACTGTCCAGAAAAAAAAGGAATGATGTTCAAATTCTTGAATTCACTTTCCTGAATTCTGATAACACTAAACACAAGTTAAAACACTAATAAAATGAAATTTAATGACATTTACTGAATGAATGTTGCTTTTAACATTATATGGATGGTTGCAAAATTTCAACTAATGTCCATAAAAATTGTAAATGGTTACTAAATACTGTTTATTACTGTGTAAAGATAATTTAAAGTTGAAGTTGGTTGGTTGGTAATCATGGTTCCTGTTGAGTTTTCCTCTGCTCTGTTTTCATTTCTTTTCACCTGTGATACCATATGCTGTACAATATATCATTAACACTTTTTTAACATATGAAAAATTGGCACAAATTGGCAGAATGCAGATGAAAACAGTGCCTCTTTCAAAATGACTAACAGACTGTGCTGGCACAACTTCATTATAGATGATACTATAAACTGGGACTCATGGCAAATAACAAGGAAACTCCAACATCATTGTGAAGTTTGCGGACGACACTACAGTGGTGGGTCTTATCACCAAAGGTGATGAGACGGCCTACAGGGAGGAGGTCAGCGCCCTGACCCACTGGTGTCAAGACAACCATCTTACCCTCAATGTTGCAAAGACAAAGGAGTTGATAGTGGACTTCCGGAGGTGCAGAGAAGTACACACCCCCATCACCATCAACGGCGCTGCTGTGGAGAGAGTGAGCAGCTTCCGGTTCCTTGGTGTACATCTGGCTGAGGATCTTACGTGGTCGGGACACATAAACAAAACAGTGAAGAAGGCGCAGCAGTGCCTCTTCTTTCTCAGGAGACTGAAAAGATTCGGCATGAGCCCCCGCATCCTCAGGACCTTCTATCGCTGTGTCATTGAGAGCATCCTCACTGGATGCATCACCACCTGGTATGGCAACAGCACCGCTTACAACCACAAAGCTCTCCAGAGAGTAGAGCAGTGTTCTGAACAGATAATTGGAGGTGAGCTTCCCTCCCTCCAGAACATCTACAGGAAGCGGTGCCTGAGGAAAGCAGGGAGGATCATCAAGGACTCCAGTCACCCCAGCCATAAACTGTTCAGACTACTTCCATTGGGAAGGAGGTTCTGCAGGATCTGGTCCCGAACCAGCAGACTGAGAAACAGCTTTTTCCATCAGGCCATCAGACTGCTGAACACTTCATAGACACCTCACCTTCACTTACCAGAACTTCAACATTTTGCACTCCATACTGTATATAAATGCCACTTGTTTTGCACAATATCCAACTGCCAACCTTTGTATATTTTATTTTATTGTTTATTCTATTTAATTTTTAAAATATGTATGTATGTGTATATACACTGGTACAGTACATATATATATATATATATATATATATATATATATATACACACATTCAGTAATGCACATACACTCTTATATTGTACATATATTGTACATATATTTATTCATATAATTCTCAGATTTAGCCATTCTTATATTTTGCTTGTTCTTATGTTATTGTATTTTTACACACCTCTGTTGCTTGTGAAGCTCACACACAAGAATTTCACTCGCATGTACTGTACCAGTGTACCTGCATATGTGATGTGACAATAAAAGTGATTTGATTTGATCAAACTGGGCACTTCCACCTTAAGACTGGTATTTGGTCACTGATGTTTATAAAAAAAACACAGAATAAAAACAAAAACACTAAACGATGTTATAAAGTCCTGAAAAATAAAACACGTGTTGAATTTGACAAAACTATACCTCAGGAGTGTGTAGGTGTTCTGTAGGTCAGTAGGATAAGTGTTTAACTAGTAGAAATGGTAAACTGGTCAAACAGCTTTTCAAACTCGGACATTCATTGCATGTTTGTCAAAATATGGAATTACTTTTTAGATTGATAAGTTTAATTACCTGTTAATGTTTACTTGTTTGGCATATATACACAACATTGCAATCATTATAAAAGCTGTATTTGAGGACCTGTTATGCAGACACTGTAACTTAACATCCTGTTTTCCAATTACAACAAATAAAATAATAAAAGGACTTCTTTTGGCAATGAGTTAATTACTTGATCTTACTCAGGAGACCGTGTTCTCCAAAGTAAAGTCACCATGTGCCCTTAATTTGCAGTGCGATTGCAATTAAATGCACATTTTATAAAATTACAATATAGTTAATGCACTTTCACACTAATGCACTGACATACATAGCTAAAGCTATTCATTTTTAGAAGGGCTGAGCAAACATAGATCCAAAGCTTCTCTGTGTTTGACTTCACTTTGTGTAATGCCTGCATTCATCTACCTGTTATAGAGTGTGCAAACAATGAAAAAGCTGGAAAGGATTTCAGATGCGACTGAAAAGGTACCCAAGAGGCACGCTTTTGTAGGACTTTAGGAACTCTATATCCAGGCAATTCTCTACCTCTGTATGCTCTGAAATTGGATCAATAGCATTTAAACCCTGATTTCTGGGGTTGGATGACACTCTGAGAGAAACTTTATGCATCTATACATTCTTTTGTGAAATTCTGTATAAATGGAGCATGTCCTGGCAATATTTTTCACATGGATGTTTTCCAATATTCTGAAAGCGCAGGTTCCCTGCATTACATACACCAGATTTGCTGGTTTGTTTATGATCGTTGTCATGTTGTATGGCTCAATCTCTGCTGTTTGTCAGGTGACCTCACATTTGACTTTAGAACCCTTTGCTATATATAGGAGTTCATGGCTGCAATGTGCCCAGGTTCTGTCACTACAAAATAAGTCAACCACTGGCCTTGACAGCTGGTATGAGGTGTTGTTACTGATAAAATGGTAAGTGGTTTTTACCGACCTATTCACTGCTATATCTTCACTTTGGTCTAATCTGTCCAAAGGACATTTTTCCAAATGTCTATGTAACTTCACAAACCTAAGAAGAGCTGCCATGAAATATACAATTTCTTCTACAAATCATGGTTGTTCATTCTTTCTTTTTAATTGTCTTGTCACAAACTTTAATATTTAATTTGAAAACTTACATGATCTGTAGATTCTGAGATGTAACTCATGTGGCATTGTGTTAACACATACCTGAATGGGCCAGCTCAGCGCACCTAGCTTTTATGGAAGTGGTCACAATAATGATCCTTCAATCAAAGGTATTTGATTAGCAGCACATGACTGTGACTTAACCTCTTAATTGCTATGGAAGTAGTATGGTAAAAAACACCTTTTTCATGGGGCTATACTGTAGGTTTACACAAACCTTTCCTAATCTAATTCCTAATCTAGTTACATAACAGGTAGTGTTTGGGTGGAAGTTTTAATTTTTCAAGTATTTCTATCATCTCACTGCTGACACTAAAGTTGTGTTAAAAAAATACTTCTGTTTGATTCGACTGATATGCCTATAACTTGTGATTCTAATAAACTGCATTTCCCTATTACTCTTAGATGCAGAATCTTTATTAACCATGAACCTAACAGACTTTCTTTTTAGTCTCTATTTGAACTTTTTGTAATGATAAAGTTTTCCTCACTGTTGACTAAGTTATGTATTTAAACAGTTTTTATCTCTTTTAAGCAGTGTGCTAAAGGCCTTGAGATTTCGACTTATAATTGGCAATGCATCAGTATTTTGTGAGAGTTCGTTTTTGTTAGTTTTTTGACATGGCACTCTTGAATCAGATTATTGCTACTCTTCTTAAAAAATCATGAGCCCTTTGTTCTTGTGTGACGTGCAGTAAAGACTGAATGGTTCCATTTTCCAAACAAAAGATACACTTGCAATCAGAAGTTTACAAATGCTTATTGTGGGATGGAATTTCCTGGTAATTTTGGACTTTTAATGATGTCTTTGAACTGGTCTTTTTCAGAGTAGAATGACTGTACAGCATAAATATTTAATGACTTTAAAACAGCAAGAATTGGGTGCACGAGATTGAATTTATTTTGGGTTCTTTGAAAACTTCATCTACACTTTGGTTTGAGGCAGAAAGCAAAAAAGTACAGGTAATACTTGCTAAACCCTCCCGAAAGCCATCCATGTAATGCTTCCAAGTAGTTATTTCTGGATAAACCAACTCCCTGTTAAAATGAAAAAGAAAAGGGAAAAAATATTTTAGTTTTCACCACGACACAAAACATTATAAATGTAGAATAACTGGTCAAATATTATTTTTTAAATTTGTCAATCATTTATTTTATTATTATTATTATTTTTATTTTTATTTTTATTTTTATTTTTATTTTTATTTTTATTTTTTTAAAGGAAATAGTCCCAAAAGTTTAAAGATCATTATCTGAGTAACATTAAATGCCCAGCAGGATGTAGCAGGATGATGCCTGTTCTTGCCAAAATGAGTAGAAATCAGTGCTGAAAAAACTATTATTTAGTGTTTGTACAAAAGTACAAAAGTCACTATGAAGGATGGATTTAAATAAGTTGCCTACTTCTTTAACAGACTTATTAACAGTCATTGTAACAAAAGTACTGACACAACCAGAAAATTGTTGTAGTCATAATGAACTGAGGAAGTGATGCCTTTGATTGTACTTTTGCATTAATATTTTAAGGCTTACTGGTATTTGGTATGAGCAGTGTGAGCATGAAACCACAACAATGAAAGTGGGTGTCTCACCGTTTTTTAGAAAAAAAAAGGTCGAAAGTTGATAGCGACATTAAAAGTCAATTAATTTAATATTAGTTTTGCATAATCATCTGATGCTGACATTTTTAAATCAAAGCTTTTGAAAACTTTATTTCAAACTTGTAAGACAATGCCTTCACAGTCAACTGTGCCCAGTCACTGCTAGGAGGAGACAATGATGGATTCAGTAATCACCACAGTAATGTTGACCTTTTAAGGGATCGCCTCCACAAAAATAAAACTACACACAGAAGCAAGCTTGTCTTCTGTTAATTGTTAAAGTCTAGGCTGAAATTAGTAATTAAAAACTCACCAAAGCTTGATAATGTTGTTGTATCTTTGGTGCTCTAATGAAAATGTTCTGAAGCACTGCTTGTGCATGCCAAAGGCACCAAAGAGAGAGACAGATTCAACAATGAAGTGGAAAGATCCTGCAAGTTAATAGTCATCTCTTAAGTGGTTGATTATAAGTACTATCTTAGCTGTAAATTCCATTCTGAATGCTTTTCTCCAGTAATTTTGCCTACTCTTTTTTATCTAGTAGCTAAACACGTACCAGTACTCCCCATTAACCTTAAGATTTCCATGTTAGATATTCCTCCCTGACACTCAAATGTACACACCTTTTATAAGTTTCTAGGATAGTAAAAAGAGAATGAAAGATAATAGCGAGAAAGAAAGAGAGAAAGAAGACTGAGTAGGCTTTCACGGAGGAAAGACTATTCCCTAGAGGAGACGTGGACTGAATGGCGTAAATGAGGGAAGCATGGCGGCCATTCCTGTAGCCTCATTACAGTAATGGAGATCCATCTGTTCTGTCAAGGCCCCCAGAAAATCTTCTGTGACATGCCTTCCTTCTCATGGTATTCTACATCAGCAGGGAGAAGAATAAAGTAGAAGCACCTTCTAGTAGGTTTCATGATACACAAGAAGATTTGTGCATTTGGTTGAGTATTAAGGCCCTGATTAGGGTCTTGTAGTCTCTGTCAGAGTCTATAATGTTTTGTAGGGGTTGATACTGTGGCCTTGGTGGGAAAATTGAGATACATACAGTGGGGCAAAAAAGTATTTAGTCAGCCACCGATTGTGCAAGTTCCCCCACTTAAAATGATGACAGAGGTCAGTAATTTGCACCAGAGGTACACTTCAACTGTGAGAGACAGAATGTGAAAAAAAAAATCCATGAATTCACATGGTAGGATTTGTAAAGAATTTATTCGTAAATCAGGGTGGAAAATAAGTATTTGGTCAATAACAAAAATACAACTCAATACTTTGTAACATAACCTTTGTTGGCAATAACAGAGGTCAAACGTTTACTATAGGTCTTTACCAGGTTTGCACACACAGTAGCTGGTATTTTGGCCCATTCCTCCATGCAGATCTTCTCAAGAGCAGTGATGTTTTGGGGCTGTCGCCGAGCAACACGGACTTTCAACTCCCGCCACAGATTTTCTATGGGGTTGAGGTCTGGAGACTGGCTAGGCCACTCCAGGACTTTCAAATGCTTCTTACGGAGCCACTCCTTTGTTGCCCGGGCGGTGTGTTTTGGATCACTGTCATGTTGGAAGACCCAGCCTCGTTTCATCTTCAAAGTTCTCACTGATGGAAGGAGGTTTTGGCTCAAAATCTCACGATACTTGGCCCCATTCATTCTGTCCTTAACACGGATCAGTCGTCCTGTCCCCTTGGCAGAAAAACAGCCCCATAGCATGATGTTTCCACCCCCATGCTTCACAGTAGGTATGGTGTTCTTGGGATGCAACTCAGTATTCTTCTTCCTCCAAACACGACGAGTTGAGTTTATACCAAAAAGTTCTACTTTGGTTTCATCTGACCACATGACATTCTCCCAATCCTCTGCTGTATCATCCATGTGCTCTCTGGCAAACTTCAGACGGGCCTGGACATGCACTGGCTTCAGCAGCGGAACACGTCTGGCACTGCGGGATTTGATTCCCTGCCGTTGTAGTGTGTTACTGATGGTGACCTTAGTTACTTTGGTCCCAGCTCTCTGCAGGTCATTCACCAGGTCCCCCCGTGTGGTTCTGGGATCTTTGCTCACCGTTCTCATGATCATTTTGACCCCACGGGATGAGATCTTGCGTGGAGCCCCAGATCGAGGGAGATTATCAGTGGTCTTGTATGTCTTCCATTTTCTGATGATTGCTCCCACAGTTGATTTTTTCACACCAAGCTGCTTGCCTATTGTAGATTCACTCTTCCCAGTCTGGTGCAGGTCTACAATTCTTTTCCTGGTGTCCTTCGAAAGCTCTTTGGTCTTGGCCATGGCGGAGTTTGGAGTCTGACTGGTTGAGGCTGTGGACAGGTGTCTTTTATACAGATGATGAGGTCAAACAGGTGCCATTCATACAGGTAACGAGTGGGGGACAGAAAAGCTTCTTACAGAAGACGTTACAGGTCTGTGAGAGCCAGGGATTTTCCTTGTTTGAGGTGACCAAATACTTATTTTCCACCCTGATTTACGAATAAATTCTTTACAAATCCTACCATGTGAATTCATGGATTTTTTTTTCACATTCTGTCTCTCACAGTTGAAGTGTACCTCTGGTGCAAATTACTGACCTCTGTCATCATTTTAAGTGGGGGAACTTGCACAATCGGTGGCTGACTAAATACTTTTTTGCCCCACTGTATGCTTCCAGTAAAGACCGGTCTCATCGCTGTCGAGTTTAAGACAACAACTACACTGATCATCTTGTCTGTAGGTGGAAAAAGGATACTCTGTAGGTTGATTTCACATTCTTTTAGTTGATATTATCCACTTAGAGATACCAGGACTCTTACCAAAGTAATCCATTGCAAGATTTTGAAAATAAGTTGTTACTGGTGGGTTGGGGCGTGGCTCATGCAGTGTACATGTGAAAACAAATTTGCTAAAGTGTCAGAAATATTGAAAAGAAGATATATTATTTGCTAAAATATATGTATGTTTTTCTCATTTGACATTCAGGAATTACCTGGATTGCTCTAATACTGGGGAGCAAGTTACGATACAATGTAAGTAGTACGTTTTTTTATTATTTATAAATACATTTATTAGTTACAAACTTGGTCATCATACTGTAGGATAAGAATGACTCATAAATGGATCATGGATCCATCTGATTGATTCCAATTTAGTCTTCTTCACAAATGAAAGTTAGTTATGCTTCCATCTGTTCTGGGACCAATACTTTTAAAATTATACATGCTTCCCATAGGGAATATCATTAGAAAAGACTGGATCCATTTTTATTGCCAAGCCGATGATACTTAGTTATATGTATCCATGAAACCCAACAACACACATAAATTACTTAATCTACAGGCATATGAAATTTTCTTCTCTTAATTCAAATACAACTGAGGCTAATATATTTGGCCCTAAAAATCTGACGTCAAACTGGATACTTACTCAGGATCTTTTTTTTTTCATTTGTAAAATATAGTTCACATTTCAAACATCCTGTCTAGAAGTGATGCTGAAAGAGTTGTTCATGCATTCATTAGTTCTATGCAGAATTGTTGTAAATCATTATTATAAGTTTGTTCTAAAAGGTCCATAAAAAGTCTCAGTAGATGCAACAGATGGCAGTCATGTCCTGAGCCTGGTTCTGCCAAAGGTTTCTTCCTGTTAAAATGGAGTTTTCCTTACCACTGTTGCAAAGTGCTTGCTTATTGGGGTTGCTTAATTGTCAGGGTGTTCTTCAATACTGTAGGGTATTTCCTTCACATTATAAAGTGTCTTGAGGGGACTGTTACTGTGATTTGGTGCTCTATAAATAACTCTGAAATGAACTGAATTGAACTGAATATTGGATATGTAGACACAGAACATGTCCTTGTAAATCACAGTCATGTATGAAATGTGTTTACATGTGCACAAGCCTGATTTCTGCTCTTGCAGCTAGCCATAAATTCATGTCGACATAGCCTTATCACCAGGTTTGCATATGAATACTCCTGACTGCTCCATTAACCTGTCAACGAAAAACTGTGAAAGATGAAGCACAATTCCACCTCTTCAGATTAGTGAGATTCTCAGAGCAGCGAACCTTTTGCATAGTCATTACACGTGGCTGTAGCTATTTATAGCAACCACCCTGTCCTTTATTATTTAATTACTCATGCACCTGCCAACTATCACAACCCATTATACTTTATCTCAATCAATGTCATCACACTTTGGAAACATAATCAGTAACAATTTGCGTTTAAACACTTTGAATAAGCCAGAATTTACAAAGAGGTTCACAAAAAAACCCAAAAAAAAACAAACCCAAAACAAAACAGAATAGTAAATGAAACCTAGGATGAACTGTTAAGACAATGAAAACACCAAGACTATACACAAACAATAGTAATAAGACTGATTTTACAAAAGCCTTTTCTAATTAACAGGAAAATACTGTGTGTGTAAACAGCCTAATTTCTACTTCAGGTCAATTCACATTATTTTAATCAAAAGGAGAAGACTATTGCCTTTTTTAAGCCACTGAACTCATGGTATTGTGTCTGGGTGGATGAGTGACACATGTATTGTTAGGCGGCACTGTTCGACTTTTTTGTAAACCAATAAATCCTTTGCTGGCTGTATAACTTCTCAAGGACAAGTTGTATGAGACTTGAGGGAGTGAATATCACAAGTTCAGATAGGACCCAGAAGCTGCCTGCAAAAGTAATATCTTGCAGCAGTAAATGGAAAAAAGGGAGCATGAAGAGGACCACGGATGCCACTTATTTGGTGTCTTTGATAATAAATGCAGCTCTCTTCACTCAACAGCTCTGTTTTCATGCTCACAGGAAGGTCAGAACTTTGAGTAATACACAGTAAAAGAAGAAAATTGCGCATTGCAGTTTTGTTCTGCCTTATGCTTCTTAGAAAATTAGCCACGAATATCTGACCAATTCATAAATGCATCCGAAATGTACACGTGCATATGCATACGTCTTTATCACTCGGGCTGCAGGGATGTTCTTGTCTAGAGAAGTTAAGACACCAATTCAGTCACGTTTAAAGCTTGGAACTATTTATTTTTCATTGATAACTAACACCCTGTATTCCACTGAAAAGAAAAATGCTTTCAAACTGTATGCTGATTCATCCCCTCCAAGCCTATCCATACCACTTCAGAGTACTCCATCCTATCCCACACCTCCTCCCCCGAGTTCACCCAGCTTGCTGTACCATTTCCATACTGTGTTCACATTCCTTACAGTGTGGCATCATCATCAATAGTCATTTAGAAGAGGGCTGCTTTCCACTCCACCAGATGCAATGAAGATTCATAGCTACCATTTCACAGGGTTGGGGGAGATGGAAATTGTGCACATACACCACTGGCTGTTGGGTTACTACTGTTTGGCCTTGCAAGTCCTGTGAGGTGGATGGGGACAGAAATTGAAGACAAATGCTCAGAACTGTAAATGAGCGGCAATCCTGAAAGATAAGAAAGTGAATGCTGTGCATTCCACTATTTGCACTGAATATATATGAAAGATGCATTATGTATAATAAAGATATATAATAAAGATGGAGATGTAAATGCATGCTTTGGGAATCAAACCACTGATTAACCTGCAGCACATTATAAAAGCTGGTCAAGCTGGCAAGAGGGCCATATAGTTAAAGAGGCTTGAGCTGGTAAATGATTACCATACAAATCAAAAGTGTGGACACACTCACCAATTCATATACTGGAATTAAGATGATATAGGTCTTAATATGTTCTTACTGACTCCCAATAAAAGAAAAAAAATGACACTAATTCAAACTCAGCACCAAAAAACTTATTTGTTCCAATTTTTTTTTTTAAAGAAAAAAAGTATCACATAGAATATCAACAACAAAGATTAGATTCAGTCAGTGTTATTAAAAATATTCCACACAGTAAAAGAATGTGGGTGGCATGTCACAGTTAAAAGCCTAAACTCTATTATCAGAAGTAAATAGGTTTACAGTGGCTCTCACCTTTGTCATTCGCCATTTCTGTAAGTGCCTTTTTTGAAAATATCATTTTAACTCCACCTGATAATGAGGTTATTTTGTGAAATACTAATTCTTGGTCATTGAAGGTTCTAATTAGATAAGCTTGGCAACTGTTATCCACTTCTATTAACCTTTGTACAGACACCTTATCACTGTTGTAGAAGCTTTAAAGTAGCTAACACCAACTGTTGATAAAACAGCCACTTTCTGACAGTGCTGTTTCATTAATGGTATGGTTGCACTGAAAGAACCCACACAAGACTTCAATGCACTGCTAAGGTTTGCATTATAGTATCTATAGTATGGATTTGAATGAGAAAAAAGAACCTAGAGCAACGGGAATGATTGAGCATAAAGGCAGAGTCAATAACCTGTTTTATACTCTAAGTATGAAGTACATTTTGACAGTGATATGTAGGATATTCCTTTAAAAGCAAATAACTTTATTCCCATAAAGAACAAGTAGGTTATAGCTAATGGATGGACGAAGGACATTTTATCATTTGTTCATTATTTTTTTTAACACAATTTCCTATCACACCCATAAACTTTGACCACAGATTTGGACTCAACACATGGGTTTTTAGCTGCCACCGTGTTGTTTTTGTGGAACCAGAAGTTACCATATTTGGGCCAGACAGTGGCTTGCTATGTTATAAGCTATGTCTAAAGAGCTTGGTTGGCAAGCTGTATTCACAATATCCATAGACAGAAAAATCTGCTAATGAGTTGTAATTACTGCTAATTAGTATACCAAAAAATTATAGAATTTCACTTGCCAAAACTGTAGCGCAAACACCTTGGATGCGCTGTACGACACAGCAGGCTAGAGTCTTTGTCAGATAACTCTATTAAAATGCTCTTACCGGCAGACATCAACAACACAAATGCCACGGAGAGCTGGAGTTCAGTAACTTGAATTAGAGGAGGTGAAGCCTAGCCAACAGCAATTGGCTACAGCTCCCTACATCAAAACATGTATCAGTCAAAGCATTCACATGCCTAACTGTAATCGTTACTAGTATAATTCCAAAATGGGTTTTAAAAATATTTATCCACTTTGAAGTCATTGGAATAAATAATATATTCAGAGACCCAAAGGCTTTTTCGTAACAGGCTGTAAACCTGTTTTTTTTTTTAAATGCCATTAATTTTAACATGGAGCTCTATGGGGACTGACTCGCTGTTGGAGCCAGCCTCAAGTGGCTGGCTCCAACAGCGAGTAACTGCAGTTTTTGGCTTCATTTTTCCATCCTGGAGGTCATTGCTTGATCAGACTTAGATCATAACTCAGCAGAGACAAATCCATGAATAAGTTTAAGGATTGCAATGCACGTAAGAAAGTAATGTTACAGTAATTTAAGTACTAACACAATGGTAATTATGGTTTTTCATATATAACATAGTTAATATGAATTAAACATTAAAAATTTGTTTCTCTTTTCAGAAAACTAAATGTGAACTGAGTTAAGCTGTTGCCAGATATGTTAGTGTACATTTTTTTTGTTAATCCGCAGAATCCCATATTGCAAACTATTATTTATATAAAGTTGAATCATGATGAACTTCAATGGGACTGAGCTACAGAAGTTTAGAAGGGCAGCAGCTGCCCCGTCTCTCCTTTCTATTACTGCAGCTGATTATAATGCTGACCTTGGTGGGAAGTTTGTCACCATGTTTAGAAAGAAAACTTCTAGATGTATAAAAAAAGCTTTACTGACAAGCTTGCTTTCAAGTAATGTGATGACTTTTGCTCTATTTTGTTGGTTTGTGAGAGTCATTTGAGACCTTCAAATCAGACTTTGCTCCCCAGTTTTACACCGGTCAATTTAAAACCCCCAGTGACCACTGAAGAGGGGACAAAGCTTTTTAACTTACCTACAAATGTAACATTTTATAATATATTAAAAATAAATGATGCTCTTTGCAACTCTCCTTCACTCTAGGTTCTTAGAAAAATTAGTTCTTGGAGCCAGCACATGGTTAAAATAATGAGATATCTATCTCTTGTCGTTGATCTATGTACAGATAAACGACAACAGAGAGTGTGAGTTTTATTCTTGTACACACAAGAGTGTTTGGGATATGAATTATGACCAGCTTTCAGGAGATGCTTTACAGCGTGTGCTGTGTAAGTGCACTGGACTGTCAGAGTGCTTTATCATTTTGTATTTTCAGTAAACGCAAATGCAACTTACAATTTTACAGTTTTCACTTGATCATTTTTTGAGGATACTTTATTAGCATCAGAGAAAACTGGGTGGAAGATAAAATGACGTAGTGTCAGGAAATAACTGAAAACTTTTCAAAGACGCAATTAAATTTGACCATGTGTAAATCTCCAGTGCACCGCTGCAAAGCTGAAAGTTTGGTATATCTAAAGCAAAAGCACTGCCCATATAATGTGTGTAAATTGATGCCTGCCTCATCGTTCCACCTTCAGGAGAGTAGAAGAAACGAAACAAGAATAATAAAAATGAATGATAAAATGCTAAAGAGGTAATTTACCTGGGTAATGACCTTTCCCTGCTTCTGATGATTAAGGATGAGGTATGGTGATGAGTCCTGATAAGGGAAATGTGAGCCTGATTCTATGACTGTGCATAAAGCAGAAGGAATAGGATACCACCCCAACTATCACCCGGGTTGGAGAACAGAGGACTCTCACCTAAGATCACTTTCACATTTTCACCCTACAGCATTAATTAATAGTCCTTTTTCAAGCGTGTTGTAGCATGCAGATACAAAGATCACTCCATTCGCTCTTTTCCTGAGACCCACTGTAATAAGTCAGCTCCAGCCCTCTAATAAATCTCTTAGAGAACTGAAGACTAAGTAATGACTAAAACTGGTGCTCTAGCTCCATAAGGTGTTGCATATTAAACCGTTATACTTACTGAAATAGCGTGAAAGCTGTGTTACAAATGTCAGAAGGTGGAAATGAATTGGCATACAATCGTCTCTTCTGGACAGCTGTGTTAACAGACATGAAACATTATAATTGTATCCTTAATAGATATACTATACTAAACAATAAAGACAGGTCTAAACTGCTAAGCCTGGAAATGCGCAAAAGAACGTGAGCTTCTTATTTTGGAGGGAGTGAATAGCATTGCAATTTTTTATATGGAGCTACACTTCGTTCTGGTCGTCTGTGCAGCGATAGCATTCACTGCTCCACAGGGAGAGTGGCAGGCTTCACCTTTGACCGACCTGATTTGATTTTGTCAAATGTGTTCCCTCGCCCCGCCGAGACCAGACCAGCTGCTCATCTCTCCCCTGTTTCTGTTCATCATGTTTGAGCCACTGAAGAAGAGGGGGAGAATGCATGAGACCAGCGTGAGAATAACAGGTGGAGGTTGTGTGTGTGGTGTGTGGGGGTGCGTGAGTGGACCGAATCAAGTATCACAGTTGCCTGTCTGAGAGAGATGGTTTTATCATCCCTGGCACATCGGCATGTGTTTGAAAATCTGGTGTAACTTTCTTAGTCTCTCCCCTCCCACTCATTCTCTGTCACTTTGTTTTGTCTGCTAGAGCCTGTTCTACCAAATC
The DNA here is from genome assembly GCF_056152115.1 of Neolamprologus brichardi. Classification (NCBI taxonomy): domain Eukaryota; kingdom Metazoa; phylum Chordata; class Actinopteri; order Cichliformes; family Cichlidae; genus Neolamprologus; species Neolamprologus brichardi. Next base: position 7,200,291 of record NC_142110.1, on the reverse strand, counting down.
CCTTGACAGTATGGCTGGAATATCACTGAATCAGTCTATATTAAGCTCTTATATATATGAAGCTGTTAGTGAGGTGAAACCACAGCATATGAGACTGATGTGGGTGAGCTGTAATGCCTCTGGTAAGGCACTAGCCTCTCTGGTGGAGATCAGCATGAGTTACTCTGGAGAGTTGCAGCTTATACTTCATTTATCACTGCACAATAATTAAGAACAGGAAATGCACAGCATGGTTCAGAAGTTCACTCACGGCAAGGATAGCCAAAGGAGAATATATGCTATAAAGATCATGTAGGTTTTCTCTGTGTAGGGTAAAAAAGGAAGCAGCACAAGGAGAGAAAGAAAGACTGAGGAAAAGGAGGTTTGTTGAGAGGCGGGAAGGAGTCATTGAAGTCCAGTGGAGCTTTACAACACAGCCTGTGGGACTGGAACACCTCTGCACAGCATCACATTTCACACTGAATTCTTCTCACCAAGTTATTTAAACCTCTCGAGGCTGCCATATATAAAGCAGAGTGCACAGTTTAATGTGGAAACACTTAAGACCAAACTATTCAAGAACTATTCAAGTCACAGATTTTTAGAAAAAACGCTTGAAGAAAAATGGTAAAATTTTAATTTAAAAGCTATAATTTCAAAATCGATACTTCCATAATACATGTACTTCTTCTGATAATCTTTAATATATATATATATATATATATATATATATAATCTTTATATATATAAATATGTAAGAGCATAGACACGGTCAAGTACAGTTCATTGTTATCTTAGAACTAATTTATTGGATTAAAATCAGATTTGGCAGATGAAGGGACTTTCATTTTTCGTGTAGCAGTACAGCCGGGAAACACAATGAATAAGCCCAATAGTAATTCGTATTGTGAGCTCCAGTAGATTTCATTTCATTGTGCATGGGCTGCGGTGAGCTGACCTGTGCTGCCACAATCTTTGTGAAGTAACCAACTGAAATCTATAAAACATAACCAGAATTTACATGCAGAATCGTGGGTGATTTTCAGACCACCAACCAATATAAAGCTTGTCACAGTCTGGCGAGGGCAGACTGTATGAATTGAAAAAAGGACCCAAAACGCAGACTCCAAGGAACAGGGAACAGAACTTGAATGTTAACCAAAAGCGAGCCGTTTAATAAGGCTGGTAAAAAAGGTACAAAGAAAGGACAAGGCAAACTGAAGTAAATTAACATCAACCTAAACTGGGAGGACTAAATAAACAACAAGAAAAACCTAGAAATGAAATTTGGAAACACACTGAAAACAGAGGACTTAAATACACAGGAGGTGATTAGGGGAAGTGGGAACACATGGAGGAACAGCTGACTGACATGAGCCTAATGACAGGACAAGGGAAGTGAAACTAAATACAATGAACCAAGAACACACAACTCCTTCAAAATAAAACAGGAAACATGAGACAGACATGATAATACAAACTTGATAACATAAGACACGCAGCATGAAACACAAAGGGTGAGGGAAACTTACATACAGGGGAAGAAAACACAAGGAGTCTAATAACCAAATAAACTTCGCTAATCTAATGAACTTAAACATAAACAACATCCAAATAAGCTAAAATCTAAAACGCTGGGTCAACAGACCCAGGAACATGACAAAGCTGGTATAAGGGTGGAATTTGGCAAATGATACTAAATTACATCGTTAGTTTAAATTCAAATTGACTCCTACCAGGCTTCTTCTAGAAGCAAATCAATTTACTAATCATTGAAAACAATCTTTTTATAATTTTGAAGCATGACCTGAACTTTAATTTCATTATTTCAACACGAAAACTGTATACACAGAATATCTCATTTTAGTGACTTTGCCCAAAAAATAGCATTTAAAAGTTTAAAACTTTCAAACCATCTTTTCGCTTATATAACTTATAATTTAGAATTCTTTTTCTTTACAATTTCAGTGCTGCCACACGGTACCTAACCAACTGGAACAGTGACGATGGATAGCACAGTCTGCCCTGCACCGCTGCAACATCTAACATCTACATCTTTCTTCATCTGTAAGACTGAAGTCATCACACAGTAACTCTTTTCTCCAATTGTGTGCCAAACTGCACAGAGCAGTTTGTGTATTTGCTGGTATTTGTTGAGCTGTTTGAAATGTTAAATTTCAAAGTACTTGACACTTAAAAATAAAATAAACAAAGTTGTAAATACTAAAGTATGCGACTGCAACTGTGTCGACATCTGCACACGTGAATGTCTGACAGGGATGTGTCAGGGTGGTACAATGTAGTGACTTTACTATCTACAAGTCATTCGTTGGAACGACTGCCAGACTGTAACACATGAAAAATAAACTTATATATAAATAACTTCTATTTTTTTAAGACATCCATAACAAAAGCTGTCATAGTCTTAACATGTATGATCCATTTCAAATTTGAAGGTTTGAACTCATTTTGAATGCCTTCTGTCTGTTGGGTATTCAAGTCAAATTTAACGACAATACCCCACATCGTACCCACATTGCAAAAATAAACAACTTGATGTGGATAACATTAAGCACAGTAAAATGCATGGTGTTAGAGGTGTACATATGTGGTGCAGGAAGCACACTTGGAGGCAGAAATTCTCTTCATCCACAATGTACTAGTTTTTTAGGCTTAGAAACCTTACTCCCCTCCCCAAAATAAGCCATGCATTAATTTGTGGCACCTGGTATTTTAAGTGTTAAAAGCAAGCTTCAAAATTCAAAATTCTGAAGTTGTTTTAATTTAGTCATTTATTTATTTATTTTTGTTTTTGGGTGTGACAGTAGTTTGGAATCATAGTGCAGAGTAAAAGCACATTTGCTCTAGCATTATAAGCATAAGTCACTGGACACTGTGAACATCCACGGTCACCACTTCATGCATAATGGACCTTCCATGTTTATGGACATGTGCAGGTATATATGTCTGTATATGTATACATATGTATATTTAGTGTGTACATGTCTATAAATAGGAATAGTAGTGGTACAATAGCTATATCAAGCTATATAGTTTATGTCTCCATAATCACATACTGTGTATGCTACCATTGTATATAGTGTATTATCTTACTTTTTTTCATTGATTGTACTTATTTGTATTTTTGTATTTCCTTCTGATATCTGTACCTGAGCTGAGGTGATGCAAAAATTTCCCCATTGTGGGATCAATAAAGTCTTATCTTATCTTATCTTATCTTATCTTATCTTATCATTAAGGCGATATTTAGTTTGACCAGTAGGTGGCAGTGGCAGCTCAGACAAATGTAATTGGCAAAATAACCACTTACTGAAGTAACGCAAGCCAGTCAAGGTAATTATAACTAACAATAACACAGAACTTCTATTTTGTCAGGTTTCGCTTGGACGAACATTGTCTTTCTTCAATGTGTAGCTCATTTATCGGTTAACTCAATAAATATTATGTACAAATACACAAGTTTGTTTAAGAGGTATAAAAGCGTATTTGAAAGAATTAACAAGCTCCACTCTGTTTTTTAGTAGAGCTCCAAACGCTAATGCAAGAGCAGCTCGACTCGCTTGTCAGGCTCCTGCCATAGAGTGCAGGTTTAGCCAAATTGCACATTCGAGAACTACCAACACATGGAGCTCCTCTCTCATGTTCCCATGTTACAACCTTTGTCAACAGGAGACGTCCACAAAACGACAAAAATCACAGATTCAACAGCTTGTAGTTAAGCTAGCATCTCAAGATGGCAGCTCACTGTGGCCACATGATGGCAGCAATTTACAGGATGGAAGGAAACAGGCAATATGAGATCCTTCATAGGACAGAATGGGGAGAGACTGCTTTTAGAATTCACTGGTCAAGCACTGCTTCTATTGCTTGCCCTGATTGCATATCCAGATTATCCAGATTATGACTCTGTACTTCTGTCTTCTGAATACCCCCCATCCACGAAATCACATCACAAAAATGATTTTCTGTCTCACACATACAAAATTAATGTTTAGACTTCGAAGAAATACATCAGGTATTTCTACAAATTTTAAACATAGAATATATTATGTGTGGCTTCACACAAAATAACTGCAGGTGTCAGTGTGCAGGATTAATGCGCCAGACAATGTTAAACACATTTAAGGAATATTTTGATCAATTTTTATTTATTTTATGTGGGGATTCAGTGGTGCTCATATGTCATCTGATTCTGTTGGTGGGAGGTTGTAAGATCACAGATTTATTGATTGGCTCCTGTAGAGTTGCACATTCCCTTATCCATATAAGCTGTAATATTACTAAGAACCATTAATCACACAGACAGAAATAAAATGCAGCCAGACATCCTTTCCATAGAATTAAGAGAGGGGGCAAAACTGAAGAGTGAAGGTCTGAATGTACTACATCATATGCTAACATCCAAATAGTAATGTTCAGTATATATTTTTCTTTTCTTTGTCTGACGTAAGTGAATTATTCATTATCTGGTCTGGGATCACGAGCTAGCTTATGGATAACATGCTGAATCATTTGTAAATAGGCATTTTTTTCTTGCCTTTTCATACAGTGTTTGATGCCCTAAATCAGACCTAAATCCATACAATCTGCAGACTGGATTTCTCTGACTGAAGTGGTGCTATTTATATGCAATCACATGATATTACAGCATTCAAACCAAATCTGTTTCCCCTCCCCCAACTGCTGTCAACTGTTTTGCCGATGAGATTAAATACATTTAAAATAAATACATTGCCATCATCATTATTTAGACTGAATAATCTTGTGTTTATTTTGGGAAAACATCCCCAAAACATTGCTTTGCATTCCTTTAAGAAATGTATTTAGACAAAGGTTTTGGGCATATTTATTCATGGGATAGAGATGAGAAATCTTTGAGGTGCTGTTGCAGCATTGCTAAGCTGCAAAGCTCTGAACTTTTTTTGCTCTCTGTAGAACACACAACTAATAATTTGTGTTGTTTTGCCAGCAGCACACTGTGCTCCAGATTAGTACTGCTCACAAAGTCATTGAAACTACAGCATATTACATTGATTGTTGTGTTATAATTTTTTATAGATTTTTTTCCCACGTGTTCAGTTCAGTCTTTTGACAGTTAACATTTGTTTTGATCTCATGGCAGAGTCACACTGTTAGGTTGTACTGCTGCTCGTTGATCTTTCAGAAAGATATGGATCACGGAGTCTGTCTTGTCGACACGCAAGAGCCTTCTCTGTCTCGTTCTTCACCCATCCACTTTACTCCTTATGGTTTGAAAATGTCATTTATTGCAGGCTCTGATTGTAATTTCTGAATTTTAGCTTGGTTTCCGAAGATACTGTCCAGTATGTGTTAATTTTATGCAGGGTAAACACAGAGATTGGGCTATATATGTGAGGAAATTGGTGTGAAATCAACATATCTGCAAACACAACTCCCCTGGAGCCTTTCTGTGATCAATTATTTATGTACTGAAGAGAGCCAAGAAACTATATTTAAAGATCAACTTCTTTGCATTTTTAGTTTTTTATCTTTAAAGGAAATATGTGTATTGAGTATTTATGTTGATGCTTGTGATGAATGTCAAATGAGAAAAGCAATGCAGTTCAGGAAAGAGGAGAAGGAGATCAAATGAAAAGGAGAAAAGCCTCAGAGAGTTGCCAGGATGTGAGGTTAAGGTGGTACCATGCTGACTGAGCATGTTGAGGGTGTGTGCTCCCGTTTCCAAACTCATCATCTATCTGCCTCCTGTCGTTCACTCGCTGCTGATGGACTACAGTCATCTGAAGAGAAGGAGGAAATGTCACCCTACTGTGGCACTGGAAGCCAATCAAGGATTTTTGTAACTGGATTAGAGCAACCTGGCAACAAACAGAAATAAATTACTGAATGTGCAACATTTCACTGGTGTCACAGTGTGTAGGATAACGATGATACCCAGTAGCATTAGATAATTTTATACTATACACGAGGACAATAAAGGCAAACAAAAAAAAGAGTGGGACAGGTAAAATGTAACGTGTGACGACCATCATCCTAGTGTACACACTCACCTAGACAGTACAAATAATGTGTGAATTCAACAAGAAACAGTTTTTATGAATATCCTCATGCCATTAAAGAAAAGTCCATATACATTTGAAAAATAAAACTAAATGTTTCCTTGATATACATTTTACACCAGGGAGCACAGATGGTTTATTTTTAGCCATGCTAGAAACACGGCTCTTGGGATTTCATTGTTTGGCTGCCAGTCAGTCAGTCAGTCAGTCGAGACTTTGATGATTCGCTTTTGAAGTCATATTCTTTACTTGCATTATTCTTTGGTTGGTGACCTAAAAAAATTATCTTCTTACCTCCAGCTTTTTATAACCTTAACATTATGATGCTGATACTAACGATAAATCTAACAATAAGCTAAAAGCACAGCTACGTCCATGTAAACCTTTTTATATGTTAACTTTTGATCCTACCTGTCTTTAAACAGACTTGCTGAATCAGCTTAGGGTATAACAGTGTTTTCTTACGATGCAGATGGGGGGAAATGTATGTTTATAAAATAAAATATAAAATTTTAATATCAACTGTTGATTCTAGTTTGTTAAATGGTAAATGGTAAATGGCCTGTATTTGTATAGCGCTTTACTAGTCCCTAAGGACCCCAAAGCGCTTTACACAACCAGTCATCCACCCATTCACACACACATTCACACACTGGTGATGGCAAGCTACATTGTAGCCACAGCCACCCTGGGGCGTACTGACAGAGGCGAGGCTGCCGGACACTGGCGCCACCGGGCCCTCTGACCACCACCAGTAGGCAACGGGTGAAGTGTCTTGCCCAAGGACACAACGACCGAGACTGTCGAACCGGCAACCTTCCGATTACAAGGCGAAATCCCAACTCTTGAGCCACGATTCCCCCCCACCTCCCACCCCTTATAGATAGATTGTAAAATGCATTCAAGCTGCCATTATATTGTAAGGATAATTCATTGAAATTAATTAATTAAGGATAATTAATTGAAATATAGTGTAAAAAATATAGTGTAAATTTTTTTTGACACTATAACCCTCTAAAATGGTTTGCTTAAGAATTATTTTTCTTTTGGAACAGAGCGACCAATATTATGTCCCTATTCCGGTTATTGAATCAAGGACTGGAATTAAATTGTGGCAACAAATTTCCAGATAGAACTCAGAACTTGCCAGTGTGCCCTGGCCTTTTTGGGAAATATATTAAAGTGCATATATATATGTGTGTGTGTGTATATATATATATATATATATATATATATATATATGAAATAACTGCTCTAATAGCCTTGCATGTATTTGTATTAGAGCTTTGTTTCATGAAAATGTATCTGTGCTGCACTGCAAAGAAGTATTTATAAACACTTTAAGACCCATTTGTCATTAATAAAGGTGAATTTGTGTGTGTGTGTGTGTGTGTGTGTGTACGTGAGGGGGGAGGGGGGGGTGACAGGCACATCAGCATCCATTATAGAAAATTATAAGCCTGTAGGAAATCCGTTTCTTAGAGGACGCTTGAAACAGACCACACATTTGCATTTCTATGCCATTAAAATAATTACATTTACTTGAATGAAGTTTGTTTTTATTTGATAGCCCCACATTAGCCTCACATTTGAATTATAATTATTCCCTTTTGTCAGATGTCTCTCTTGGGCATTCTGTTGTGATAAAATGCATTTAGGGACGTTTGTCTGTGAACCCAATGTATCATTCTCCATTTTTCTGTCTTTCTGTAACTTTACTGCGATTCTCGTACCTGCCCATCTCAGGCAGATCGAGAATGTCAAAGAAAGAAAAAAAAAAACAAGAAAGAAAGCAGGGGTGTTGTCAGCGGAGAGACAGCACCGACACTCTAAGGAAAGAGTGAATAATTGAAACAGCCTCTAAAGAAAAGACTGTGGTTTTGGTGGTTGAGCTGTCAGCATACAGTGAAGTATGGACATGATGCCAAGCAACTTTACAAGCTGTTGAGGGGTCCCTCTTCAATGAGATGGTAATAACCAGTTCTCCCAAGCCCTGCTCGCAGACGCAACGTGAGAAAGATAGTTTAGAGGAGATTGTCTTTGTTCCTGGGGTTTTATTAAACTACACAAGGCTCTGTCACAATGATGTGCCTGTGATTAAAAGGCGTGCAACTCTAGCACATCAACTTCTGACAATCTCTTACAGCTGAACTAGCTGGTCTAGCTGATATTTGTTTGCACTTCAGTACAGTATGTGCAGTGTACTATATATTCACAGTGGTGTCTGCAATAACAGTGTTGTAGAAGGAGAGTAGGGGTTTCTGGCACAGTCCTGTGCAATGAATCAAAAAACACTCTGGTAAACAGCATCTAGTAGCTTCAGGGTGTTGGCAGCAACAGCGGACATGCAGAGTATTCACATGAAGTGCAGTGATGATGCTTTGACAGTTTTTATATTGTTAAAGGAGAAGTACACATTATTAAATAAAAAAAATCTAATGGGATTTTCAGCTGGAAGGAAAAGCGTTTTATGTAAGCGTCAGAAGAATATGTTTATGAGCCTGTCATTATGATGATGAAGAAGATGATGATTATTATTGTTATTAATATTATTATGTTATTAATATTATATTAGAGAATAAGACAATTCCTTTAGGTCATCTCACTCGACATTACTTCTACCATAGAACCAACCCTAAAATTAGTTTTGCTTCTTCAAAGAGGAAAGCTATATATAAAGTCTGAACAGCCACAACATAAAAGGAAAGTGACACCAGCATTTTTATATTTTTATTTAAAACATTAGATATACTATGTTCAATTTTAGGGTCAAAGTTAAAGAAAAATATAAGCAGGGATGCATGATGAGCAGCAAGAAGTGGGAGCCAACCTAAGCAAACACAGGCACGCCTTTTTCTACATGTTTTCAAACGTTTTCAGACGATGACAATTTAGCTATTAATAAACATTATTATGCATTCTTAACTTTAGTGAACAGCTTAAATGACTATAATCTGGATTCTTTCACAAAAATATTATAAACAATTTGCTGCTGAGTTATCACATATATAAAACTGCCTGGAGATCAGTGTACTGTAGTGTATTGTAGTTATCCGATATTTGAGCCGGGAAGGTAGTGATTGTAGTTTAGACAGGATAGAAAGAAAGTGGGACAGACTCACTGGCTGAGACTGACTGGGTGGGCAAACTCACTCATTTGTGAGTGATTAGGAAAAATCCTTGTTCCATCTCTTTTGGGATGAAGGATATTGGCGCCACGCTCTGTGCTAAAGTGGCCTTCTTGAGCCAAGCATCATAGTGTTTTTCCAATCGGGCTAGCCCTGATTTGTTCTCTCTAAACCATGGCTACCATTTTGGCTAATGAATTTTTGTGATATATTTTCTTTTTAAACTGGTAACACACTGGCATATTTTATTTGTATATATTATTTTATCATTAAAATAAGCTGTAATGTGCCTTAATGTAGATATTAAAGAGTCTTCATGAACTAAAACTGAATGAGACAGTTGTTACAACAACTAAAACAAAACTAGCACATACGTCTCTTAAGCACACATTTTCTTTAGTGCTTAATGCAGTTATCTTAAAGTTCAGTTGCTACAAAATATTCTAAATAAAAAACAAACAAAAAAAATAACTGTTGCATCCATCCTTTGTATAATATATATTCAAATTGGACTGAACCAAAACAACTCTGATTCAAACTATTGTGACGCCACTGCTGCATTCAGTTACAATTATTGGCATGCATTTGTTATAAGTCACCAATACAGTGGTTGGGGTAGGTGTTGCTACTGTCGAGTAGCCATATTAATGTGTGCATGACTATGAGAAAAGGTCATTTTGAGCTTAAAAATACAGAAGGGAAGTCAGCTAAAGGGAAGGAAGAAGTTCTCTCAGCACGTCACCACATTAACCTCACATCTGTCTAGCATTAACATCCACCTCTAATGTTCTCTCTTTCTTTCTTCAAGACCCTTTAAATGATGGGGCCTTTAATCATCTTCATTGCTGTACAAAATGATGAATCCCTATGGGTCGATCACACTGAACAGTGAGAGGATATATATCCTCACCACTTTGAAAAGAAAGGATAATGCATCTTGAAATCTATCTATTCTTTGTGCTTAGGTCATTAAAACTGTTTCCTATTGTTTAGACAGGACATATTTTAGTATGTATTACAATAACATAACAGGTGACATAACTAGCTGAAAGTAAACCCAGGCTATAGTGTTATTTTTTGTAAATAAAAGGTAATATCTACAAAGTCTCTCTTCCTGTCACAAATTATGTTTTACATTGTAATTGCTGCTCCAGTTCCTTTAATGTAGACCACACATCGTACGAGTCCTATGGGAGTCGAGATACACAAAAGCGAATCATGCTAAATTGTAACAGCAGCGGACTAAACACATTTGTAATGTAATTAGGTGTCACGTTATTAGGCACACTTAGCCACCAGAGGTTGTGCAAAAGCAATTTAATAAAAGTTGGAACTTTGTGTTAATAACAAATGCAAACAAATGCAATGAGTTGAATATCACAAACACATATTACAGTTGCATTTACAGTTAAACACAGAAAACATTAAATGTTTAAAGTGAGACGTTTTACTATTTTATGAAAAATATTAGTTCATTTTTAATTTGGTGGCAGCAACGTCAAAGATATTGGGAAAGGACCTTGTTAACCATGTGTACCATCTCCATATTTAAGAACTGAGGTGACCATCACTTTTGGGATAGGAATGTTGTCTTATCCTTGTCTGACACTGGATTCTATTTGCTCAACAGTTCTGGGTCTTCTTTGCAGTATTTTTCATTTCATGATGTGCTAAATGTTTTCAGTTGGGATGCACACAGGTCACTTCAGCAACAGGACTCATCTACTATGAAGTCATGCTGTAATAGATCTAATATGCAGTTTACTTGCAGAAATATGGAAGGCCTTCCCTGAAAAAGTCCCACCCAGGGGGGCATGCCCCAAAAGGTTTGCGGGTCATGGGTTGTTCCATAGTTTGTACACAGATTTTTTGCATGATGGTTAACCTATGTCTATCTTTACCCGAAGAAACACTGCCTTTCTAAAATACTTATTTTCCACCCAGTCATGTTACTGAACTGTTCCCAGTTAACCTAAATGGTGCAGAATATTCCCCCAACTGTTTCTTTGTAATACCACCTGCTTTTTGAGCCTTTTGTTGCCCTCCATTCTAACTTTGTCTGAGATGTTTTGCTGCCATCAAATTCAAAATGAGGGAGATTTTTACTATGGTACAGTTTCTGAGTTTTAATACTCAATTTGTCTATTTACTCTTAGTTAACTCTGAACTTAACTCTGAATAAATGTTGTTTTTTGAGATTTGCAAATCAACACATTCTGTTTTTATGTAGATTTCACACAGTGTCCCAACTTTGGAACTTTGCTTGTACTTGTATGGAGAATGTGATGCTACTCTAGATTATTGGCTTATATTGAGCAGTGTTTCTACTGAAATATTTTAAGGAGATGATGAATAAAGAAAATGAGAGAGAAGGCTGGATGAAGGACAGGATGGGCAGGAGAAAATGAGCAGCTATGAAGAACATGAAGAGTAGAAAGGCGGTTGGTTCAGAATTCATAGCTGTGGAGGTACAAAGATTTCTTGAAGACTGCTTAACAGAATCTTTGAGAGTGAAAGTATGCCTGATAAATGGAGAAGAAGTTTACTGGTACCAAAGGGAGAGAAAAGGAATGAAAGTTGGTAAAAGCAAGACAATAAGTATGTGAATGAAATGGAGACAGGTAGAGAGGTATACATGCACGGATATTGAAGGTAGACAGGTTTAAATACCAAGGTCATCCATTCAAAGCAATGGACAGTGCACAAGAGAAGTGAAAAAAGAGAGTGTGGATAGGGTGGAATGGGTGGAGACAAGTGCTGAGGTGATTGGGGATTTGAGATGCTTGAGATGCTAGGAATGCTAGGGTGAAACTGAAGGAGACAGTTCAAAACCCCTAAAGGGAGCAACCAAAAGAAAAAGAATACAAGAAAAAGATTAGTGTACTGTTGTACAATCTGGCAGTTCCGTCAACCACAGCTTACAGAAAAACATTAAATTCAGTCAGCATACTGTATATACCAGCAGTGGTGATCTGATCCTTCTCATAACTAAATTATAAATGATACCAGAATTAATTCTGTCCATCCATCCATCCATCATCATCATCTGCTCATCTCAATTCAGGTTGCAGTGGCAGTAGGCTGAACAGGGCATTCCAGATGTCCTTCTCCCCAGCAACACTTTCCATTTTCTCTTAGGGCATCCTGAGGTATCTCCAAAACACATGAAATATATTATGTCTGGAGCATTTTCTCGATCTACCCTAGTGTCTCTTCCCAGTTGGGCATGCCCAGAAAACCTCCAAAAGGAGGCACTCAGGAGGCATCCTAACTTGATCTCTGAACCACCTCAAGGGCTAATTTTACACAGAGGAGCAAGGGTTCTTCAGTAACGCTGAGCCCAGCCGTTCTGTCAAAACTAATTTTGGTCATTTGTATTTAGGACCCTGTGACAGACTGGTAAGCTGTACAGGATGTACTCTGCCTCTCGCCCTATGGCAGCTGGAATAAGCTCCGTAAGGTGAGAGTAGTAAAGGAACTTTAATTTTTAGAACCACCAGAGAATCTGTTTATCCAAATTGTATGTTGGAAAAAACAAAACGGCAAAAAACCCAAAAAGAACCTTAGTTACTGCATTAACTAATTAATCAGCAAGTATTAATTAGTGAGAGTTCATGAGGTTTTACATCATCTATTTTTTCTTGTATTAATTTAGACAGTAACTTTCAGTATTTACTTTTTTCACTGACACATGTCTGACTGAATTTATCTAATTAGCATAGCAACATTTGCTAATCAACATTTCATATAAGTACAGCTGAGATGAATTGATGAGTCCCTAGCAATACTTTTTGACTCGATCACTGTGAAATACTACAGGATCAGATCACCATCTGTTTTATAAGTCATCCTAAGAAGGAGACTGTTGCAGTCTAGCCAATACTTGTTAAACATATTTCAGTCTATAAATGGTGAGCCAAATGCCCAAAAGCTTTTATGGCAAAAATTATTATATACAATCTATTAGATGCTTTTTGTTTGTGATGTATGAAATAACATTTGACTGGAGTAACAACTCCTTGTGCCTCCTATGGCTCTGCATTATGGTAAGACTGGGCATTGCGTTGTTTGTCAAGATGTCAAGTGAAACCTGCCCTTCCCTTTCAGTGAGTGGTAGATCACAAAGGGTGTCACTGCTATTTGTGTGCGCTCATGCTCTTGTGTGAGTCTGCTCAGGTAATTACAGCATCTGTTAAGAGCTTTGCTCATTGTTTTTCTTCTCCACATGGTCACCACTCCAGAAAATCAATTACCCAGGGGAATACTAAATCACAAAGACCGATTTATTATTCTATTGCAAAAAGCAGAAAAAACCTGGATAAGAGTGGGATTTTTTTCTCACTTGCTCAAGTAAGGGTAAATATGGTAACTGAGAAAAATACAAAGGAGTGCTTAATGTAAAAATGTGGATAGTAGTGGAAAATGAAACATTTTTAAAGCAACAATTTGTAGTACTACTGGAAAATGTTGCGTAGGAACTGAACTTGTACTTAGACACTGTTAGGTGGTTAGCAGTGAAGTAACACTATAAGTAGCAATGCAGTTATCTGCACTTTGTTATTGTTTTCTGAATTTTGAAAGTACTTTTACTCAGTATGTGAACAGATTTTATGAAGATCAGCAAATCTGACAGCTCTTTGTTTAATTTTTAACAGCCCTGCAAGTAGACCATATTAGCAGACCTAGTCTCTGTTTTCACAAGACATACAGTTATTTCCAGGATCACGACTTGCATGACTCAGAGGCAGAAAAAGAGCACTGGAGTTAGTGATGTGTAGTTGATGCTTCCATGCTGGCTGCTACTGGCTGTTGTCCTTCTCTGAGGTATTTCAAATGTCAGAGTTACATAGATTCATGACTTCCGTAATGTGACTTGGTGAAACCAGATTGTTTAGATGGATAAATGGTGTGATTCACATTAACTGTTGATTAATTGTACTCATTTATTGTGCCAACAGAATAGTCTTCCTCCTACCCTGACCTCAATCTTCAACGTCCTTTGTAACCACTGTGATGACTTTGAGTTCTATTTTCTCCTCTCTGCCTCCTCTTTTGCTCCTACTGCAGTGCTTTTGCGAAAAACCCATAAGCCGATTTAAGTTTCCATTTTAAAAATAATAATAAAAAAACCCACATTCACAATAAGAAAAGTGAAAAGCTTTCTTCTTCTGGAACAGCACCGGATTGCCTTTATGGTATGCCTGAACTCTTTTTATTTCGGCAGTTCTTTAAACTACCGTGTCTAATTGCGATGGCATTTTTAATTAAAAGTCAAGGATATGTGGTTGTTTGTGAAGGGAGACTAATCTGTTCTTGCCTCCACCTCTTCCAGTGCTAGCTATCTCCCATCTATCTGCCTAATGAGAAAATAGAGAAGGCAGTGCAGGACTTTTTGATATTTGCCTTTCTCTGAATAGATTTCTGTGAATTCCCGATTAGCAACCAAGCCTCAGACTATGCTGTTCTGTAGCTCAGGAAACTTATGGATTACTAAAGATAACAATGACAAAGTTTCCTCTGGCTCCATATATAAAATCCCCTGGATGCTGTTAGCATCTTTTTATAATAAAAACTATATTGTATGCATTATATTTCATGTAGAAGAAAAGTGCAGGACTTTATTTATTTGCTATCTATTTATTCACTGATGGTTTGTACTATGCATTTAATGTATGAAAGGTTGTTTTACAGAGCAAATATCAGAACTACGAGGTGGGACATGAACCAATTTTATTCAGCCTTTTTTGCCTTCATTGGCTGCTTTTGGACTACTTTTATTTGGAGCAGAAAGGTGGCATTGTGAATAGGGAGACAATTAGTCAAGCAGAGGACATTGGTTCAAGCCCCTGTGTTGGCAAGCATCCGTCTTACTGAAGTATTTCAGAGTACAAATGCAGAATCTCAGCCAATTCCCTATACCTGTCTCTCAACTCTGACCTCCTGGTGAGAGGACAAACATAGTACAAGCACAATGATCAATGAAGCATCCAATTATTATTTAATTTCAGCTTTTCTGGTGGCTGCCAAGCTCTGTCATCTTAAATTCATGCTCTATCTTTCTTCTTCTTTGCTTTTTGTTAACCCCTTTGGGTTTGTTGAGTGAACAAATGTTTCTCTATCATTCTGTGTAAGGTGCTCAGTTTAAACACATGTAAATATTATATGTACACAAAAACGTGTTGTGTTGTTACAAAAAAATAATAATAAAAAATTAGGAAAAAAACAGGAATGACCTGATCATTCAGTACTTCCTAATTAGTGTTTATTCAGGACTGTACAGTAGATGATAATGATTATTTAACCTAATAACGAGTTGGCCGGGAGATGCTAAATTAATTATCAGTTAGTTTAGATTAGTATATAATTATCTGCATTTCTATCAGACTCCCAAATCTCTTTATGAGTCATTCCTGACTACTCATTCAGTAACTATAACTCCAGCCCAAGCTCTTTTTTGTGTTATCTGAAGCAGTGAAACATCGCTCTAATTAGTAATTCCACAGTTCTGCATTACTTAAGGATTACTTACCATTTACGTGTATGTGAAACATCACACTTATTAGAGCAGATTTATTCAAAAATCAGTAAAAACAAGCGTAGAGATAGATGTTTATTTTAAAACAAATATCAAATTATATCTAATATTTCACTTAAATAACATCATTATCATGATTTATGGTTCAAGAATTATAAGGGAAGTGGAGATAAAAGACTCATAAACACTACTAAGGTTACTCATGCTTAATAATAATTTTCATACTTAAAGGCTAATCTTTTTCATACTACTGGTTGCTTTTTAACATAATAAATAACTTAGTCTTACACTGAGTAAAGAGTTTAGATGAAGACTGAAGGCCACTTGAAAACGCCTTCAAACAAAAAAATAATTAGGAAAAAAACAGGAATGACCTGATCATTCAGTACTTCCTATAGTGTTTATTCAGGACTGTACAGTAGATGATAATGATTATTTAACCTAATAACGAGTTGGCTGGGAGATGCTAAATCAATTATCAGTTAGTTTAGATTAGTATATAATTATCTGCATTTCTATCAGACTCCCAAATCTCTTTATGAGTCATTCCTGACTACTCATTCAGTAACTATAACTCCAGCCCAAGCTCTTTTTTGTGTTGTCTGAAGCAGTGAAACATCGCTCTAATTAGTAATTCCACAGTTCTGCATTACTTAAGGATTACTTACCATTTACGTGTATGTGAAACATCATACTTATTAGAGCAGATTTATTCAAAAATGAGTAAAAACAAGCGTAGAGATAGATGTTTATTTTAAAACAAATATCAAATTATATCTAATATTTCACTAAAATAACATCATTATCATGATTTATGGTTCAAGAATTATAAGGGAAGTGGAGATAAAAGACTCATAAACACTACTAAGGTTACTCATGCTTAATAATAATTTTCATACTTAAAGGCTAATCTTTTTCATACTACTGGTTGCTTTTTAACATAATAAATAACTTAGTCTTACACTGAGTAAAGAGTTTAGTTGAAGACTGAAGGCCACTTGAAAACGCCTTCAAACCACTGGGTAGGAACTGGATTAATTCTCAAGGTATTTTTGTTGTGTATATTTATGAATCTTTCAATATTTCTATAACTGAATCTACTTCGAAAGAAGAAACAGATATTGTTTTTCTGCACACCGTGTTTAGCAAGACAATAGAAGTTTATATTACACAGGGTACTTTGATTCCTTCATTAAAGCAAGCGCCAACATCGTTTTGTCTGTAACTGTGGCTGTGCTTCCATGGCTGCACTGATAGCAGAGGTCCATGCGGCTCCCCTCCACATTAAAGGCCCCAGTGGGGATGCAGGGCCACAGCTGGGACTCAGCAGAGAGAAGAGATTAACATTGTGCTCCACTATTCTGCTTCACGAAGGGCCCAATGCCCAGCCTTAAAGCCGAGGAGGCAAAGCAATGCCTGTAGGCAAGCAAACCCCAGAGGTGGCCCACAACCACAGCAAAAATCCATTTGATTCCAGCTTGCACAGGCGTCAGCCAGATACAGACTCCAGTGGGTTTTACAATGGCAGCCTTGGCACCTTAAGGGAAAATGTCACCTGAAGTTCTGTGGAGCCCAGATTAGACAGCAGGTTCAGAACATCCTTTGTCAAGAAAGGCATTGTTTCCCTGTCATGAGTTTATAATATGTCAAAAACTATTATTATGTTGATATCATTTGATCGACATTTCACAGCATGATTAGTGTTGATCTAATATACCTACACAAAAGAAAAACACAAACAGTTCATGGACTCATGCTGGACACAGTAATCTTCACCTCAAAGTTCAAACATGGCATACCGAGTTATTTGCAGTAAAGAGAGAGCAGGTTGGCAGATGATGACTGATGGGCAGCTATTCATCAGCTACAGAGGGAGCCGATCTTGGCATGCAGTTTGCCCATCAGCAAGCTATAGATATGAGATGAACTTCTATAAATATAGAAGTATATAATTACACACTGTGTTTGTGCTTGTTTTTCATGCCCATTTTGAAAATTGTAAAGAAAAGTGTTGTCGCAATAAGAAAGGGTTAATTGAGTGAGAGAAAGACCAAAAAAAAAAAAAGCCAGCCAACAACATGGATATTTTTGATTCTATTATTGGTCACAGTGTGTTTGTTTTTGGTCTTCGTGTGCTTCTGTGGATATTTCCAGTCTCTTTGTAGCCTCCGTTTTAATCGTTCCTATCTTTTAATGGACATTTTCCATCTTTTATTATTTGTTTGCTTTCACTGAAGTCTCTGTTTTCTGTAGTTTTGGGATCTATTTGTGTTCATTTTGTATTATTTTTCATCCATTTCCATCCACTTATAGTTGTTTTGAGTCTCTTTGTAGTGATTTGCTTCTCTTTGTTGTCAGTCTGTGTTTCTTTGTAGTCATTTTGTGGCTCTTTTTAATCATTTTGAGTTATTTTATGCTCCTTTGTAGTTGTTACATATCTGATTTTGGTTGTTCATTTGATTTTACAATAACCATGTTCGGGAAGAGGACCTTGGCCATTTGAGGCCATGGAGAAATTCAAGGCTTATATATTAATATTATGTGATAAGGTGTTACACGGTGGAACAAAGAGCTAGTGGGCTGAGTGGCAGCGGTCTGTCTGGCTACTGTATAGAAGTGTTGGTAAAATAAAGCTTGAAAAAGTATCCTATAGAGAATGCAGATCAGATGATGCATGATTTGATTCAGCATCTATGATTTTACATCTAGATCTGCTGAGATTACCACAGTCTGAGCTACAGACTACTACAGGAGTGGAATGCTTATATAACTTACAGTGCCAGTGGCTGTGGGAGCTCTGAAGTCTTGGAAGATCTTGGGCAATGTTTAGCATCCCTTTGATCAATGAAGGCAAGAAAGCCTTGTGACAGGCTAACAACATATTTGATGAATGGAAAGTACAAAAAGCTTCCTAATGTTACAAGATGTTATACTGCCTCTTTTCTTAAGAAACAGTGTGGCTAGAAAATGGCTTAGTTTTACTGGATAGAAACAAGAAAATGAGTACAACAGGAACCATTTGCTGAGTTAAATGCACAGCCTAAGGACAGTATTAAAACTTGCGTCGGGTATTGCTTGGTGCATCAAGGCAGAAAATGGTTGAAGTCTTCAGCCAGAACCCCCTCAAGTGGCAAAAAACTAGCTCATATCCAAAACTGATTATGCTCTCTCTTTGACCTCTATAATGTTCATTTAGCACCATTAGATACACCATGCTATCACAGCGGCGTGGTGTGTTCTGTCTGGCACTTATTTCAACATGCATGAATCAACTGCGATCAACAGAGTACTGTCTGTGCCTTTTACATTTGTGCATGTCTGTGCCTGTAGGGGAATAGGGCAGAATTCGTGGGGGCAACTAAGGGCAGAAAAGTCTATCCTCTGCTGTCTATCCTGGACTTCCAGTAGCCTGTCTATGATTGTGTGTTGTGCAGGATGCAGTTGGTGTAAATTCTCCCAACTCTTCCAGGCATCTGAGCCCACTCGCTAGCCTCTTTGGCAAGGAGAGAGGGACCAGGTGTCGGCTCTCGTACAAAGGGCTTTGATGCCAGAGTGCAGTGAGATGTCGGATTTGGAAACCCCTTTTGCATAACAGTGTGTGTGTATGTGTGTATTTATGTATTTGTGAGTGTGAGAGAAGGAAAAGAGGTTGGAGACGGAGACTGTTCACTTCAAGCAGTGTCTGCAGTTTGAGTACAACTTAGGATGAACACCTTAAGTTGTACTCAACACCTTGTCAAGCTTATCTTAAGGATGTTTATCTAAAACACTTAAAACACGAGTGTTATCTGATATTACATCATGTTATGAAAACCACTTTAATAAAATGGCATTTCACTCTATATACACCACAGAATAAAGTATCAGCTACTGAAATACCAACTGCATGCAAGGTTAAATATTTTACATGACTTATTATTCAATCCCACACTGCGTCATTTTTGAAATTAAAGGTTAATTATCAGAATGAAATCAGTGCTTTTACAACACACCTGAACACTGAGGAATGTAATTTATTTAACTGTACTGTGCTGTTTCACAGCTCTGATGTTTATGGCTTTTCTGTACATATTCTGAAGTGAGTCTTTGAGTGCAAGGTGACTCACATAGCTGTATTGTCATAAAGTGACTCCCAAATTTGTTGATTTCATGGGATGGAAATTGTTTTATAATGCTTATCTAAGAGGTATAAATTCATATAGTTAACTGATAGTTGTAGAGCCAAGTGATTATGACAGCGCTTGGCAGGCTATAGACGTTATTTATCTCCGCTACTGGCAATTTCGCTCAACGATCAATCATCACGTTGCATTTGAATGTCTTCAAGGTGATCTTTTCCAGTTAACTTAAAGTCTTTGTAAAGGGTTATGTTTTCGGCGTATTCTATTGGTTGGAAAATCACGTCTTTTTCTAGTTCGCCAAGTGACGGCAGTGAGATTTATTTTTTTCTGAACACACCAAAGCCAAGGGCCATTAAGGATGTGCGCACTTAGTAGTACATCAAAGCTCAGATAGCAGTGTTTGACGGGCACTCCCTCATTGCCCTAACGTGGTCGACAGACTCACTCCCTAGAAGGTGAGAGAACGCTTAGCATCTCAATGAGGTTAGTTCTGTCATGGGTCAGCACTGTGCTGCTGAGTTCATAATGAGGAGGAAAGGTGGGTCTGTTATTTGGGTATTCTGGGTTGTGCTTTCAGCACCTATGCCACACTGCCCTTGAAAGAGACATTCTCATTATAGATAGTCAGGATGTTGCAGAATTACATTGGAAATTAAATATGCTTATTAAAGGTGATAGATAAATGGATTATGTTTTAATTGCTCCTTTATTAGGAGTGGTTGATTGGATTGTCCTTCGCAAGCTATTGATCTTGGGGCTGAGGTTGATTAAGAAGTGGACCGAGCAGACGATGAGGGATTTTCAATGTTTGTGGATTATACATATTTTATATTTTTCTGGCTGAGCTACCTGGAAGACCAGCTGTGGGGGAAAATGTTTTCTTGTTAAGTGAAAACAACAAAAAAACTCCACACTGCCATAGTTGTCGATATTTTGGATTAATTTGCAGTATTTTAATGCTATGGGGATGTTTGAGGACCTCCAAGCAAAGCTTATGTTGCTTTTTCAATGTATAATAAATGCTAAAAATGATTACAGAAAACAGACATTCAGTGGTTTGTAAATATTTGAAATTCACACATGTCCATTTATATCATACTTTTCACAAAGTTTATATCTTCAGCTACATTTTAAAGTGGATTCAATATGTTTCAAATATCTCCAAAACAAAATAAATTCAGTCCATCTTTCATTTCTTTGTTGTTTCCAAGCAAATGGAGAATAAACACTTTGCCATTCCATGCAGGTCCATGTGGCTCTGAAGGCAAAGGTGACTTCTTACTATGACCGGGGGAGGGTTGCAGGGGTTATATACAGATTGCCAGCATGACTAACATTTCCTGCATCCCTGAGCACAGTCTGTTCAGGTCACACACCCAGAGACAGTCCCTCACTGAAGCTAACCTAAAAACAATGACCTGTGTGATTTTGAAACCCACTCAAATAACTGCAACAGAGGGAGGCAGAAAGGGTTATCCCTCAGTACTGTTTTCTCTATTTCCTAGTAAACAGACCTTTAATTTGTTTTGCTGAGATATTTTGATCTCTGCATTATATTATAAACTGAGTCTGGCCTTTATTAAATCTATGTAGTATTACAATTAGATTATTTACTTTTATGACGTGTGAAACAGATTACCAAATACCACTGTCAATGCCGTTGTGCTTTTAATAACATTATTTAGTTGCTGTACAAAAACAATGAATACATCAGAGTATGATGTAATAACGAAAATATGGAATAAAAATATTTACTGGACATTATAAGATTGCTCAGATCAGGTAGTTTTCTTCCTGGCACTATAGAGTAAAAGGCACTTTCTCCGGTCTCTGAGCATTGTGCAAAACAATGCCTTTTAGCTATTCTCAAATCACCCTCTAACAGACATGATTACTACCCTACTGCCAAAAGGCGGGCTGCAGGATACACATAGCTTAACCTAAAAACAAAAATACTTGTTTCATATTCCCTGCTGCTAGTCTCCTTTACTGAGTCCTGAAATTCAGTGGGGCTTTTGCCATGCTAAGCAGTATTTTACAGCATCTCAGCTATTCTAGTCAGTAATGCTTGGGGATGTTACAAGTGAGATTCAAGTACAGTAAATCTATTTTAGCTTTATGTTATTTAATAAAGATGTACACCATTACACTTAAAATGTCAATAAACAAACAAACAAAGGAAAAGAAAATCCCAAATCCTTCCAAATATTGTTTTAATTACTTACTGTATCGGATAGACGCTACACATAAAAGTGAGTCATAAGTGAACCATGTGCTCTGTGTATAATTACTGAAGGAATTCAGAAGACTGCTTTTCAAACATAAGTGCTTGCTGTATAGCTGTAAGAATGGGAAAAGTTAAGGGATCCTTGTGGAATCAGTGCTCACTAGCATCCCAAATGACTATTCAATTCAATTCAATTTTATTTAAATAGCGCCAAATCACAACAACAGTCGCCTCAAGGCACTTCATATTGCACAGTAGATCGTGCAATAATAGATACAGAGAAAAACCCAACAATCATATGACTCCCTATGAACAAGCTCTTTGGCAACAGTGGGAAGGAAAAACTCCCTTTTAATAGGAAGAAACCTCCGGCAGAACCAGGCTCAGGGAGGGGCGGGGCCATCTGCTGCAACCGGTTGGGGTGAGAGAAGGAAGACAGGATAAAGACATGCTGTGGAAGAGAGACAGAGATCAATAACAGGTATGGTTCAATGCAGCGAGGTCTATTAACACATAGTGAGTGAGAAAGGTGACTGGAAAGGAAAAACACAATGCATCATGTTTTGATGCATGCTCAATCATCCAGGTAAGTAAATCTCCAAAAGTTGATTCTGTTCATCTGGACGTAGCGTTTTGTGGGAGAAACGTTTCGTCACTCATCCAAATGGCGTGTACTGTAAACCTACGTATACGGACCACGTCTGTGTTTCTTCCCTGCGTTTTCTCCCTGAGTCGCCTGTTCAGGTTCATTTTGTTAGTCGTTCCCAGTTTAGGTCACCTTTAAGTTTTGTTTTGCTTGCTGTGTTTCTGTTTGTGCCACCGGTGTGTGTAAATAAAGATCGCTCCCGTCCAAGCCAGTGCCAGCGTCTGGGTCCTCTCTCACACCCTCCACACGTCTGCCGTCGCAGCCGTGACAATTGCAGCATAACTAAGGGAGGATTCAGGGTCACTTGGTCCAGCCCTAACTATATGCTTTAGCAAAAAGGAAAGTTTTAAGCCTAATCTTAAAAGTTGAGATAGTTTCTGTCTATCTTCTGTCTTTCTGCAGGATTTTGAATTCAATTCTGGATTTAACAAGAAGCCAATGAAGGGAAGCCAACACTGGAGAAATATGCTCTCTCTTTCTCGTCCCTGTCAGGACTCTTGCTGCAGCATTTTGGATTAACTGAAGACTTTTCAGGGAGTTTTTAGGACATCCTGATAATAATGAATTACAGTAGTCCAGCCTGGAAGTAATAAATGCATGAACTAGTTTTTCAGCATCACTCAGGGTATTTCTAATTTTAGAGATGGTGCGCAAATGGAAGAAAGCAATCTTACATATTTGATTAATATGTGCATTGAAGGACATGTCTTGGTCAAAAATGACTCCAAGTTTCCTCACAGTATAACTGGAGGCCAAGGTAATCCAGAGTAAGAATCTGGTTAGATACCATATTTCTAAGATTTTCAGGGCTGAGTACAATAACCTCAGTTTTATCTGAATTAAGAAGCATAAAGTTAGTGGCCATCCAGGTTTTTATGTCTTTAAGACATTCCTGCAGTTTAACTAATTGGTGTGTGTTATCTGGCTTCATGGACAGATAGAGCTGGGTGTCATCTGCATACCAGTGAAAATGTATGCTATGTCTTCTAATGATGCTGCCTAAGGGAAGCATGTATAATGTAAACAGAATTGGTCCTAGCACTGAACCCTGTGGAACTCCATAATTGACCTTAGTGTGTGAAGAGGACTCTCCATTTACATGCAGAAATTGGTGTCTATTAGATAGATATGATACAAACCACTGCAGCACAGTACCTGTAATACCCACAGCATGCTGTAATCGCAGCAATAGAATATTATGGTCAACAGTATCGAACGCTGCATTGAGGTCAAGCACAGAGATGAGTTCACTGTCAGAGGCTATAATAAGATCATTTGTAACCTTCACTAAAGCTGTTTCTGTGCTGTGATGAGCTCTGAAACCTGACTGAAACTCTTCAAATAAGCCATTAATCGGCAGATGATCTGTTAGCTGTTTGACAACTACTCTTTCAAGGATTTTTGATATGAAAGGAAGGTTGGAGATTGGCCTATTATTAGCTAAGACAGCTGGGTCTAGAGATGGCTTTTTAAGTAAAGGTTTAACTACAGCCAGCTTGAAGGCCTGTGGTACATAGCGAATTATTACAGATAGGTTTATCAGATTTAAGATTGAAGCATTAATTAATGGCAGGACTTCTTTAAGCAGTTTTGCAGGAATGGGGTCTAAAAGACACGTTGATGGTTTGGAGGAAGTAATTATTGAAGTTAACTCAGAAAGATCAATTGGAGAAAAAGAGTCTAAATGAATATCAATGGTGCTGAAAGTAACTGTAGATAATGTTACATCTGTGGGATGATTATTGGTAATTTTGTCTCTAATGATAAAAATTTTATTTGTGAAGAAGTTCATGAAGTCATTACTAGTTAACGTTAAAGGGATGGTTGGCTCAACAGTACTATGACTTTTTGTCAGCCTGGCTACAGTGCTGAAGAGAAACCTGGGGTTGTTCTTATTTTCTTCAATCAGTGATGAATAGTAAGATGTTCTGGCTTTGCGGAGGGCTTTCTTATAAAGCAACAAACTATTTCTCCAGGCTAAATGATGATCTTCTAAATTTGTGACACGCCATTTCCTCTCCAGCTTACGAGTCATCTGCTTTAGGCTACGTGTTTGAGAATTATACCAGGTACTTCTGATTAGAGACCTTAGTTTTCATCGGAGCTACAGTATCCAGAGTCGTACGTAGTGAGGAGGTGAAATTATTAATAAGATAATCAACCTCTGTTGGGGTAGTGTTCAGATAGCTGCTCTGCTCTGTGTTGGTACAGGGCATTGAAGATGCTAACAGTGAGTGGATTATATTCTTAAACTTAGTTACAGCGCTTTCAGAAAGACATCTACTGTGATGAAGTCTACTCCCCACTGCTGTGTAATCAATTATCGTAAATGTAAATGTTATTAGGACATGATCAGACAGGAGAGGGTTTTCAGGAAACACTGTTAAATGTTCAGTTTCTATGGCATATATTAAAACAAGATCTAGAGTGTGATTAAAGTGGTGGGTGGGTTCTTTTACATTTTGAGAGAAGCCAATTGAGTCTAATAACAGATTAAATGCCATGTTGAGGCTGTCATTTCTAGCATCTACATGAATGTTAAAATCACCCACAATAATTATTTTATCTGAGCTGAGTACTAGGGCTGGGTATCGTCACTAATTTCTAGAATCAATTTGATTCTCTGAATACTCTGATGTATTCAGTCGATTCCGATTCACAAGGTCCCGAATCGTTTCGATCCACGATTCGATTCAATTCAATTAGATTCGGAAATTTTGCCTCAGACAGTCAGAAATATTATAATTCAGATCATGCATCAGTACATTTCCATATTTTTATATCTATAAAAAGAAAGCTGACGCTTGCGAAACTTTATCAAAGGTGTAAACAGAAAAACATGAAGGTGATTTTCTGGCCTGGGATTTTATAAAAATATTCTGCAGTAGATCAAAAATAAAAGAAAATCATTAATCAACATATGAACATTACCTGATGCTGCTGACGTGAAACAGAGCAAAGTTACAGAGGCTTTATTAGAAACACGGCTACGCGTTTTGCAGTTTTGCATAATTTGAAAAAGTTTAAATTTGTTCAGTAGCCTATTGAACGGCAGAAATGAGGTTTTCTTGTCGGAAGTAAGTAAAAGGAAAAAAACAGCGGCCAACAGCGCTGTAAACAATGGTAGACTTGAGTATAACAAGCAAGCAAATAATGCAGAAAAAAGATTTTTAGACGGGAAACTGTTCTTGAAGTATACTGAGAGAGAGTGAGCTGTGCATGAAATGTAATTTTATCATGGTGGAAGCAAAACAGCAACAGTAAGAGGAATTCATGGCGATGTTTATGTGAAGCGTAGTTTGGATCTTCTTTTGCTGCTGGTTTAGTCAATATTGTTTGGAGAGAGATAAAACCTGCAGCTTCAGAATCGGCACAAAAAAGATGTAAACACAAAGCACGGACCCGCCGAAACATCAGAATCAGTGAGCTGTCGGCTTTCAGCCCTGACCGTGTAAGTGCCGTCGGTGAGAAAGGTGATATCTCACTGATTCTGATCCGTCGGTGGGTCCGCGCTGTGTGTTTACGTCTTTGTGCAGAATCCGTGTACCTGCTCTCATTTACGGTTTTAGCTGTTTGGTGGTTGTTGAAATTTTGTGAGGTTTAACCTGAGATTCTGGCATTTTGGGCAAAATAAATTTATATTAAAAAATCAATTCAGGATTTTAATGAATCAATATCCCGTTATCCAAGCTAGAATCAATTGTAATTGATAAATCGATAATCAAAACCCACCCCTACTGAGCACTAAATCAGATAAAAAGTCTGAGAAATCAGACAGAAACTCTGTGTAAGGCCCAGGTGGACGATAGATGATAAGACTGATTTCTCAGTTTTACAGCTGGGGTGGACAAGGCTATGCATCAGGCTTTCAAATGAATTAAAAGTCTTTCTGGGTCTTTTGTCGATTAATAGTCTGGTGTGAAAAACTGTTGCCACACCGCCCCCTCTGCCTGTGCTTCGAGATTTCTGGTAGTTAGAATGACTCCGGGGTGTTGATTCATTTAAACTAACATAACTATCCTGCTGCAACCAGGTTTCTGTAAGGCAGAGTAAATCGATTTGTTGATTAATTATTAAGTCATGTACTAACAGAGACTTGGAGGAGAGAGACCTAATATTTAATAATCCACATTTCACTGTTTTACTCTTTGGTTCAGATGTGGATACTGTATTGTTCTTTCTTTGTGATTTTTTATGTTTAAGTTGTTTGTTGCTGGTTTTTAGTTTGTTTTTTGTCTGTTTGGGAGCTGACACAGTCTCAATGGAGATGGGATTTTTGGGGGGGATAACAGGAGGGGAGAAGCTGCAGAGAGGCGTGTAAGACTGCAACTCTGCTTCCTGGTCCCAACTCTGGATGGTCATATTTTGGGGGGTTTAATAAATTTGTCCATATTTCTAGAAATGAGAGCTGCTCCATCCAAAGTGGGATGGATGCCGTCTCTCCTAACAAGACCAGGTTTCCTCCAGAAGGTTTGCCAATTATGTATGAAGCCCACATCGTTTTTTGGACACCACTCAGACAGCCAGCAATTTAAGGATAACATGTGGCTAAACATGTCACTCCTGGTCTGATTGGGGAGGGGACCAGAGAAAACTACAGAGTCCGACATTGTTTTGGCAAAGTTACACACCGATTCAATATTGACTTTAGTGACCTCCGATTGGCGTAACCGGGTGTCATTACTGCCGACGTGAATTATGATTTCACTGAATTTACATTTATCCTTAGCCAGCAGTTTTAAATTTCCCTCAGTGTCGCCTGCTCTGGCCCCTGGAAGACAATTGACTATGGTTGCCGGTGTCTCTAGCTTCACATGTCTGAGAACAGAATCACCCAGTCTTACCCCCGGCGGGTGTGTCAAAGAGTGGGGAAAAATGGTTAGACACATGAACAGGTTGGTGGTGTACCTGGGGCTTCTGTTTAAGACTATGCTTCCTCCTCACTGTCACCCAGCTGCTCTTTTTCCCCAGCTGCTTGGGGTCTGCCAGGGGACAGCTAGCGGGGCCTACGCTATCTTCGGCTGCACCAGCTACAGGGGCCTGGCTAGCTACAGGTGAATGATGGGTGCAAAGCCGAGTCTCCAATTCAGTAATCCTGGCCTTCAGAGCTGCAAATATGCTACATTTGTTACAAGTATTACTACAGCTAAAGAGGCCGAGGAGTAACTAAACACAATGAGCAGGAAAGTGCGGGAGGGACAGGTGAAGAGGCCATGCTGCTAGCAAGTTGGCTACAAGCTAAGCTAAGCTAGCGAAACAGTAAAGACACAGTGAGTGAATACTTTGGCTATAAATTAGGTAGTGAGTACACAGAAAGTGTGCTTCGGATGAAGCACGTGAAGGTTATGCTATGAAGAAAGGATATATGTAAAACTTTTTAAATAAATCGCTAAGCAGATAAGCTACTCAAAAACACCACCGTGTTTGAGCAGGAACTATGTGAATGCAAATCTTTGACATTCACTTTGTGTGTATTCTATATCCAACCTGCTTGCTGAATGACCAGGTTTCAATCCCCTGAGTGATGTTCATCGCTCTAGGCTGTCTTCAATTGCTCAAGCAGAAAATATTAATGGTACTGCCAAATTTCCTTTAGAAAACACCAATAACAAAGTGAGCTGCAGGCAGCAAACACAGCATAGCAGGTCCTGGAATTGTTTGCTCTGTTTGTACAAGACTTGAAACTTTACTAGACACTTTTTGAAGAAACAGGTTTACGACAATGTTTCTGCCAAGGTGAAGGGCAGACAAAGAAACTTAAGCACACTGAGATGACAGAATAAGGAGGGTGGAGAGCATGAAGAAACCAATACAACAAATCTCTCATTACATTGTCGCTCCCCCTCACTAGAAACACAGGCTCGCCATTGGGGGAATTGTTATCATTTTATTTGAAGAACCAGAAGAGCACTGGATGGGGCTAAAACAGCAGCAGAAATAATTAAAAGTGCCCTTATCATTCCTGTTTTCTCCAAGCCACATGGGAAAGACAGCAGTAAATGTCACTGCAGAAAAGTTCACTTTGAATTGTACGTGTCAGTCTGCTTATGAATCATTTTATTGGTCTGGATCCCACCTCAATTTGCAAGCTAACATTTCTGTAAAATAAATAAATAATTAATATAGGATGTCATCATAAAATCTTTAAATTTGCAAATGTCTTTACCAAATAATCAATTTCTAACCTCCTCATTAATTTGTTCCACGAAACAAGTAGTGCTGAATAACAACTGCAGTTTGATATGCATGGTTTGTAACAAAATGTCACTGAAGATTGAAGACGCACTATGCTTATCACTGCATGCAATTAAAAAAAAACAATATTTGATTAGTTTCATGTATTGTAAATACATAATTTAACTAACTATGTGATTTTCTTTCTAAAAGAGATTAAACTAGTTTCTGGTATACCGCCTCTTATCTATCAACCCACACTGTTGCTCATCTTATATACCATCATTAGGACTCCGTGTTACTGTAGTTAAACTGTTGCATAAAACCACTGAATACATTAACCAGTGAACAGCCACTGCATTGCAGAGTGCAGAGGTGTTTTTTATTTGTTACATGAAAACTGTTTCAAGTAGAATACATATACGCAGAGCAGGGGAGTGAAAAATATTACTAAACAAATCCTGAACTTTGTTCTTGTACAGAACTGAAAATACTGCCTAGTGTCTTAACTGTTGCCAAGGGACCACATTTAACTTGTATTCAGCTATGGTTTCTGAATGATTCACCGAAGTTCTAAAATATGAGTTCACTCCAGGCCACTGCAATAAGTTGGCTTCAGATTCACCTTTGGGTTTCTGACTGTCATTTGCGAGCAGAATTTAGACAATGTACTTTTATTATAAAAGCTCTTAAGATAAAAGAGTGATTATTAATTTTGCCTTTAAGTGGAACAGAGAACTAGCACTGGATTATCATTTTATCATATATTTCTTTATTCTGTCACACATATCATGCATTTTTTTTACTATGTACTACAAATGATCACAAGCATCCGATGAGTCTGTCAATTTTTGATGCAGTTACAGTTATTTTCTAATTTAATTATCAATCCATCCATCCATCCACTTCCGCTTATCCCTTTTCAGGGTCGTCGGGGGGCTGGAGCCTATCCCAGTTGTCCTAGGGCGACAGGCGGAGCAAACCCTGGACAGGTTGCCAGTCTGTCGCAGGGCCATTCACGCTCACATTCACTCCCACATTCACACCTATGGGCAATTTATAGTTTCCAATTAACCTAACCTCACTAAGTGCATGTCTTTGGACTGTGGGAGGAAGCCGGAGTTCCCAGAGAGAACCTACCCAAACACGGGGAGAACATGCAAACTCCACACAGAAAGACCCCAGCTGAACTCAGGAGCTTCTTGCTGTGAGGCAACAGTGCTAACCACCGTGCTGCTCCTAATTTAATTATAAAACTGGAAATATATTTTTAGTGTTGCTGTGTTTGACGTCACCCTTTGGTGTTTCAAGTCCGTGTTTTAGTCCTTCAACTAAGAACAGTACATTAAATAATTTACCAGTAAAGTTCAGTCGGACACTGTGATTTGCATTTTGCTTTGGGAATTTAATTGAAATAAGTTTGCCATATCATCTTCAAATAATATTATCTCCATAAAACAGTCTTCTGTATGGGATGAGGGAGCACATCTGAACTTAAAGAACTGAGCTAAAAACTGAACACAAGACATTTGCTGAGAACAGAGACTTTTTTAATGGTCTCTTTCAAAGGTATCTATTAGGGCTATAGGAGACATGAAAGTCAGTGCTACTAGGAGATAAACAACCCTTTAAATTCCCCTTAAGCAAATCCAAGCTGATTGCTTTGACAAGGTGATGTCAAACAACCACTCTCACAGCTTTCAATTCCACTGGAGAGAACAGAGCTGGCTTAACAGCTTGATTGGTCAAGTAGCACATCAGAGACACTAGACAACAGTCAGTCTCTGAACTCAATGGTACTGTGCTTTGTTTTCTTTGGTTTCCTCATACAGCATAAAAGACAAAAGATAATGGATATTGACATCCTTGGTGGATTGCTTCACAATTACATTGCCTAGAAAAATAAGAACAAATTGAGCTGGATTCTAAAACCTGTTAGAGGAAAGAAAAAAACAAAACAAAAGTTGCAGAGTTCCATTTAGTGATGATGGAGAGGAGAATCTCCCTGATTTCTCCCTCCAGAGCAGTGTATACCAGAATGACCTCCTGCCTGATGCTATGCTGACTATTTCATTTACAGACAGGAGGTCACAAGGGGGACATAGTTTGGACTCTGCATGAATTCATTACTGCAACTATATTGCCTTATAGAAAATGAAGTCCCTGGAAAAATAGAAGTAAAAGAGCTGAGGGAAATGTGTTAGCTTCTAAAACATACCCACATTTGGGCTGCCAAAGGTTAGCTCGTAACATTTTACCAGTGGTGGCCACAGCGTCAAGGCCTGCTAGGTGCCGATCTGTGAAGGAGACACAATGTGTTACCTATGATGTCGGCGACTGGGGAAATTGGGATCGTTATCTCTCTGTCTGTCTGGCTTGGTTTTCTCATTCTCTCTGTCTATGTCGCTTCCTCCTGCTCGATAACTGCCAGCTCCATGATATTCCAAACACATCTTGATTTGTTAATTAGATGGAAGAAAGAAAAAAAAGAGAAAGAAAAAAAGGGCAACTCTGGCCGCCTGGAAAAGAATATTAAAAAGTTTAATTTTACTTTGTTCTTGCTGTTATGAAGTTGGACATAAGGTAATGGAAAACGATCCTAGGATTCTATTTTTGACAAATTAAAAGTATTTTAATGTCTGTCATAAAATTTTGCATAAACGTACATGAAATTTCTAGATTAATTGAAATAATCAACAAGGCTATACAGCAACAATATGAAGCGATATCACAAATCCAATTCAACTAAAAGAAAGGAGTTTTAAGTTTGTCTGGGACAATTTTAAACTTCTTTAACTACTTTGTTAAAAAATGAGCACAGTTTTGTTCAACCTAACTGAAAACTTGACTCCAATTATTTGGAGGTCTCAAAGTAATTTTGGTGAACAAAATTACGCTACATGTGTCTACATACTCTCATTTAGACATTATGTTCACATTAACTTGATTTGGGGTAGTATGTGAGTTTGTCCCACTTCAGAAAAACGTATTTACAAACTTGCCCTGGACTCAAAACAATGCTCAAATAATGTTGGCAGTGAGGGTGTTTTTATGAGGCTGGATAAAGTGTGCTATGCTTTTGAGAAACTGGCAGTGAACAATAACAGCAGAACATCTGAAGTATGAAGTATGCCCAAATATATATGTCTTTAATCGAATCTACAAAAATGCCAGCAATCACAGAGTTTGACAAGCATAATATACTTATTTTTCACTAATGAGGTTATTAGCTGAAAACTTGGTGTATCTTAGCATGGCGTATCAATGTGCCCTTAAAGAAAATTTGAAAACTGTAGAGGTGGAGGACAAAAAAGAAAGTGGTAGGCTTAAGGAAATATCTATAGCAGATGAACATTATCTGGAAGTCATGTCCTTAAGATGCATGAAAAACATCCAACAATGACCTGAAACAGGACATCTGGCCCTTCAGCTGATAAATCTACTGTTCAGTGATGCCTCATCAGAAATGGTCTCAGTGGGAGTTTGGCTGTCAAGAAGAAAATCTTAAGGAAGAGAAAGGCTAGGGAATGCAAAATTACACATGAACTTTACTGAATAGGAATTATGAAGGCAATTTTGAATCCACATTCTTTGCAAATCATTGTCCATATGTAAGAGGATGTCAGGAGTGAGGTACAGCAGTGAGTATTTACAGCCATCTGGAAAAATATGGTAGAGGGTCTGTTATGGTTTGGGGCTCCGTTTCACCCATTGGTGATGGGGATCTTGCCAAAACTAATGGAATTGCAAACACAGAAAAGCGCCATCAAAATTATATCCGCCACGCAACACCATCTGGAAAGCATATGATTGGCAATGGCTTCATTTTTTAGCATGACAATGATCCCAAACACACTGCCAAAGAAATAAAGGAATATCTGGACAGAAAGAGACACAGTAGAACACTATCGGTCATAGATTGGCCTCCCCAGATCCTGGACCTCAAGATTATTGAAGCATTGAGTCAGTTTGACAGAGAACAGAACAAAAGGTGTCATGGTCCTGGGTCGAGCGACCCAGTGTTTGAGTTTTATGTATCTTTTGTATTCATTTGTGCCCTAGTTTAGTTCATCTGGTTTATTTTGAGGTTGCTGTTTAGTCCTTTGTTTCTTAGTGTTTATGTCATCTCCTGTACGCAGTTTCCCTGGTTCGTGCGTCTACCTGTCATGTGTCATATCTGTGTGGTTATGTTCCGTTCAGGTCACATCTAATCTCCATGTTTCCTGTTTTACTTTGGAAGTCTGTGTCTAATGTCAGTGTTTGTAGTTTCACTTTCCCTGTCCTGTCATTAGGTTCATGTGTATCAGCTGTTCCCCCCTCATGTGTTTCCACTTCCCTTGATCATCCCTCATGTGTATTTAGTCTGTGTGTTTCATTCAGTCTGTGTCGCGTCGTCTGTGTTCCCACCCTCCATGTCCTCACGGCCAGCCTTTACAGTCATCGTCATGGTTTTCTCAGTCTTCATAGCTTATCAGTATCTGCTTCCCAGTTTAATTTAAGTTCAGTTTAGTCACGGTATTTCTGCTTTGTTTGAAACCTGTCATCAGCCATAATAAAGACTTGCCTTCAGTTTAAGTTTACTCCAGTCTACTCTCTTGTGTTCGCACCTGGGTCCACCACACACACCACCGCACGGTCTGTCTCCTCAGATCGTGACAAAAAGGTAACCAAAGTAGAGCTTGAGAATGTCCTTCAATGTCTTTATTTGAGTTGAAAATGGAAGATTTTGAGAGAAACAAGTAATAAAAAATTTGGTAATCAAAAAAAAAAAGTTTTGTAACTTTATGATCCAATTCTCTTGCCAGCAAACCAGCAGTCACAGTCTAGATACATGGCATGTTATGAGTGCCCTTTCTGAAAGAAAACAAAAACGGTGATATGGAAACCACACACGCAAATATACAATACAATCAATCACATGCACATGTTTTATCTTAAAATCATAAGATAATGCCTGACACAGCTTGAGACCAAGGCCATCCCTCACAATGTGGCATTTAATAACGTTATTAAATTCTTAATTGGAACTTGGGCTTTGTGAGTCTCACCAGAAATGTGTCATGCTGGTATTCACCAGTTCTGCAAGCCTGGCTGATTGCCTCCTGGCTCCATTCCCAGATTTACCACAAAACAGAGTATAAATGTGGTGAAAGCACATTGTTGTTGGTATCTGCAGCTGGTGGTATATCTTGAGAAAAAGACAAATAAAAAAATAACCCCAGCTTTTTTCTGAAGTCATTTTGCACAATGGGCACAGGGCACGTTGCACATATCCCAGAGAAATCTTAAACTGACTCCAGTTCTTTGCATTTTCATATCAAACAGCAGTGGAAATAAGACTGGCTCATTAGCCACCTTTACATATAACTTTGCTGTCTTTTTTTTAACCCCACCCTAACTTGTTCTCTCCCCTGTTCTCTGTCCCCACCCTACTCTCTGTGCTCTGGGGGTGTGAGGATGGGGAGATGGGAGCATTAATAATGCAGTGCTGCCTGGAAACCAAACACGCTGCAGCGGAGTGCTGTGTAGAATTCTAAAGAGGTATTTGTTTGTACGCGGATGCAACCCTCCTCCCTCACTGCTCCTTGCAGCCCTCTCATCTCATCTCTACCCCCCAATACCCGCCTCAGCAACCAGCTAACATCAATGTACAGATCTGTTGTCTCCTCTAAAGACATGTCTGCTGTATGGGCGAAGAGAGGGCTAGGGCTACCACCCCTCTTGTTATAATCAAGAAAGTGTATGTAGTGGATTGGCTTCTATTACTCATTTTTCTTCTACAGAGAAGCTTTGTAAAACAAAGAAGGAAGATGTTGAGGCTCTGAAACTGAACTTTAGTGACTTCTCTGTACAGCAATGGGAAGAGAATGATTTTAAAAGTCTACATGGAATTGCACACAAAACAATCAAAAATACAGTGTTTTACTATACTTGAGTTCAAGTCAAGCAAGATGTTTCTGCTTGTATTGTGCGTGTGTGTGCGCGTTGTGGACAGTAGGTGCTTTTTATGGTACTCTGTCCTGTGCCACTGCTACATTTAATTATAATAATAATAACTTTATTTATAAAGTGCTTTCAAACAAAGTGCTGAACAGTTTTTGAAGACAAAAAGATAAATAAAAAAACAGTACAGAAGAAATAGTACAATTTAAAAACTGATAACATTTTAAAAACTAATGGGCATAGAATTATGACACATAGGATAGGCTGAACAAGTGGGTGTTCAACCTCCACACAGCATGCCTGCCTAATATCTTGAGGGAGGTTGTTTCACAAAAATGCATGAAAAGAAAAAGCACGCTCCCCAATAGTCTTTTTTTCTGGCTTTAGGAACTTTTAGAAGGCCAGTATCCTGAGATCGGAGAGCAGGGGATGGAGCATAGAGGTGCAAAAGGTCAGAGAGATATGAAGGCGCCAAACCATTTAAACCCTTGTAGGTGAGCAACAGGACCTTAAAATTAGATGACAACCATCTAATTTTAGAGCCCCCCCCCCCCCCCCCCAAAAAAAAAAAAAAAGAAAAAAAGAAGAAGAGCGTTACAATAATTAATACACGAAGTCAAAAATACATGGATACATGGATAAGAACCTTTGCAGTGTCAAGTGATAAAACGTGGCTGATTTTAGTTATGTCCCTTAGGTGATAACAGGAAGTCCTTGTTGTCTCTTTCACATGGGACCGGAGGAGAGCACAGTGTCAAACCATGTCAAATTTGCATAAAATCCAGTGACACTAAATGGTTTTAATTGTATTTAAGGTAAGGAACAGAAATTTTGTTTAGTGATAGAAATTTTACTTTTAGATTTAATATTCAGTGTGAATGTTGGAAAATGGGATTAATTGAACCTTAAACTTTAAACACAATGAAATTCATGCTATAATATTTATAAAATAAACAAGAAACAAAAAGACTTGACATGTAACTGTCAATTGTATTGGATTATGACACAGTTTGTAATGAGACTGGATTAGGTGTTCTTACTCATTACTGGGGCCTTTCAATCGCTTAAATAATCTGATGGAATCATTTTTCAAGCTAAATATTTTTGAAAACTTAAGATGCATGAACTGACATATAGTCGGTCTACTGATGTGTCCATCTTTCTGTCCAAGGTAGAAAGAAACCAGTTTCCTTCACTTTGTGAGTGTTAAATCGTTCGTATGTAACCCAATGCTTTTTTCCCCGGTGTTTTAATTTCATAGCGTACAGCAATAACCTGTTAAGTACTAGAGGTTAAAAGACAACACAAGTACTTGTGTACACAGTCATAGCTGTTCAGTCATTGGTAACTTTGGATGACTAGTGATTAAGTAATACATTAAACATTTCTGGTCTTATATTCACCGCCCTTAGGCCAGTTAAACGAAAAACAAAAGAAATGTGCAAAAAAATAAAAAAGTAATTAAAAAAAAAGAGCTCTTTACTGCATCTTCCTAATGAAGGAACATATGTTTTCATTAGCGCTTTACCTTTGGTAAGCAGTTGCATAGATAATTGTTTCCTGATTGAACACACACACACATGGGCAAATAAACAAAAGTAATCCACATTCATTATTTTACTGTCACAACCTGTGGTTTGTGACTCAGACTACATTGTATTACCTGTCATCATTACACCTTACAGATCATTCTAAGTTTAGTTTCCACTTTTAAATCTCTTTCTCTGTTGCAGGCTGGAAATACTATTTAAATTCAAGTGTGTTATTTCTTTTCTCTCTCCTTTGCTGGGTTTCAGACTCGGATGTGGACTGTCATGTACCCGCGGCAGTTAAATATAAATTAACATGTACCATTCTGTATGCTATTATATTTTGAATGCTTTTGTTACTGTGTGCCCTTTGCCCCTCAGCTAAAGTTCTTTTATATCTTCCATTTACATATTCATAAGTTTGAGCTCTTCACCTGCTGCCACCCACAGATAATGCTGAACAGATAGTGATGCCTGACACCCCACTTTCAGAAGTGGACTGATTTTTACTCTGGGTTTGTTTAAAAATGACTTTAAGCTAAAATTAACAAGGACCCAGTTATCCCAAGAGGATACTGACAACACACACTGAGCAAAGTTTTAAAGTATTAATTGTTGAAGAAGTATATTTGTACAAATATTTGTTAAACTTTTTGTAAAATAATATTCTGATAGGGGTATTCTGTTGCCTTCTGACCACCACACCATGTATGTATGCCTTGATTTGCATATGCTACCCTTGTTTTAAAGATTTGTTTAACTGGACATAACAGCAATATGTTCTTAAAATGGAAAAAGGGCAACACCGATGATCCAGTAGTCAGATTAGCCAAAGGTTATCAAGTGTTTTCTGTTATTTTGCAATGTCTCATTCCTGAATTCTCAGAAACAGCAGTTTTGTGGAATATTCGCTCCCTGCAGTAGAATGCCTGAGCTCCTAGATGTTGGCATTTTAACCTGCCTGCATAACTGGCCGGTGTGCTCGATGGCCACTGAACCATGCAAACCTCACAGCTACAAATCAGAAGAAGCACAAACTCTAGTAAAATCACCATGCCGGCCATCATACCATCTTAGCAAGTCTTCCATTATCGTGTAAAGTGTTCTGCTGGTATTGCTCTGCAGCAATTAAACCATTACTGTGTAGTCGTAGCTAAACTCAACTGAATTTGATTGATAGCATGTTTGGGCCGCTCTTAGCTGGCCACTGATTAACGAAGACAGCCTATGTCAGTAGAGGTTTATCAGTCTTAAAATATTAGTGTGAAATTTAGTGTCAAAAAAGTGTTTCTTCGGCAAAGTCACCCCAAAAGTGTTTTATTAGCCATCCCTATGTTATCAAGCAACAAGCTTGCAAACTTGCCATGAGCTGTGAAAAATGTTAGCAGGGAGGACTGCTGTCACCACTCTCAGTCATGACATAGCCACTTTAAAGTGCCACTGTTGGTTCAAAACTGCATTTGAACTTAAGTATGTGGTTCATGCTGGAGAGGCTATCTAAATGCATCCCTGCAACCTTCCTGCCACAACAGATCAACACAGATGCAGACAGAATACAATGAGATGCTACAAATAAAGAAACCACCAGGAAAACTCACACTGTGAAACTGTGAGACTGAGATTTAATTTCTCCCACTTTCTGACACTTGAAGATTGAAACTGCCATTTACTTTGTCATATCACAGATTTGACAAAATTCCCACATGAAAAAACATGTAATTAATTTTTATTAGTATTTTATCTGAAAGAGAATATTGTATAATGTTAATTTCTCTATGATGCAATTTCACTAAAATGTAATTTCCTTATCTCTGTTTTTTTAAAGTGTCGGCTTGAATTGTTTGTTTAGAAATTTATATGCATAAGTACTGGTGTATTCCTAGTGAGAACGCACATTTGAAGCCGTTGCATCCCTTAAAATCTCAATCAGCTTGTTAGTTAGTTAACTCCACCTCCTTATACTGGTATGTGGAGCTGATTCATTTGCCTAAATACAGACAAAACAATACACAAAATTAAAGATGTTGATTTTTTTAAATTCCAATCCATCCATCCATCCATCTTCTACTGCTTATCCGGGTTTGGGTCATGGAGACATCAAGGCAAGGCAAGGCAAGTTTATTTGTATAGCACAATTCAACAACAAGGTGATTCAAAGTGCTTGTCTAAGACATCAGTCTAAGCAGAGAAGCCCAGACCTCCCCGTCTCCCTGGCTACCTCTTCCATTTCAACACCCAAGCTGAGAGATGTGCTCTCCAGCATGTGCTCCTGGTAGGACATTCCCCAAAACAACTCGCCCAGAAGGCCTCCGAGAGGTATCCTAGTTGCTAGGACCGGGTGTCACTCCCATCAGCCAAGAGCAGGAAGCTGAGTCTTGAATTCATGCAGGTTAAGAAAAGTGTGACAATAAAAGATTTGATATCACATATGTGCGATGAAGTTTCCTCCCCTGGTAACCATAGAAATAACTAAGCCTCTTCATTCTGTCGAGTCATTCTTAAATATCTTAACTTGCTTCATTTAACATTTGTGTTATCCATTTTATTCAAGTGGCGTTGTGGCTTATAGAAGTTTACGAACTCTTAGTGATGCACTAGTGTATAATTTAACCTGCAACATACTTCAGTGAGGTCACAGCCACGAAAAATGTGAAAAAACAAAACAAAGCAAAAATATTTGTTTGGGAAGCACTTTTCAGGTTGGTAAAAAGCTGCTGTGTACTGGACAGAAAAAGCCATGAATATCTCCTAATGAAGCAGCAGGTCCTGGCAGCTCTACAGACCTAAACATTAGAATTGAACTCACCTGCATTTTCTCAAAGAATCCACTGAGAGCTTGAAGAACTTCAGCTAAGCTGAAAAAAAATCCTGATGAAAAAGTTCAGATTGACTTGATGGCCTCTGTAAGGAAGACTGATCTTCCTCTCAACAGGATCTCAGCCATTTTGGCAGACGTACAGTTTTTTCCCCCGTTCATGCCAAATCGATACTTATTGATTGTCAGGGTCACATGACCTGTACAGGCTTAAATCCCCAAAAGAGGATCCACTCACTATGCTATTCAGGTTTTGGTTGTCAAGATGCCTTTTACTGAGATATTATGTATGTTTTTCTTTTATGTTTTCCAGTAGTGTACAATTAAGTTAAAATTCACATCAAACTTTATTTATCCATGAGGAAATCGATTTGGTCAGCGAGGAGCGTACCATACAAATGGAGAGAAACACAATGAAAACTGTGCTTTCATCATAAACCTGAACTAACCTAAGATTTGAGCTTTCAGGTGACTCGTTTAATTTGTATTTATGTATATGAGACGGAAATGTATCAGAGCCCTGGGTTTATTCACTGATACAGTTTTAACCAAGTACTGTAAAATGTATTGTTTTTGGTCACTGCTCAGTGACTCCTTCTTGCTATTTAATAAAGCTGTGCAACCAGCTAATGTGTCTCTTAGGTATAATTTAGAGGGTGTTTGTAATAAAGACAAATGCTAGTTCCTTTTGTAAGCTCATTCAGACTCTTGGAAATAATTAATTCATTACTCAAGACTGCATGGGATCCTATTAATGAGTATGTGTTTCAACACTTGTTTTAATGTACTAGGGAGATACGGCGCCTCATAAAACCACTTTTAAAGAAAAAGTGTGTCTGCATGATGCATTGAAGGCTTCTTTTAATAATGTGTTCGTTGAAAGAATACAATAAGCATGTGGCCATATTTACTAAATCAGCTCCCCCCAGGATAGCCATAAAATTTACCATTGCTTAGCTTATAATTCAATTTAAATATCACAGTATGTATGATTAATGCCGTCTATGAGTAATGTTCTTTTAAGTCTTTATAAATTATATATCCGATTGAATTAATTTAGCATTAACACTTGTATGAAATGAAATGCACAGACATCATTGTGGAGCAGAAATATGCATATTCTTTTCTTTGCTGAATTAAGGTATCTCAGTTTTACAGCCTGCCACTGAGCCTTGTTTTATTTAGTTGTTTTTGTCCAAATCACCATATAAATGTTTAGAATAATAATAATAATGATAATAATAAGAAGAATACAGTAATATAATATATACACCACAAATATGAAGTGTTGACTGAGGATGTGCTCTCCTTGCTACATTGTGTTTAAATGATGTAAGCACTTGGTCTTGTGAGACTAGGCAAACAAGGTAAACAAACATATAAAGAAACAAAAGGTTATGCTTTTATATCATGGTATTCTACTTCAGATTGCCTTTGACACAAGCCTATTTATTAGGGGTGCAACGATACACAAAATTCACGGTTCGGTTCGATACTTTGGTGTCACGGTTCGATATTTTTTTGATACAAAAAAAAATGTTCATGCCTTTTTAATTTGTCATTTATTAAAATTATAAATATATATTTTAACTCAAAAGTACAGTTTTTAAATTTAATGTTGCTGAAACAACAAAGTAATAAAAAAAATAAATCTATCTGATCGAGAAATCACTCATCTTTGGAAAAGAGAGTTTATTACAGAGAAAGGGCTCTTTCCAAAATAAAAGCTATACTATACGCTTCTTCTGGGCTATATTCTCAGCAGCATATTAAACATATCAGGTCCCCATAAGGAGAATCATGTGCTAACGGCTGTCTAAATGACTCGGGTAAAGTTTGTAGCATGCGTGCTTGTTGTTTTTGTCTGCTTCCACTTGTCTTTGCACTAGGATGATGTCGGCGTAAATGTGCAGTCATATTCGTTGTGTTCCCACTAGTGCTGTCAGCGTTAATCTCGTTGAAATGACGTTAAAGCCACAACACGGCAAATTTCCGTTAACGAGCTACCGCGGATCGCCCCGTGCGTGGGGCTGGACGGCGTCAACACGTTAACGAGCTAACTGCGCTAACACACTAGTTCCCACCAATGTAATTGAGCATTGCGTGGCACATCCAACATACTGTTTTACTTTAGTCCATGACGCGCTTACCTTCAGGGTCATACGTCACATGAAAACCAAAATAGTTCCAAACGCCAGATCTGAATGAGGGTGGGGGAGGTTCAATTTGCCATGTTGCAAGGAGAGCTTAACTTCTGTCTCGCTAGCTTGCCCTGCGCTCAGTGAATCTGCGTTCGACTACTCCGCCTAGGCTGCACTGTCGAGCGCAGATCCACTGAGCGCTCAACACAGACAGCATCGTCAGAAGGAAAGTTGATAAAATAAATTAAAAATTTTGTATTGTTCGATACATATGCGTACCGAACCGAAAGCACTGTATCGAACGGTTCAATATCAATACGAGTATCGTTGCACCCCTACTATTTATGTATGTGGGAATACATATGTGTAGATGTTCTTGTATAAAATCCTCTGTGCTTATGACAGCAGGAGACAATATACTGTTGTACCTACACAGTGTATAAATTCAAGCTGAATCTCTACATTTAAAACAGTGTAATTCTGCAGCCTCTCGCAGCAGGTTCTCTTTCAACCCCCCCCCCCCCCCCCCCCAAATGTTAGACAAGAGTGCTACAGTTGGAAGTAAAAAGAAAAAAAAAGAAGGAAAAAAAAGGAAAGATGCCAAATTGACGGTTTTGGTCGTGATGAATACTACGCCAGCATGTGCTGTGGTTTTTGCCTTAACCACATCAAACATACATATATATGCTCTCACATAGATGGAAAGCATTTCTGAGTGTTGGACTCGGAGCACAAGCAAAACCGTGCAAATGTCTTGTTTTAAATGAAAGTTGAAGATGTGAAAAGTTGAGAGACCATCACCTTCCTTACTTGACTATTCTGTATTCATTGAGTTGCACTGGCCATCCCCAAAATAAATGTCAGGCCAGTGTGAGGAATTGTTAAGTGCTGTCACATATTGATCTCTGTCTAACAGAGTTTTTAAACAGAGATCCGTGGCTTTAAGAGATGCCCTTGTTATCAGGCTTGTTACCTCTGTTCTAACGACATTGCCCATCAAACTTTCAAGCTATGTCAGTTTTATTTTTCCTTTGCAATATGAATTACTGTCATATGATTAGACTGTCAACAGTTGGAAATGATGCAATGCAGATATCAGCTTTTACTGACATATTGTTAACAGCTGTAATATTTATCTGGCGAGGGTTTACAGTGTTTGGGTAGTTATGGTGAAATATATTTTCCGTTTTCAATTTTCAGTTCAGAGCTGTGTTGACTCAGACCTGACTTGACTATTTAGGGCCGTAATGGATGGATGTGTTCTGGCTGTTGATTTGAGTTACACATCCATTTTGTGTGCATTCTGCTATATGATGCGTTTGTGTAATATCTTTCTCCAAGGCAGGATGACACTATCGCACATCTGCTAATCTGACTGTGGCCATGAAATGAAGCCGCATGAAGTCTTGTAAGCAATTATCGGTCCTCCTTGTCCTCCAAGCAGGCTGTATAAACACCGCAAAGGAGGACAGAGCAGGCTTTCAATCAAAGTGAGCTCTAGAAAATTAGACATCTTTTTTTATGCCAACAACATCACAAATGTCAAATGTACCAACTAGTCTGCCTCTCCGTTTCTTTCTGTCTATCTATGTGTCTCTTCCTCATTATTGCTGTCTTGTAATCAGGCTGTTATTGCACCTCTTTTGTGATTTTATTTCCATAGAATTCCCCCGTGGAGTCCTAACCTTTAGTAGTCTTTTAATATGCCAGCTCTGCTCCCACTCTTGGCAAACAGAATGGCAGTTTCATTTCTGCTGGTGAGACCCTGTAATTTGACCAAATACCCTTTCCCTCCAGTCAAATCCACCAGGGGATAAAATGAGTCAACAATAATATCTGCATCACATAAAAGGCAGCTGAAATTTAAAGAAATGTAAAAAAACTGCATTATAAGGCAGTCTTAGCTTATGTGCTGGGAATAACTTGTAATTATGGCTCTTGAGCAGGGTTTAGGATGTTAGCATATGTTTCTAAATTCTGTCAGCGATGGTTCTTCATCATTACACTCCACTAATCAGCAACTGATGTATTATAAATCAAATGCTAATGTAGGAAGCTTTTTCTTCACAGCTATGAACACACAGTACAGAGAATTTTCACCCAAATCTGCTGCTTTATGCATTTATTTTACCTCATTGTTTTGGTTTAGTATCTCATAAATGTGCTTGTATGGTTCAGTCAGCAGCAGCAGATACTGTAGCTACTTTCAGCTTTATAACCTGCATTCAATTTCAAATCAGATTGATTGATTCTACCTGCACAACACTAAATTGGATGCTGTTTGTTTGCTGTTTTATGAGAGAGTAAAATGAGAACATTGGTTTTAACTATGATTATTATAGCAAGATCCATCCGGTAATCCCCGATCCACTTTTGACGTTAGCCACTGCTTTGTCATCCCTAGCAGTCCGAGATTATTATTTTTAAGTAATTTCTGAATACTGACTGCCTACAATGTTTGATTTACATTCAATTAAATAGGATAATGAATTTGAAATTTGATTAGTTGTTACCGCAAGTTTCTGTATTCTTTATTCAGAACCTCTCCTGTCATAAAAATTGGCCTGGTGATTATTGCTTAATGGTACTAAATGACATGAGAAAGGCAGGCTAGAGGAAGAACAAATGGGAAAGAAACCATTAAGTCGGAGACAGAGTTAATGAAAGGGTAGTCCGCTTATTTATATGTTTGTAAACAGGACAATTAGCAATGTGTTTCCACAGCTATTAAAATAATGTCAGATAAGTATTTCATGGAAGCAGGCTCTAGAGGTCAGTTGTGTCTTTGAATGCTAAAAATAGCAGGTTTATTACATTTGCTTTCTGTTTGGGAGCTTCAATGCATATTTTAAAATGCCGCAGTGGAAAAAAATCCCCCAAGGTATGATTCAACTGAAAAATATAAATTAAAAGGTGTATTTATTTAAATAATTAATCAATAAGAAAAATATGCTTCATATAAATTACATTTCTACCAATCAAGTAAACTTCATTTGACCAGATTCCTTCAAATTTAATGTTTCACTTTGTTCTTATGTAACTAAATGGCAAAGTCTTTTGGGGCAAAAATATTTTTTGTGTGTATGATATGATGACTTTTGGTAAGAAAACTTGTGGCCAATATAAAATAAAATAAACACTTTAAACTTATTCAGAAACTCCAGTATAAAAGATAGAACTTGACTTTTGGTCCAAATAACAGACCCTTATTTGTGAATATTTAGCATATTTTTCAAATAGTTGTTTGCATAAATGCACCACCAAGAGAGCCCCAGGCACAGGCACTAAAATTTAATGAGTTCCTCCTTCACCCATGCTCCACCTCTACACCAACATTTCTAACGTCCTGCTAAGAGACAGTGAAAGAGTGAAACAACAACAATGGAAACATCACTTCTCTGGTGAGGGTAATTAGCACAGCATGTGGGCAAAGCTTACGAACAAATATTGGGTATTAAATATTGTATTACATGATAACAGACAAATAGACTGACTTTTTGTTGCTCTTAAGTATAACTTTCACAGCGCTACCCTGGGTGACTTGGTGGATTCTTGTTAGTTCGTTATGAATA
The DNA here is from genome assembly GCF_056152115.1 of Neolamprologus brichardi. Classification (NCBI taxonomy): domain Eukaryota; kingdom Metazoa; phylum Chordata; class Actinopteri; order Cichliformes; family Cichlidae; genus Neolamprologus; species Neolamprologus brichardi. The sequence continues at coordinate 7,155,419 of NC_142110.1, read as the reverse complement.
AAAAGCTAAAACAGAAGCTGCACTCTACAGCACTTTGTGTCTGTGTGTGACTTAGGAAAGTGGAATATGTGTTAGAAAGCTACAAATCACTGACAAGTCTAAAGTACATCCAGGATCAAAGCAATATAAAAATACCTTCTCAGAGGGAACAAGGTGGATGGCAGTAATGCATAATTATGCCAGGTTTGAGCCAAAGCTTTCTGCTGATATGTAGAATGTTTATCTAACATTTGAAAAAAACAAAAACCTAAACAAAACAAACCACTAAACCCTTGTAAAAATACAGTGGCAGTATTATTTTTATGTGTCTCAGATACAGTGTTCGAGCATCATCAGTTTCCCGTGCCACCCAGAGAGATATAAAGTGTAGTATTGTGGTAGCTTAGCACTTGAGTCAAATTACAAAGCTCTGCAAGGTATCCTTTTATCTCTCCGTGGGTTTATTCATCTTTTGTACTTTTATCAGTCCATTTGGGTTTCAGGAAGCAGAGTTGGAATGGTTACAAACTAAAGGAGGAACTGTTGATTAATTAAGAAAAATTTACCAAATCCCACAAGCCTCAGCTAAGAACTGATAAGGATAAAATGAAGCATGCCTCTGTGTAAAACTCCTTCCCTCATGTTCTTTACTATCATTTCAATCTATACAGATTTACAACTAACTTATGACAAGCTCAAGTACTGATGGTGCTTATAAAATATAATTTTGCACAAACTGTGTGATGGTAAGAATCCTTTGAACTCATTTAAGGGTGAGAGAAACTCAAATAATCAGTCATTACAACCAAGCGTGCTGAAGAGCATCTCTGAATGCAAAACAAGCCAAACTTTAAAGCAAATTCTCTGATGAGTTTTTCCACCCCCATGTTGAATCTATGCCATGAAGAATTAAGGCAGTCCTAAAGGAAAAAGACGGTTCAACAAAGTAATAGCAAGATGTACCTATTTAATTAGGTGCACTTAATGAAGTGGCCAGTGTACTCATATATTGTTTGCCACCCACAACCACAACAAGTCAGATTGACCAAATATGTTATTGTTTGTAAGCTGTTGCTCAGGTACTTATACTTACACACTGATATTTTGTCCAATTACTCCTTCTCTAATTTATGCTTGGGAAAAGAAGCTGGAGACAGTGTTGTTTTGTCTGCTGCTATTTGACAATTTGAGGATTTCTCTCTGGAATTCACTCGCTCTCTCAAGTGAGTCTGTGAAATACGCACACACACACATGCGCGCGCACACGCACACAGACACACACACACACACACACACACAATTCATGGCTGTTTAAGATAACACACTGTATCTTATCTGTCCTGTAGAATATTTACTGCCTAAACTGTTGAAACCTCATATAGGTTAACCAGCCCCCATGTGCCTCCCTTCATATCATTTCTTATCACAACAAGTACATACTAAATACATTAAAATGAATACAAAAATAAATAGAATATCCTCACTGAGTTGTCAAAAGTGGTTGTATTTAATGCAACTCAGTGTGACGGATATAAAGGAAAAAGTGTCTTTATATAACTCCTGTTTTGTTTTTACCACATTAAATGATGATTTCCACTTGAATCCATCATATAGGATTCAGATGTATAGATTCCTTCAACATCAGTGATTGCAATGGGAAATAGATTGATGCGATATTTCTCACAAGGGAAATTGCTGAAATGTAATCAAAAGACATTTCGGTGTATAAAGGGCAGTGCTGTTAACTACAATTTCCACATTGTATACTGTGAAAGATAGTGCTCTGTGTCATTACTCTGGGTAGTAGAAGCAAACTAATCAAGGAATCAACAGAGGAAAATTCAAAAAGCACATGCAATGATTACAACCAGTTGATTGTATGTGCAAGAAATATACCCAGTAACCAATCTGTTCTCTAAATGTATGCTATTTGGAGATGCTTGGTGCATGATCTTTGCATTTTCATAATATACTCTTTCATAATATATTCTTTCTTTTTTTTTGGCTACAGGTGAAGACGGTAGAAGTTAAAATTGAATCCATACAGAAAGAGGGTTTCAGCTATTTATAAATGAAATCCATTTTTGTGTGCATGTGCTTGCTTCATTAGAGCTGCATTATGTTTTACTCATATATTATGTAATATATGAGCGTGGCACTTAAACTAATGTGACCTAGTTGTGAATTAAATGAAATGTCAACAACAATCACCTCTCAAACTCAGCCATTCCATCTCCACCAACCATCTTAATATTCTCAATAAAGATATAAAAATGTGCCCTTTATTATCCAAATACTGTTTCTTTTTGTCTTCTTGCACATTTAATCCTCCAAGTCTCCTTCACTTCGCTTCATAGGTCTTTAAAAGTCACCGCAAAGCTAATTCTCCTCTTTTCATGCTTCTTTTTGCATAATAGGTTTTTTTTGTGATGCCTTCAAAACTACTTCACCTCTCTTTCTTCTCTCATTTTCCACTTCAGCTCTCCATTCAGTTCTGAAGATCGACATCCCTCTTCTTGATCTAGCTGCTCCCTCTCCAATCTCCTGGCCTCTTTGGTCTCTCTGCCGGCCCTCCTTCAGTGGCTCTGTCTGGTGTGTCAGCGTGTGAAGCTTCTGCGCTAGAGTACATCCTGTTGATAGGAAGCATCCTGTGCATCATCACTCCCAGCTGCCTGTGGGTTCAGCTGGCTCAGTCTGGCCCATCTGTGTGATCTTCTGCCAGATAACTGGGGTTTGGCTCCACATGATCCGTCCCTCTCCAAATCATTTGCCAGGAGAAAGAGGTAGGGAGGCGGGTGAAAGAAAGGTGCAGGCTGGACAGCGAGTTTTACGTTGACTGCTTTGCCTTAGGGGGCTCTCTGGAGATTCTGCCTGTTCTCCGCTGCTCTCTTGAGATCACTATAGATTGCTCTTGTATGACAAAGAACAGACAAACTCACTACTTATAAAAAGATGTGTTAGGACGCACTCCAGGTGTGTTGGTGATGTAATATCTAATCCTGTATGACATTTAAATGCCATGACTACTACTGATGGTTGGAGTGCCTCTGGGGTATTGCCCCTATTCAAAATGTCTGATATATTTTTTGAGGGAAAATCTAAGAAAAGAAATGTAAACTAAGAATGATGCTCTACACTGAAGCCATTCATCTCTGCATTCTGTAACTCTGACACAAAGCAAAGGTGTGAATGTGGCACAGAGGAACTCTGTGAAGGTCAGAGCTGAGAGAGCTTTCACTGCAGGAGTTGTGCCAGTATAACAACATGTTTTAATTACGCGTGAGCTTTTGTAAAAATAAAGGAAAAATCAACAACAGCAGGAAGTCAAAAGTCTTCTTCTTCTTGTTCTGACAACACACACATCAGCATGTACTCATGCACACTGCAAAAGTGTGCATAAAAAGCCTAGTGAATATAACAGAAATTATCTGAAACACACACACAAAAAAATAACCTAAAATTTGATCCTTATAACACTGGCAGCACTTTGATAACCACTGTAGATAGTAATTAAGATCATTTTTCATAATTAATTCATGATTTGCAGTTTTTTCTGATAACTAGTATGTTAAAGGCTTGAAAGGAAAGAAAATCAAGATTAGCAGTGTTGATTTTACATGTAAATTTATTCAAATTAAGTGAAAAAAAGTTATACAACAAAAAAAATATTACAACAGATTATTTATTAGTGTTTTAACAGAAAAGATAGTTCCTCCTTTGGATGCCATCCACTTTCAAAATGCAATTTTCATTTAATGCAGTTGTTGTAGATTTTTTTTAAGTAGTATTTTTCACAAAATATTTACTCTCATAGGACTGCAAGGACACTGACAAACAAACTGTATCACTATGAAACATCTAGGATACAAGACTAGCTAGCTACTTGTAGCTACTAGCTACAATTATTTGTTCCTAAAAGAAACAGGTATAACAATTCAATCAAACTTAATATTAACACATTGTTCTGTTTAGTTTTACTGCATTTTTTTTAAAAAAAAGGCATAATTTGTGTGAAGATGATACTTCCCTTTACAAACAACTATCAGCACAAAAAAATATTAAATTAAACTGGAAAAACGGTAATGTGATGAATGAAGTTCATGTAATGAAAAATGAACATAAAAAAAGACACAAAGGCATAAAAACAGAGCAATTTGGAAAACAAATTAAGAATTTCTCCACTACTAATATGATGATCAAGATGCCATATTCCAGAGGTCACCCATAGTAATCCTTAAGAGGATTTTAATTAAGCTGCATTAGCACTACCACACCAAAAATCATTGGGTCAAGAGACTTTGATATTTATGTTTAATGACCACGTGGGAAGCACACTTAGTATAAGACGTTCCCTCAAGGGACGTATTCAATAGTAAGCTTTTCACAATCACCATGAGCTGCTCTAATTTTGTAAATGAAGCTTTAGAAATTCTGAAAAAAGATAACATCCAATAGATTTTGCCCACTTTTGTGTCTAGCTTTCTCACGATTGCATTTTAATAGCTTTTACAACTTTGTACAAGATGTCACAATTTAATGGAACACATTTGATGTCATGTAAGAGGTTTGGAGCTGGACTTTAATAAGGCCGTTAAGTGGTAATGAGACTGAACATTGCTTTGAGTGGCCATGATGACTGCTTAAAGACTATGACTGTGAAGGCCCCCTGTTCCCTAAGGGTGGAGACACCAAAATGTTAACTGGATTACACTACCACTTCTTTGAAATAAATACAATCCTCTACTGCAGCTGCTAAATGGCCTTGTCTTTTTTTCTTTTCTCCTTTTTTATACTTTTCCTTTGATTCTCACCTCTAGGTGAATGGAGGTAACGCGTTAGGGCATCCACTGAGAGATTAATTTAAAATTGAATCACTTCTGGGATTTAGAAAATGTCCCGAACTCCATTTACTATAACATTTCTCCTAGAAGTCAAGTGGGCAAGTATCGATTGCAACTCCAGAAAGAGTGCATGCAAAATGAATGTAAATTTGCAATGGTTTTAGTGACGGTTTAGATAAGGCTTTACCCCACTTCTAGTGATAAATACCATGGCCTTTCAGAATGTAGGGTGAACTTGTTACCAGACATGATGCCATACAGAGACCAGGTAGTACAGCTCTTAAAGAAAATTAATTACACACTGGCAAAGGTAGGGGTCTAGGTCCTTGCGTTATTATGTTCGCCTGTCTCAGTCCAAAATCTACTTACATAAAAGAAAAAAATCATCTGAATAAAAGCCTAAACGCAATAGCTAAAAAGCAGCAACTACAATGCTGTGAAAAAGCTCCCTTCCTGACTTTTTTTGTTTTGTTGTTGTTTTAAATATTTATCACACATACATGTTCAGGGGTGTCAGGCTTACGGCCTGCGGGCCACATCCGTTAATTTCATATGTCAGTTATTAATGGCCCACCCCTATGTGGCAGCCAAATCTTCACCCTGCTGGAAATCCATGCAGACAGGTTGGGACTTTATTTTGATGGACACACCATGCGGCCAATCACATGCAAAAACAGACTGCGCTCATAACATTATGTGAAAGAAGGAAGGGGGCAGAAGTTCTGAAGACAGCAAGTGTAGTGGTAGAGGCCAGGTACACGCAAAGACAGGGAAGCGGATTTAAATGCAATGGTGGGGAAAAATGGAAGAAATGAGCGAAAACATAAATTGAGCAGTGTACTGCAAAACTGAGATGAGATGATGAGATGAGATAGCCTTTATTTGTCAGTTGCAGGTCTTTTGGCCACAACCGAGATGACAGACCTTGCCGACCGTACATACAATACACAAACATCACATTGGGGAGACAGGTCAGGCTAGGAAGCGAGGAAAAAAAAACATCGAAATATGTAACACAAAAGGATAATACAGGAATGCACAGATATCAACACACCATAGCACAATAAACACAGACAAGCAACATGGGAAAGAGTTCCAGTGTGTACATCTGATCTGGGACCGCTGCAATCTTCGACTGCGCCTCCAGCTGACCCGATGTCCACATCAGAGGGGAGGTAAGCGTTGGAGGTGGCGTTGGATCCGGGGTAGGGAGGGTGATGTGTCAGTGAGTGCTTATCAGTATCAGTATATGTGTGTGTGTGCGTGTCCATAGTTCAGCTGAGACAGTGTCCTTCGCCCTGCCAGGCTAAGTAAACAGTCTTCCTGCCAACCCGGGTGGCCTTGCATGGAACAGGAAGGAACAGACTCAACACAGTCGTTATGAGTGTAGAATTTATAAAATTAGGATCTGGCTGAAGTGATACCGGTTTTTATTTTCAGTTATTTTCCATTGCAGATGACAAAAGGTTTCAAACTTGTCCAAGCCTTAAACCTCTTGTGTGTTCTCCCTAGTAATAGTAATGCATAAAAATATGGCTTTTATGAAAACACTGAATAAAAAAGCGCTTCCTCGACTTCCTTGAAAAGACTAAATTTGCAGTTCATTATTGAATATTGCACAAAATAAACTACATACAAAGATCTTTGAATGGCAGAGATGCAGGAATGTGCATGTACCACAGAGTCATGGCTCAGTGTCTGTTTTGTTTATGACTGTCAAAAAACAAAACAAAACAGACAAACAAACAAATAAAACAAAAACCACCCGAAAAGAGTTTCTGGGCTACCAGAAGTTTTTCTGTAATCTTACTTTTTAATTTAATTCTTTTAAATTTTAGTCATGCTGACAGATTTGTTTCTTTGTCAAAGCAGTTTTGTTGTTTATCATGTAGAAAAACAGTTAAATATGTAACGTTTTTTACACTGACAGAAAGGGGAGTTTCATTGGACTGGCCCACTTAAGATCAAAGTGGGCTGTATGTGGCCCACAATGTAAAATGAGTTTGACACCTCTGTTTTAGAATTTTTTTTTAAATTTAATATCAGACAAAAACATTCAATGAAATCTAGCCCAATTATTATTATTATTATTATTATTATTATTATTATTATATATCCTTTTCAGGGTCACGGGGGCGCTGGAGCCTATCCCAGCTGTCATAGCACGAGAGGCGGGGTACACCCTGGTCGCCAGTCTGTCGCAGGGCCAACACACAGAGACAGACAACCATTCGCGCTCACATTCACTCCCGCATTCACACCTATGGGTATTATTATCATTATTAAATAAAACCTAATCAGGAAGAACTGTAATTTCTAGTAGACATTGGTGATCATTTTGGGTGCATGTTAATTGTCCACTAAGCATTATGTGAGAGCCCCTATAGCGTAGGTGTACATTTTAGGACATCCTTGGGTCTCAGGAAAAGATCATCAGACATCACATCAAACGGCCTCAGATGTCAGACTATAGACAAAAAAAGCATCATGTTTTATTATTGAAAAAACCCATTAGACTTCTGATTAAATGGCATCAAACTAAAAAGTATCAGAAAAGTGGCATCCAACTAAAAGATCTCAGACAAATCTGACAAAAAGGTCTCAGATAAAAGTGCCTCAGGTGACGCTTACTGCAGGTGAAGCTGTTGTCAGGTCCCAGCTGGAACATTTTCCAAATACATCATCAACATGCGGCAGTAGCAGAACATAACATAACCTTTTCTGTGGACTTTTCTGATTCAATTTCCGTTTTGTCTCATGAGTTTTTGTTTTTAGTAAATCGTAATGTTTCTTTGTCTGAGGCCACTTGATCGGATGCCTGACAATGTTTTCCCGAGACCTGAGGATGTCCTAAAATGTAAAACCCTACCCCTGACTTATTCTCAACAAACCATAATGATGACCACTATGACTTGCTCCAGAACACAAACATAAGAAAACCTTCATGAGACCCCAACACTAACTTATATTTAACTGTGATATGCACTGAAAACTATTTGCTTTTGAATTAAAGGCATCTAATCTTTTTTCAACTTGTCACAAATGTCCACGAATTTGGTTGCGTGTACACACTGATTTGACCCATAGCCTTACCCACATTAAGACACATGCTGGGTTAAGATTGAGAGGCAATTAATTAAAAATTTATGTATAGTAAATTTGCAATGCTGCCTCAGAGTTGTGTTAAAGTCTCTACATGGAGGTTTTTTTTGACAATTCAATACCATTTGTGTTAAAAACAAATGAGAAACTTCCCTCTATTACTGATTCTGGTTGAGCTTAGAGTAGTGATACATCTGACAGTTTAATTAGCACTGCTGCAAACAAAAAGTGGCAGCGAGAGTAAGGGTCAGAAATCTCCTGCAGTGTTGTGAATGTACCAAGCTGCCCATAATTGTGCTTTGACTATCACCATTTCTGAGTTAGTCATACTCTGAGCAAATTGTTGGCAATATTGCAAAAGCATGTGTCTCACTTTCAGCCAATTATGCGAATATTGACCTCAAGCAATCTTTTTCTTTATGATCTCATTTTATGATATCCTCAACTAATCACTATTTTGTTTTCTATCACATCATGGGGAACATCGTTGTTTCTGATGAGGCCTTTCCAAACAGTAGATGGATAAACTGAAGGGCCAGATGCATCTCTCAGGTTCGTTGGTCTTTATAGGATTTTTTCATTTTTCTTAATGACATGACTTATAGATATTGATCATCTGCTGTAGATAGTTTTTTAGACCTCTTTTGTCCTCCACTTGTCCAGATTTTTCACATTTTATTTAAGGACACACTGCACACTATCCTGAGATCAGTGTTGGGCAAGTTACTTTGAAAAAGTAATTAATTATAGTTACTAGTTACTTCTTCAAAAAAAGTAACTCAGTTAGTAACTGAGTTACAAGATTCTAAAAGTAATTAGTTACTTGAAAAGTAACTAATGGCCATTTTTAACTACTTTTGATTTTCCCTCTACATTTCACCTTTAAAAACTATTTACTTTGCCTTGTTTGGTATCATTCTTTTCAGCACAACCTCACGTGTCTGAATTTATAGTTATGTTTTTATTTTTACATACTGTACTAACACAATTGATCTAAAATCAGAAAAAAACATAAAATCAATGTAGAAAAAGTTAAAGTTTTGCTATAACAACCACAAACATGTTTAATGAATCATATTTCATAACTTTAAATGCAAATATAAATTGACAATTTTGAAATCATATGCAGAAGTTTTGCAAACAATAAAGTTATTTGCAGCCATTTACCTTTTGCCCTTTTTTTTAAATAACAATTTCAAACTATTTACATAACAATCAGGTGTTCTGCATTCAATAACATGCCACACAAATTATTTATTCCACTCCAAAAATATCTGTCCACTGTAAAGAGAACATCACAGCCTGATACCTGCAGGCCTGACAGCAGCCGGTATATCACTCCTGTTCTCTACCTGAAGACAGCAGTCGCCTCATTGTTCTGACACACGACGTAAAACTATCCACAACACTACACACTAACTACACATGACACAACATGAACTACACACTCCAAACACACTAAACGTCACAAATCTCTCACATCTCAAAACTCGCTCTCTCTCTCTCTGTTGTCTTTCTTTCTCTCTCTCGCCGTCACTCCTAAAACTTCCCCCTCTTCCTAAACAACCAAATGTCATGTTGCCATATCATTTTTTGATTGGTCGATATAGTGCCTTTTTCCACCAACACCAACGGGCTGTTTTTTTTGTTGTTGTTGTTTTTGTTTTGGTCATAAGCAGAGAGTGCTTGCTAGCACTGTCCTTATACAGTAAATGTGACGAAAGTATTGAGAAAAAAACGCCGCGTATATGTTTATCATTATCATTACTTTTACGTGGCCTATCAACACAATTTAAAAACTGGTATATATCACCTTATTGCTTTGTCATCTTGAAGTGGTCATGTGATTGGCTTACCATGACTACTTTATTCTTCCTCAGTCAAACAGCAGCACTCATGCGATTGGTTTGCCCCCTTAGCTCTAGGTGTTGTGCCAAAAAGTGATGGTCTGGCAGAAAGTGATTAAAGCTGTAGCGCCCAGACAGCTACTTCCGTGCAACTGATATAAGATGCTAAGCTGAAGACAGCTTTAACCGTCTGTTTGTTGAAATATAGTAACGTGACCCCACCGTATTTTCCTGTTAGTAACACTAACGGTGTTGTAACGATAGAAATAGTAATTAGTTAGATTACTCGTTACTGAAAAAAGTAACGCCGTTACTTGTAACGCCGTTATTCCCATCACTGCCTGAGATATGCCGAGTTTTCATTATTAACTCTTGTGGAATCACCTTATTGGTACAAAAAAAAAAATTTTCTTCCTTGTCAAACTCAGTCTGGCATTTTTGTAGATTCAACTAAAGGAATATGAGCAAATGTGTTTTGCAAGTGGCTGCTAGTAGCAAAGATACAATTTAAAACTGGTTCTTTGCAATATTGTCTTATGTATCGACACAGCATTGGTTAATCCCTGGCGTTAGGTGCAGGTAGGTAAAAGAAAAGAAAAAAAAATGTTCTTCTGAAAATGATCAGGTACTGGACTGGATTGAAAATGAGTGAAAAAGCAGCCAGTGTCCAGAAACAAACTTTCAAAGATCTTCAGAAATACTGGGAAAGTATTGCTCAAGAGCATTTTCAAAATTACAGAAAACATGGCTCCTTGGAAACAAATTACAAAGGAAAAGAGGATGGTTTTTGCACAGTTCTGAATTTGATTGTGTTATATTAACACACTTTTCTGCAATTAATAAATACAAAAAGTACAACAACATTAGTTTTTCTCAAATGCTAAAACACATTTCACAAACGTTTCCACCATGTTCCCCAATGTCTAAACACAACCACACCTTCCCACTGCAAAACTCAAACTTTCACACCAAAAGAGCAGCTCGAAGCTTTCAAAAATGTAAACACTATACACATCATTACACACTACAGCAAAACAACTGAAAACACAATACTCAATTTGTGACAAGGTTCTTTGTTTCATAACTGCCAATGCATATTTTTAGAAACCATACAGTAACGGATTGTCGTAGATCTCTGCAGAGGATCAGGCATTTAGATTTGTGAGTTTCATATGAAGAGTATAAATCTATAGAAAATCCTGCATGTACGTACACTACTGTAACACAACTCAATGCAAAACTATTGCACACAACAGTACTCTTGAAAACATGATCAGGGTGTGAATATTTTTTTATTTACGTTATTCACACCACACACCACAATCACTGTGTGGCATCATGTCGCTGAGCTGCATCGGGCCACATCACCTCATCCACATCGCAGGCTATATTGTCTCTTTCTAGGCACCGCGGGAAAAACGCCCTGGAATGGCGAATCCATACTTGGACGGCCTCTGCTGGGATGTCAACACAGGCCAGCTCCATTGCCCTTAGGAGGTTCTCTCTTGTGTATGGTTGTCTGTCATAAACCTTCCATCTCCATGATGAGAAGAACTCCTCTATAGGGTTCAGGAAAGGGGAGTTGGGTGGCAGAAAGACGTTTAAAAAGTGGTCACTGTTGGTAATGAACCACTCTCTGATTTGGTTTGTTCTGTGGAAGCGGACATTGTCCCAAATGATGTGTAAATGTGTAAATGATGTGATGTGCGTGCCCAGGATGGTGTTGTTGGCGGTCCAGGAGGATGTCTTTTAGCTCTTCTAGGAAGGTGAGGAGACGTTGGGTGTTGTAAGACCCAAGGACAGAATGCCGGTGGACAAGCCCCTCCGAACCCATGGCCGCACAAAGGGTAAAAAGGGTAATATAACCCCCCCCGTTGGCCAGGGACCTCAGTGATGGCTCTTTGGCCAATGATGTTACGGCCTCTTTGCCTTTGTTTCTGCAGGTTGAAGCCAGCCTCATGAGGTCTGGCCATCGCGTCCAACTGTAATATCCTCCGTGAAAATGTGGAAGTGCACAAGTGTTCAGATCAACAGTCAATCAGGTAGCACAGTATTGTCCAGAAGTAATGTAGGCCACTGACCAACACAGTATGTCCTCTAACTGTACTGTGAACATGGATGTATACTTACTTGCACATACTCGTAACGTAGGTCTTTGTGTCGCGCAGAGTTGCGCTCAAAGGGAACCCTATAGACCTGTTTCATCTGCATCTTTTGGCGCCGGAGAACTTGGTCTATTGTGGCCAAGCTGACATCGTCAATGCTCTCAAAGTTGACATTATCGGCAATGACTTTGTCTCTGATCTCCCGGAGTCTGATGAGGTTTTTCCCATATCCACAATGAGGGTTTCTTGTGCCGCTGTAAATATGTCAACCCACCCACCTCTATGTGGCATTCTTTCAACTCTAAAGAAAGAAACATGTGTTGTCAATTGACACGTGTTACAATACAGTCACAACTGATTTGAAACCAATAGACTACTTTCACAGGTTGGTAAAACTGTATTGTGACAAAGAAAGCAGAGTACAATACCTATTGTTTTGTCTGAATGCTCTGATAAACCTACTCAGGTTTGGATGGACTCTTAGTCCTGCTTCAGCCATTGTTATACCATGGACAATGACTGTTGCTTGCATCTCGTCCGCAATGATGGTGCGAGGTTGTCTTGCTCTCCCTCCTGGACCTTCTTCTCTCCCATGTTGGCCTCCTCCTCTTCCTCGGTGGCCTGCTCGTCTTCCTCCTCTCATTTGAACTCCTCTTCCCCTGACTCTGCCTTCATCCATTGTGTTTGTTTGGACTCTTCAGCATACTGTGCACTCTGAACTTGCTTTTATACATGTGGTCACAGCATTAGCAACAGGTGTCTTCAATTTTGAGTCGTTGTGTGTAATGAATGACGCCAGGTGTGTTCATTGTGTGCAACTGTGGCAAGCATGTTGCATCACATGAGCTTCTTTTGCAACTTGTGTTTTAGCAAGGAAAGATGTGTTTAGATTTATGACAATGGAGGATTGTGTTCTGTGAATTGTGTCTTCATGTGACATGTGTTTATGATATTGGTAAATGATGGCTAGATTTAGTTAATGTGTTTAGTCAACGGGTCATTTGGTTTAGAAGATTGGCTTTTGTGTTTTAGCATTTGAGAAAAACTGTAATATGGAAAAGAGAGGAAGACAGAAAATAAAGAGCTGACTGAAAATATATTTAGAAATATGCATGAAACACAAGTGTTCACTTAATTTGTTTTCCACAGAGAATTCCTGAATGGCCAGAGTTAAGGGACACGCAATTTCACAACCTAGTTTTCCTCCGTGTTCTTGTTTACGGTGAGTGTTCAGTCACCTGTCACTTGAGCCAGCCATTTGCACTGGGGCTGTTTTTTTTCTTACTCACTATAGTATTATTATATTTTTCGCCCTCACTCCTGATTGATTACATCCCCCCAAGACACAGAAAGCAAATATAACAAGAACAGTCTCGTGTTGACCTCACAGCGCCTAAGGGCAAAAGCTGCTTTGAGACTTGACCACATTATTCCTCCTGCTTTAAACAAAAGCCAGCTTGGCGAATAGAGAGGGACAGCGTAGCTGAAGCAGATAAAAAGCACAATCAGTTTAATGGATATTTAATACATTTAAACCTTTAACCATAGAACGTTGGCCTGTATCTATTAAATATACAATTTAACGTCTTGTTTATATAAGAAGAACATTATTATATCCCGCAAAGGTTACTAGCACTGCTACGGCAACTATAAAAACATGCTTGGTTAGATGTAAGAGGCTCAAAATGAGGTCAAATACAACTGCAAAAAGATACCAAATACAAACATGTTAAACAAAGCAAAATAAAACAAAACAAACAAAAAGATACATGACTTGCATTACACTAAATGAACTTGTCCGAGGCAGCAGCGAAGGACTGGACAGAACATTACTCCCAGTTTTGTCTTCAGTGGCTCTTGAGGCACAGATTTAAAGCCCGTTGTATTCATTCCCATAAATACTTGGATCTGGGGAGGGCAGTGTGTTTTATAGGCTGGCTGTCTCCGTTTCCGCTTACCAGAGATTACAGGAGGATGTGTGTCATATAAACATGGTAATATACCAGCCTCACTCATAAGAGTTCGGAAGAAATACTTGAAGCCTTAATTCATTTTATCACTGCATTTTATCATAAGGAGACGGGGGCAATAATCTGCTGTGTAAATGATTGCAGGAATGTGTGGGAAAATGGATGGAGTGATAAGGATATGAAAAGAAGATGAAGAGGAAGACAAGGTGAAAAAGAATACTTGGACATACTTGGACATACAGCTTATGCACAATGATGAAGCTTTATACTGTACATTTTTCTTTGTTTTTATTTCTAATTCTTGCACAGGTTTTTACAGAACCTCATATGTAGTAAAACATTAGGAGCACTGGTGAATAACGATAATGTTTTCAGAGATCAAAGTCGACATCTATAGCTTGTCTTAATGTGACACCAGCCTGAGAGTTGAATCTTTGATGTTTACAAGGTTTGAAATGAAATCTGTTCCTCTGATTGCCTAAAAGCTTTAACAGAGAATTACAGTGTAAAATGTTGTGACAGCAGATGTCAACCTAGGAGACCCCGAGAAATTTCGTGATAATTCAAAGAGGTTGCAATATCATTTATAGACAGTTTTTTCCACTCATAGTGGAGGCTTTAGATTTCTTCTTTATCAAAATTTACATTAATTTGTACATTATGAAGCTGCCAATGACAAGAGTTTTTAATTGCTTCATTAAAAAGGTATGTTAGTTTTACCTCTGACATAAATTAATCAAAATTGAGTCATTTGTGTGTGTGTGTGTTTTTTTTTTTATTTTAATTATTGCCAGTCCAAAATGTACTCTCCTTGAAGTGCTGACTTTTCGAAAAAACTAAATATCTGTGTCTTTAGGGACTGGAAGTGTGTAGGTAGGATAATTTAATAGCTGTGTCTTTCTTTTTCTGGAAACTGGAAAGAAATGTGATTAGTTCTGAGATTAAGCTAAAACAATCAAAATTTGTGGGTGGTGAAAATTCTCTGCAGTGTTTGCGGTAACTGTGAAGTTGGCTGCCATTTCTCTGTTTTTCATAGTTGACCTCAATCATTGTCTTAAGTATAATTATTTAAAAAAAATATTTATTGTAGGTTTCAGGAGATTGGAAAGAAAACTTTAAGCCTGGAACAAAACATTTCAATATCTATTTCTATTTTTAATGTATCTGAGTAGGCTGAAGGCTGCTTTGTATCCATGTGCCACTGCACAAGTAAATGAAATGCGTTTTTTTTGTGTGCTTAACTATAAAATTGATCTGCTCTTTGACAGACCAGTTCATTTTTATGTATTTATTTCTTAACTCACAGTTTCTATTATTTAGCTATTGGTTTAACTTTCGATTTTCTTTATAGAGATACCTGACCTATGCATGACTTTTGAAGATAAATGAAGATAAATGAGTGGTCATCTTTATGCTCCCATTTAGGATTTAAGCAAATAAAAACTACTCAATAGACACAGTCTGAGGACATGATTACATCTGTCCTCATTGCAGTTTCATTAAACCATGCTCTCTTGATTGAGAGAAACATCGTGGCAAATTATAGGGGAGAACCGTTTGGTGAAAATGTAGTGTACAGGACAAAAAAGATAAATAATGCTAGCAACTTGAAGGTGAGCGCAATCCATCAGTCCCCTGTGGAAATTATTTGCTTTTTTGTTTTTTTTTTACCCACCACAAGCAGAGTAAGACAAGCAAACACCAGACAAATCACACACTCCCCAGTGACAAGATGAATAACTCAAATGTTCAATCACAGCAAAATGATGTATGGTCCTTAAGTGAGAGTTTCAAACTCTGTTTTATGATATAAGTCATATACTGTACAGTAGCAGGCAGCAAGGAATATGTTACTTTTGATGCCACTTTAAATGTCAAACACAATATATTTGTATATTTTTAAAAAACTGTGAGGCGTGAGGAGCTGAATGAAATCCATCTGACACCCTCCTTTTCAGTGCAGTTGGTGATAACTAGCTTCACTGGGTGATTTCTTACTCAGAAAAGCTGTGTGTCAGAATTAATGAAAGTTATTCACGCCAGCTTGTCTGACCTCTTTCAAGACTGAAGTGTCACATGTTGGCGATGTTGTTGATTTAAATTTAGATCGTGCTGAATAATGCCATGCAGACTGTATCCAGGCAAAGACATAATTGAAGTGCCGCTCAAGAGCGCAAGATAAGTAGATGGCATCTTTAAATGACATCCTGATTCCCAGAGTTCATCAGCGCATTCATTTTTAGGCAACAAAGGCATCACCGCTCAAAGACAACATGCTGCACTTAGCTTGTTGAGCTGCTTGGCAGGAGGCATCAAGGAAGCTGCACTTTGTGGGGTCAAACAGCAACACCAAGCACAGAGATGGGCTCGTTGAGAATGCATTTTCATGTTTGTTCCTTTGTCATCCAGACTATTCTCCTCTCGTGTCATGTTTTTGGGTGTTTTAGGAAAGTATTATTCAGAGCTATATTATGACAAACACACAACCTAATTAGCATGACAGCTCTGGAATCATTTGGGAGGCTTTTTAAAAAATTCAGTTTAAAAGGAATGTTAGAGGCTACTAGCCAAATAACCTTTCAGAGACCCTGCAGGAAGAATTATGTAGTGAGTCTCCAATGGCACAATGTTTTTGAATGTGAGATAATGAGTATTTGGGGGTTCTCTTATGTGCTTATTTATTTTGTTTTCATTTGAAAGCCTGTGGGACAAAGAAAAGAGATAAGCATGTTAGCTTTATAATGGGCAGTTGTCGTACCCCCATAATTGATCCTCATCTGAAGCCACGTGAAAATTACAATAATGAGCTGAGTGATCTGAATGTTAATATGATTCCAGCTGGTGAACCCACTCACCTAACATTTCCTCTTAGAGTTTAATCAACAGTGCATGATGTTCAGCTAGAATATATACACGAACAGTTCACTATATTCACTCTACAAACTGTCATGTAGCTGATATCAGGAAGTGAGAGGTGCTTACTGGAAATCTGTTTATCTCACCATTGGCAAGATCTGCACACTGCAGTGCAACTTTATCTATCATTGTGAAATCTGAAGTTCCTGTATTTTGGATTAGTTTGCCTTATGGGAGCATAAATAGCAAGGCTCACTTTCATCCCACTACTTCATATTTCAAAAAAATGTAAATAAGAAATAAATAAAAAATAGTGTCAAATATAAAAGTAAATACAACCATTATAGCTATTTAGACAAATTTGAACAGAGCCAGAAGGCAAACACATTTGAGTTATTTAATGCTTGACTGCCAGGCTTGAGCTTCCGCTTTCAAAATAAATGAGAAAAATACATATTTGAAAAACATGATGTAAGTTCTGTAAAATCTGTCAGGCAGCTCTGTAAATCCATTAGCCCTCCCATTGGTGAGACATTCACTGACAGTTTTCTGTTCCTCCTCCTACTGATAGATGCCACAATTACACATTTAGCCACAAGACAGATCATATTTGATCAAGCTGCTCTTTTCTGTCAATGTTTTAGGCCCTGTCAGTCTATTGAATAACATTAAGTGAGTTTGGAATGAGCTAGTATTATGATGTACTCCTTGTCACACTATTGCAGCATTATTTTTGTATTGCACCTGTTTCAGAACTGTGTGCTATTCTTGTAAGAAGACAAGTTAGTGGAATGCACTGAGGATTACAAGTATTAATAACAAGCCTTGGTTAAAAATAATGTTGCGCTATACTACTAGCTGGTTTCAATTTTTCACTGCTCCATCTGTCCAGTCACAAATGTACCCGATAAACTACACAAGCAACATTAACACTGGTTATAATCAAACTAATGTCAATCATTTATTGTAGTTTCATATCTCCCTTATCCTTAAGCCACATATGCGATATGCAATAAATAGCAGTTCCTACAATCAACAGAAGGTAAATATCTAATAAATTCCAAAATATATCTAATGATATATGTTTGACCCCGCTGAACCTTTCTAAGATAATTATCTTCGAGACCCCCCTCCCCAAAATAAATAGATAAATTAATAAATAAATAAAGTTCACAGTCCAAGAGGTTGACCAGTCCAGCAGGGGTCACTGTGGTCCTTGGAGAAGACCATCAAATCACATTCTCCAGTTGCTGCATCCCTCTGCTCCTCCACTGTCACACACAGACACACACCCCAAGAATGGCATTCATATTTTCCTGTAAAAGGGTTATGGCTTCCCACATGCTGAGTTGGGGTATCAGGGTCTTTAATGGTGTTGGCTGGAGGAATGCTGTTGATAGTAATGGAGAATAGCATAAGAATGATGTGGATGCGCAGCCATGTTTTAGGCTGAAATCACATTTAATATTCAGCTAATTGGTTCATAATAAGACATTCTCAGCACTGCCATTGTTACAAAAAGGCACTGCGAGGGTTAGAAGGCATCTATAATGTATAAAATGAATGTTTTGCTAATTAAGCAAATGACAGCAATGGTGCTTTTGTTCATTCCTAGAAAATAACTTAGATGTACATGTTTGCAACCCTCCAGTTGTTATTATGTGAAAAATATTTAATCCAGCATTTATTTGTTTATTTATTTGTTTATTTTCCCAATGAAAACAAATGAATAAAGCGTTTTGTCAGATTCTGGTTTCAATACCTGAAATAAATCATCACTGTTGGATTTAAAGATATAGTCCTTTTAATAGTGACAGATAAATGACAGTATGACACCTTTTGATAGCTGAAAGTGTTATATTTCTTAAGAGTGTTAATTTGTACTGTGTAAGTGTGTGCAAATGTGAATCATTCACACCAATCTGAACAGAATACATGCAAAAGTATCTTAGTTGAACAGCAGAATATTTCAGTACATTAGTGATGTGCTTTTTTTTCTTTAAAGCAATCATCTGCTATACATGTTGTAGACAAGGAGTCTAACAAAGAGAGAGAAGAAACGGGGCACAGAAAATGATTTTGTGTGTGTCTCCAGACAGCTGTATGGTCCACTAATAGCACTTAGCTCCAAAAATCCCACACTCAAATACACACACAGGAACAAAAGTCTAGTAAGTGTAGCAGCTTGTGTGTGTGCTTGAGCATGAAGGCGCTTTGTTGAATGCATCAATTTAGGTGTATGCATGCCCATGTGTCATGTTCAGAAATATGTGTATTTCTTTGGTGACAAGCATTAGTGTGAGTGCATGCGTGCATGTTTGCTACACATGTAGAAGCACCAATAAAACCGCAATTTGCCACATGACGCACAGACACAAATACTGGCACATTCACTGAGGCAAGGTCAGCTTGCTCTGTCCCCGAATAGCTCCAACAACAGAGACGTAATCTGTGCAATTAGGACAAACTGCTAGTCTTGAACTTGTGCAGATCAGACACAAATGGGATTTGACTGTTTGGTTATTCAGTGTCTTTTTTAGAGCTGTCTGGTTCTTGGTATTCTAGGTTTTTTTATGAGGCTAAAACTGGAAATAGTTAGCAAGAGCTTCTTACTGCGGGCCTGTTCTTATCCAACATTTTTGTAAAACATAATATTTAAGTGGTATAAATTCAAATTCAAATTCAAATTCAAATTTTTATTTGTCACATACACAGTCATACACAGTATGATATGTAGTGAAATGCTTGGACAACTGCTCGTGACCTAAAGAAAAAAGAAAAGGCTATGAATAAGATAGGAAATAAATAAATATGAAAATAAAAAAGGGTAAATTTAACCAGGAAGGAATAAAATAAAATATAAAAAAAAAAAAAAAAATTAAGTTAAGAATGAGATAACTGTACAACACAAATTAGAATGAAGGGTAAATTTAACTGGGAAAGAATAAGATAAAATATATAAATTAAAGTTGAAAATAAGATAACTGTACAACAAAATACAAAGTATAGACATTTATAAGAATGTAAGAGAAATATAAATATATATACACACAATAACAGCAGCTGCAATCCACATTATACAGTGTCTTGTGCAGTGCAAATATGCTTAAAGTGATGAAGTGTAAACAAATGTCCAGAATGTCCAGTGTGTGTGTAAGAACTATATGTGTGGGTCAGTACTGTGTGGTGGTGTGATTGAGAGACCGTATCGCCTGCGGGAAGAAGCTAAATAACTGATTTTACTTTATTGGAATTAATTATACTTCACTACTTTCCACAAACAGTTTTAATGTTTAAAATATCAATTATATTATCCATCCTTCCATCTGTTCTCTTTCTCTTAACATATAGCTGCACTGACATATTTATTTCAATCACCTTCCATTTGCATTGGAAATGTAAACACGGAGATGTGTACTGACATCTTCTGTAAGCTTTGAGAATGGATAAGTTTCTGGCAAAAGGTTGTGTGAAGTCCAAGAGTGCACACTGTTACTGATGCTGTTGGTTCCAAAATCATATTTACTGTGAGATTTCAACCACCATGCCATGCAATCCTAAGGAAATATACCCTTCATCCACATTTAATTTGAAAGCTGTGTAGATTTCATGGGGCTTAATATCAGGGGAAGCAGGGTGAGGAAGTAAGAAAGAGAAAAAAAAATGAGGAATAAACAGAGTTGCTGCTTGGAGCTGGTGCTTTTATGCAAGTAAAGCTCTCCTTTCAAACATAGGTGAGGGGTCAGGAAATGATGTCCTGAGGTAGGAGAGTTCTTCGATAGATGGTTCCTTGACCTTACGCGCACACACGTACATACGCATGAACGCATGCACTGTATAATTTCAGTTAGCACAAATGTCTTTAAAAACAAGCAAAAAAAAAATAGTTGGAATAAAATAGTTATTGCATTTAGTTTCCAAATTAATGGTGTTTATTATTCATTACAATGAAAAGAAGACTAAAACTAATTCAAATACATACAGTTTATGTGCTATTTTTATATTACTACAGGGTGATTTAGCACACTAATACAATTTTAGTTTGGAAAATACTAGACTCCACAAAGTTAAGAGGAACTGATGTGCATGGAAGCAAAAGAGGGGTAAACCGATTGCACTGCTAGCTAAGTTATAGGCTAGTATAGTCATGAACGGTATTACTTTGCTGTTTCATGGCAAATTAGATTACCAAGTTTGAGTATGGAAATGTTGTTTCATTTCACTTGGCTAAAAGGCAGCTTATCATCTTCTGTTTTCAGTTTTTCAAGTGGATGGTGACTCCCTCTCAAGGTGAGGTGGTGCAGCATCTTGTTTATTTTCTCTTAATGTCTGGCTTTGCTAGAAACGTTGTCAAATTGCTACTAGTTAGTCATAAGCAAAATCAATTACTAGTTTTGGTAGTCAGCCTGCCAGTGCCTCTGCTCTTGGCTGCTGCCCAACACACATTGTACCCGACCTCTACGGGGCCTCCTGCGAGTGATGGGCCTACAGGAGGATGGGCTGTTTTTCAGGCTGTGCCCGGCTGGGCCGCATGGACTAATGCTGGAGAGATTATATCTCTCAGCTGGGTGTTGTCCCGGACAAGCTAGAGGAGGTGGCCAGGGAAAGGGAAGTCTGGGCTTCTCTCCTTAGGTTGCTAACCCTCCGACCCAGCCCTGGATAAGCAGAAGAAGAGGGATGGATGGATGGATGGATGGATGGATGGATGGATGGATGGATGGAAGAAGCAAAATCAATCCATTTTGAGTAACTTAGTTCTTAGTTTGATTTCTTGATGGATTGAGATAACACCTCATTTACCAGTACCATGCTTGAGGTGCACGTTTAGTCTCATACACCTGTGGCAGTCAAAATGAAAACATCTGAATTCAAATATTAAGAGGTGTGGTTGATACTTTGATTGTTCATATAGTGTAGAGTGTACTATGTCAAAAAAAATCTAATTAATTCCCTTGTTGTTGTTCTTTTTTTAATTTTTCAAACCCTAGTCTTTTCTACATATTGGACAGATACAGTCCTTTTGTCGCCACGATTGGATGTATTGTACAAAGAGAACTGACACGGAGTTGAAGCACATATGGCACTAAGTTGCCTGTTGCCATAAACAAAGCTGTACAGCACATATGCACACAGGTGCATGCACACAAGCAAGGTTTAAATTAATTTATTTACAGAGGTAGAAAAATTAAAAATTAAAACACAGATAACTGATAATCTCCATAAATTATTTTCTTTTAGCTTTTCCATTTTAAAAAGGTAAGCATGGAATGAGGAAAATTAGCTGTCAGGCTTGTTCCCGCTCCCTATCAAACATAACCAGGATGCTATTGACTTTGGAATGCACTCCCACATGGTATTAACCAATCACAACACTTGAGGGCACATCTAAGCATGAATTTTTATCAGGTCTCTACCATAGGTCTTTTGAATTGAATAGAACTTGCCTTACTCCATTTGCTTTATCCTCACTTGGTCTCACTGTGTTCTCCAAATATAGTGTAATGGAAAGACAAACAAATCATATTCAGAATGAAATTGACCCTTAAAGCCAACGAGATTTCCAGTCTCCACAAAATGCCTTAACAGTGGGTCAGAATTCAAAGAGCCTCACCAACTGTTCAAGTCTCTTTTCTGCTTATTTTCAAAAGGAAAAAAACAAAACACAGATGACGCATGAGGCATGCACTTCTCCTCTGCTCCACCACAAACACAATATCTCAACATGACAGATTTATCTATAGGAATAGCTGCGTATCTACTGTATGTGCTCACTGACTTCAGGGAGCTGGCACGATACAGTACGTGTGCGACTGTGAGCTAGTGTCAGTACATGTTCCAATTTTTGCAAAAACACTTTAATTTTTGTCACTTCATGAAACAGGTATCACAACTTATCCTCCCTCACTTAACTAAACTATAACTGTTGCACCAACAAAATGTGGAATGTAAATAAAGTTTCAGTGTAAAACAGTGTTTAGTTATAGCTTTTATGGGACTATTTGCTCTATTTTAACCTCATGTTTATGCATTTACTTTGCAGCACTTAATCTAGCACATAATCTAAAATGAAAATCTATATTCCTGTTATTGATTTGACACACATGAAAGGTTGTAATGAAAAACATGGTTGTACATTTTTATCCTATAAAGTTTATTGTGATGCAAAAAAATTAAATTAGACAAAGACAAATATCTTTCCCTTCAGTGTGCATAATAGATGCATTGGAATACACTTAAGTGGAAGCATGCAGAGGCTGTAGTGCCATAATCACAGACTTCATCCACTTGCACAGTATACATTTACCCAGTGGACCAGTGTTTCTTACTGCCCCCTACTCTATAATAACCATAGTCTGCCTCAGATAAAGCACAGCATCTTTTAAACAGCAGGGTGACTGAGCACACAACACAGACTACCATTACAAACGGACCAATGCACAGTGGGCCCTATCTTATACACCTGGGTGACCAGATAAGACAGAGAATAAGAGTGGTGGGAGGGCGAGATGAGGGATGGGTGGGATTAACCCATCAACCAGAGTTCAGTGGTGGTAAGGGAATGATACCAGCAAATATATCTTGTCTATATATCTATAACCTATATTCTCTAGTGTGTGTGTGCTTTAGAGATTTAAATTTTATTACGTGTTAACCCTTAAAACTGTTTAGGTACAGCACTGTCTATTGAAAAACAAACTCATACATACATTAGCATTAGCATAAGTAGTAACATATTCGTGTTACTAGAGCAAGGAATTCTCTTCTGTCATTGTTTTTCAAATTCAGCTGGGGTCTTCCATCAGTTGACACAGATGTGGTCAAAATAACTGTGGCTATCGTGAATGACTGTGGGTAATAAATGGACCAAACACTGCAACACTTACTGGATTGGCAGCAGAGCTGTAACTGTATCGTGTCTTCCAGCTCCCCTGCCATAAGCACAGACAGGAAGTCTTGGCAGCCTCATAGCACAATACATGTATTTAAATGTAATGCTGTACTATTTATGTGTTGGATTTTATTGTGTGTAAAATTTCATCACACACAGACTGCATCTGTGTCTTAACACAATCTTCAACACACACCACTGGATATTTGCTATGTTGAATTCACAGCATGTTGTTAAAATTTTCTGGAGTGGGCCTTAGCCATATTCTCCACAAGTAAAACTAGAACTTCACTTAAAGTAAAATTCATAAGTACACAAAGTATACAAAGCTAATATTAGTTAATAAATTTTCAGCCGCTGCAGGCGATACGATATTTTTATTTGGCTCTTTACGACAAAAAGTCAATTCAAAGTACTTTGCACAAAGCATTAAAACATCAAAAAACATAACAAAAGAGTTCTTTATTAACAGTTTCTGTTTGTAGTTGTAGCTGACATGTCTGTCACACTGTACAACCTCAAACTGGATCTCTATAGTGTGTTTCTGTGTTGTTTTAGCCTCTTTGCGCTGGCTGTTATTGTGTTTTACATATGATTTATTGGATTTGTGTATTTCTGAAAATTGCATCAATATAATAAAATGTGTTTTCAGTTCATTTTGCCCATTTCTGCATTTGGGTCCTCACTGTTACTAAACTCCACAACTCATGACACTTGTATTAAATATGATGTTTTCATGCCTGGGGTTTGATTTTGCTGCCCTTGTGAAATGATTGAAGAGTAAATTTTGAAAAATCTTCATCAATTAAATTATTATTTTTTTATTATTATTATTGTTGTTGTTGTTGATGTTGTTATTTTATGATAATCTACAAAAATATACCTTTACAAACTTTAACTATATATATATATATATATATATATATATATATATATATATTTTTTTTTTTTCCCATATACTGTTGCACCTAAAATTCTTATTTTTTAAGAAACTGTTGTCAAATTGGTTGCTAAAGCCTTAGTCATTCAGGCTTCCCCAACTGGTTGTTGAGATGCAGTGAAACTGTGAAAAGTGTGAACCAAGCAAGAAGACACAAGTTTACTCTGAAGGGAAAACTTTCACATTCAGCCAAAACTTCACTGTTGGTCAGAAAGCAATTCTACATTGTTTCCAAACAAGATGGCCAGTTACATGCAAGGCATGGTCAACTGTGGAGTTCTCTCAGGGTTTTTGTGTATCGTGGAGTTTTATTCCTTTTTATTATTAGGCTGTCTTTGTATGGTTCTTAGTTTATTGGATATCTACACTTTGATTTTCTTAAATTTCCTTAGTCTTTCGAATCTTGGGTTGCTAGTTCCAGTTTATGTTTTTGATAGAGGTTTTCCCTCATCCTGTCACCCATCACATGTCTCCACACAAGTTTATTTATGTGCCAGTTATTTTTTCTAATTTCCTGTTTTATTTTGAATTGTCTCCTAAGTCTTTTTGTCTAGTTTTACTTTACTCCCCCTGTCTTATCTTGATTGAATTCAGATGTGTTTCATTATCCTACTGTTTCCACTCTCCCTGATTACTATCATGTGTATAAATAGCCCCGCCCTGCTCCTCAGTCTTTGTCATACTGTCTGTTTACCTGCCCTTGTGTTCTCCCTGCTTGTCTCAAGAAGCTTAGAAGGAATTTGAGTTTCTCCACTTGGATTTTACACTTTGGGCTCTTGACAACAACCTCAATAAAGGATTTTTTCTGTTTACTCTTGCTAGTGTGTAAGTCTTTCTTCGGGTCTTTCTCTTGCAATTCATGACATACAGACTAAGGAATCCTCATTGTTACTGAATAATATAAAAACAGCCAATCAACAAAAACAAAACATAAGACAACAAAAAAGGAAGATCACAAGATCTGAAGTGTATGCAAAAGGTTTGTATTTTATCAAGTTAACATTCTACAAGTCTTTTCAGACATAGTTTATTTAATTCTCTAGGAATTGTACTAGCACTTGTTATAATTCACTCTTAGCCTCCCAGTTCATCGTCCATTGTAAGTCCTCTCCAAATTTCCTTTACAGCCATTACAACCTGTCCCCCCCGAGAGTTGCTTTTGGCAGCTCATTGGGGGAAAATATTGTACTTAATTATCATTTGTTATGAATAAACTGTGAATTGTCAGTGTAAGTAGTGAACAAAATTCTGAACAGATATTCTGGATAAATATATTTTATGGTGAAGGAGAAAGCAGATAGAGGAAAGCTGAAGCGAACACACACACATACACTCTCACACACACACACATTTAACCTTTGCCTTTTCTCCACTCCCAAATTCTCAAACCGGTTTTAATATTTTATACCCATTTTGATACCCTCTTAAAATTTAACACAATATTTTACTTTACTTCTCACAGGTACATGCACAATTTGAAGATTGTCTTTGAAAACCTAAGCAATAAACTGTGTAATATGCTAATAAATTGCACACAGCTAAATGAGAAAAAAACAAAACAAAATGAGAACGCAGTTAGTTTGACGTCAAGGCTGTGGTGTGTGTGTGTGTGTGTGTGTGTGTGTGTGTGTGTGTGTGTGTTTAAATGGTTTAATCAAAAGTCAATGAATAAAATAACTAAACAGACATGAACAGTTTTACAAATAACGTTATGCATCACAAATGCTTGTGAGTAATTACATTTTAAAACTTATACATATAGTAGATTATGTAAAGGCAGTGCCAGATTCTCTATCCTAAATGACTGAATGACTAGATGTACCTCTATTTTAGAGGTGAGTCAGCCTTCAGATTGTGCTGACTGTCAATCAACACCAGAGATGCAGGTTTCCATAGTAACAGTGGTATGGCCAATGATTACTACCAAAGTCTTTTGAAACACGGTGAACTATCAGTGTCACATGTTTGTTGCCTTGAAACGAAACCTGTTAGCGCTTCTGATATTCATCTTGTAATTTTGTTGTATAGTTGTTGTACATTAAAGAAACACAACTGTGTGCAGAGTTTGATAAAAATGAAAGCATTATGAAAGGACTGAGGAAAAGAAAATGCTGTTACTTCATGATCAATGCGCACGATAATAATCACAATTAAGCAGCATAATTAATGAGTTATGTTGAAATATAATATATTGAAATATTGATAAAATGCAGATACCGGTAGAACATTAAGAACAGCTGTGTGAGCTGCTTTGCCAACAGGGCAGGATTATTTTTAGCAAAACCCTTGAAAAATAAATATCTGTCAATCGAAACACGTCAACGTTACCTGTTTGGAGCTTATTACAGCTTTCCTTTCAGATTCAAATTTCGCATGCTTCTCAAGTCTTATCAATGATTTAGAATGACCTGAATCACTTATTCTGCTCCTTCATCTTGGATGAGACATCAGTGCACAAGAGGGAGAGACAGAGACTCTGGGAAAGTGAATTATGTACAGTAAGTGAGGTGAAGTGAACTACTGAAAGAGATGAAGTCTAAGAAGTAGTGTGTCAACGACTTCCAACTGAATACATGTACTTCTTTGTAAATTAGAAAAATAATACTATTTTTTTCAAGGTTCACACATCTGCCTTAGCCTTCTTTCTTTTTTTCCTCTCCTTTCCTCTCTCCCTATTCCTGCTGACAGAGAGAGAACTAAAAAGTGGCAAGTCTTTTCTCTTTAAGCTTGAACTCGTGTGTGCAGACGGAATATAGAGTTTACCTTTTATTTTTTGTGTGACTTTTTGTTCAATGAGATTTGAAGAAGGTGACTTTTATCCCTCTGGGAAGAAAGAAGAGGATGCTCTTATGCACTCACCAAGTATAGCAATTGGTTGACTGAGAAAAAAAAAAAAACGGGTGGGGGTGGCGGTGGTGATGAAAAGCTATTGCATAGGGACCCATTTGCTTAGTAACAGCTATCTTTGTATTTGACTCCTGGACTGCTTACTGGGACGAAAGCAGGCACAGCATATAATGAAATACAAAGATGTATTATAGGATATACTGTAAGTAATGGAGCCATGCACCTAGATATTTCAAGGCTTACTCTTTGTGGTTAATTCCCTCCTCAGAGAATGAAATGACCCTCAGCATTAACCTTCAAGGGGAGAGAGAAGATGCTTTTTTTAAACACTAAAAAGAGAGAATAATCATCACTAGGTTGTGGAGTAATCGAGGACAGAGTTTTGTGCTGAACTCAGGGTTACTCTTCCTGACTCTAATAAGGCTACCATTATGAGTTTTGTACATCGAGGTGCAAACCCAGTGCTAAATTCCTTCCTTTGGCAGTGCTGATCAAAACACTCACATTCAGCATGTCTGACAGAAATGCTGCATCCATTTCTAACGTGTTCAGCAGAGACACTTTCCCAAGAGGTTGCCTCTGAGTCTGCCCTCGGGGTCATGGTGAGACGGCACACAGAGATGCTTTAAAATTGTGATTAGCCCCTTGGGTCAAGAGAGGTTGATCTGTAGTACACCTTGAGGTCTGGCTCAATGTACAACTCCCAAGTGAGTGTCATGCTATCCTTCATTTACCCTTTTCACTGTCCACATAAGTCGTAATGTCTTAACACTTTTTGATCCACACACTTGTATACAAAGATTTTGTCAAGTAAAAACAGAGAGGATCAGTAATTAAAAATAAATAAATGCTATCCAGAGATTCATTTGGAACTGTCATAGGGTGAGGGACAGGGTACACCCAATCTGTCATTGGGCTAACACATAGAGCCAGACAACCATATGTGATACCCACTAATGTGTGATCACATTTATGTGAATTAATTTAAGTAATTTCGCTTTCAATGTAAGTGATATTTCCATTTGGGAATGCCCTAAATAACTACAGTAATTTTAACAGGAAACTTGGTAACTACCCTGGGATATGGACTATGTGCACGTTAGCATATGCTACTTCCGGTGCGGAAACTCCTGTGGGGACGTTTGTTTCCGGTATCCTATTCGCGCCCTGTTTACGGTCCAAAACAAGTTAAGCAAATAAATAAATAAAGCGGCGATTCACATTTCTATAGATGTCTCGGGCATTTACCCAATATATCTGTAAATGATGTTCATCGACTTGTCGATATTTTCCCCCCACGCCTCAGGGGAAAAGAGAAAATGGATTCAAACGTTATATTTCTCAGCTGTCCGTCGTTTATCGCGGGTGTTATGTTCTAAAAATAACCAGCAATATGTGAAATCAAGTAGCCAATTTTATTTTTTGACGGTGCAAAACGTTTCGTGTACATCGTGGACATACAGCACTGCACTTCAGAGTCACACTGCTAGCGATAGATGCAGCGATTCTGTACTGTACAGGAGAGACGGAGGAGATCGTCTGCAGCGATCAGGACGCAGGACGTAAATAAGCATGCAAACTTGCACTAAAAATCTGCGAAACAGCGAGGTGAAAGGTGAACCGCGTTATAGCGAGGGACCGCTGTAATTTTGAAGGTAAGTCACAACATACCCTTCGTAAATACTAATGTATAGAAACCGTTACCAGCTATCATTAATTTTTTGTGTGGCTTTTTTTCACGGTTTGTTAACATGCTGTGTAGGTGTGTACTTGACTAGCTGATATCGACATAACGGGGAAAACACCTGGTTTGACTATTCTTCACCTGTAGTTTGAATGCTGAACATTTGCCTGTTTAAATCATAAGACCAGTCACTATACAGAGATGTGCTTCTGAATGTGGACGATGTGTCTTCTGCTGCAGTTCTGCTTGTGTTTAGTGATGTAAACAACCGATCGATCTAAACTCTTTAAACGTCAAAATTGATCATTAGATTTTTATGACACAACAGTGGTGAGTGTTCCCACCTTCTGCTCTTTGTAACTTAACGCGATCGTTCCGTTTTCGAGTTTTGGACATCAATTTTGGAGTATATCTTCGCAGTAGCGATTGACCGCAAAGTAAAGCTACCGGAAATGTACAACCCCACATCCGGTCTCAAACCAGGAAGTTAGCATTTTCTCGTGCACAGGGTCCATTTGTAGCGGACGCTCCATTTTTGTACCAGTAGGTGGCAGTGTGAGACCATGGTTTGGCCTGTTGTTAGCAGCCTGACGCGCATGCTCCGCGCTGTTTTCTCATAATGGCGGAGGATTCAGGAAACGGCAAGCCACGTCTCCCTGTCTGATCATTTCTTTCCTGTTTACAGGTTCGTATCGTGCCCGAAATAGAATATAATAGCAATCACATCCATTATATAGCATAGCTTAACCATTACGGTTGGAAAGTGAAAGCGTACAACATTATGTAATACAGTAAATTAGACTTTTGTAAGTATTTGTTTATGGCTTTAGCAGCATGCTATGGTTAGCATGTTAGTTTGGGCCGCACACCTCCTATGCTCTGTGATGTTAGTGATCGGCTCCACCGTTATTCTGTATTGTTTTAGTATCTTGTTTCTGCCATAAAGTGTTTCCGTGAATTCAGTGCACATGTCAAGATGGTGCTGATTACACCATTCTTTCAAACTATTTGAGATTTATAGATTTGTCCTGTTGGAATTCATTTTGAACCAAGTCTTACAAGAAAATTGGTCATGTTTATGGCATTGGAATGTGTTAATTCCCTTTTGTCTAATTGGTAACAGAACACATAGGGAGAATGTGTGAGCTATGTTTAGGAATAAGTAAATACACAGTTGTAAAACTGTAAAAGTAATGAAAGGAGTGCATAATTGTGAATTTGAATAAATAATGGCGGAGTATTCAGGAAACGGCAAGCCACGTCTCCCTGTCTGATCATTTCTTTCCTCTTTACAGGACACATATATAGCTGTCTACAGGTGCTGCCACCCGGTACCTGTAACACATACATACTCATATTCACACTTACAATCAATTTAAAATCTCCAATGAATCTAATCCCATGTATTTAGACATATCTTTGAACTGGAGGGAGGGATATTTTTATGGGCTATATGATATATGTGTCAGTACAAAGTTTGACACATTTGGAAGAGAATTCAATTCACTTTAACCTCCTAAGACCTGAACTCTTCCACGGCATGCATTTTTAATTTCTCTTTGATATTTGGGCTGATTGGGACCTGATGAATGTAAAAACAAAGAATTACTAATTTTTTTTTTTTTACCTAATTTTTGTTTCTGAGACAAATGAGCGCCACTTATGAGGATATTCGTTTAAAATTTCGATAGAACAGTAGCAGTATAATGTCCTCGTAAGTGGATATCAGGCCCTTGTAGAACAAAATTGAGTATTTTGGTCTAAATAACCCAAAATGTGATGTCCACATATGTGGACGCCTGGTCTGAAAACATATTACATCTCAGAGGAAGTTCAATTCTTTATTTCAGGCTACTTCAACGTTGGGTTCTCGCAGTTCAGTCTGGGTCATTGAAGAGAAGCAATTTAGCCTTTTGCACAGTCCGTACTGACTTTTGGGTACCTGCATTCTTCCATACCTGACTTCCCGTTTCAAATAAAGGAGTCATACTTGATTCTTTGGGATACAGAATTGTGCAGAGCTTTTAACAAACTTACTCTCACACTTATCCTGTAAATCTGACTAAGGTTTAAAGTTGTATATCTCAACTTATGTCCATAACTACAAATGAGAGCAATTAAACTTTGAGCTTAGGTTAATGTTTGTAAAGTTTTTGTTGCTGTAATCAGTGTTAGCTAGATCAAAAGACATCATATGTATATTTTAATTACCTGACCTTGTATTTAGTAATGAGTCTACTGTTTGAAATGCACATGCTTTACAAAAAAAAAAGAATACCACACTATAAATGTACTTTGTCTTGCAGTGAAGATATTTGGAATATTTGGTCTAATATTTAATTTCAGCTGTAACCTGTCTGATAGGAAAATAAGGTAGTAACACAAAGTTGATGATGTCCTCTTAATTTGCTTCAGTTTGTAGATAGGCAGGTGGGTTGTGTCTGAGCCAGATGTATAAAAATATGACTCTATTACTTAAACTGCAGGTAACTATAGCAACAGTACCTCTACTTAAAATGAAACCATATGGTGTATAGGTTAAATTCACGGCTATGTAGCTGATCATTTGAATGTAGCTTCTACATTTGTCCTTGTTAAACGGACACAGTAAGAGCTACAAACCACTCAGTGCTCTTATTCAGAACATGATCTCTTCACAGAAGCAGAGCATTTCTTTAGTGGAAAAGTATTTGTGACAATGGAATACAAATGTTCTACATGTTTTTAAAAACGTCACATAATATCCCCTATTGCTACGCATGCTTTTCCTCATTCTACTATTAGGTATTTTTTAAATCTTTTGCTTTAAGCCTATGTTTGATGACGATTTTACGTTGTCTTCACATTGATCCTTTACTTGCTTATTCACATTTGGTTAATTTATATAAATCTTTTTAAGCCTTCATCACTAAAGAGTGTGTCATATAAAATAGAACATATAAGTAAGAGTAATATGCAAGAAAACAACTACCACTAAGTTATCCATTAACTACTGTGAGGAGGCTATTCACTTCACTAAAGACAACAGCCATCAAGCCACAAAAAAGCATATTACATATTAACGGATGTGTTCTTGTGAAGATTATACTTTTTTGTATGTTTGACAGTGTGGGTGGAAGAAGGGTTGTGTTGGAGCTTCAAATAAAGCTAACAAATGACAAAACAAGCACAGGCAATCATGGTTCAGGCCCCTGATACAGTGCTGCACAGACATGTCCTCCAGCTACAGCCTTATGATGCATCTCCCTGGCTGTTTTCTGTTAACTCGGCTCTTTCAAGGCTATCCATTCTACCGTGCTCGCTGATGTCACTGCAAAGTCTTCTGAGTGAGCAACCCCCGCCCCCACCTACCTTTACAATCTGTCAGCTGTGTACTGCAGGTATACTGTGTTCTTTGTGTTTGTGTGTGTGAAGCTAGGGAAGAAGAGCTGTCTAATATGCATTCTAAAAAAAAATCCACTTTTTGTTGTTGTTGGTATTTTTCACCTAAAAAAGACAATGCCTTCCATTGTCTCGCGTTCATGATTTTGTCTTGATTGCATGTGAGAAGTACATTGCAAATGCTGACCAACCACTATCCTTTTCACGGTGATTCCTTTTTATTGCCCATTCACTAACCTCTGGCAATGAAGACTGCACTATGGCAAGATGGTGTGTATCCTAGCCTATTCAGTGGCTGTCAGGCCACTTTATCATTCTGATACTATGGTCAGGAGTAGTCTGGTGGACACTAAAAGCTTTCGTTCTGACCATCAAGCCAAACTCTCAGATAAAAAGGCAGAGATTTTATAGACAAAAAAGAAAGCAATACCATACCAAATATGGTATGAAGTAAGGATTTTTTACCCATATTATCATCATCCATCACTGACAGCCTTTTTTCCCTGCATTCAGCTTTAATCTAAACATTCACTGTTGTAACTAGTAGGATGTCTGTGCCCATGTATTTTTATATTTAGTCAATCAGCATAGACAGCACAAGGCTAAAGTTGTTCAGCAACTAAACTCCCTCTTGGCTGAAGTAGTGTTTTAATTAAGAGAAAAACATTATAGCTCACGAGACAATACCCCTGCAGATTTCAGATTACTGCACCGGAAAACTCATCCATAATCTTTTATTTCTTTTATGTCTCATGCAGGTCACACTGTGCCATAATCTCAGAGACACTTAAGGGAAAGTAAACAACTCTCTTGAGATGAAGAGGAAGTGGTTAAAAACTGTCAAAACCACGTATAATCCCGTTATTTTCTTCAGTGTATTTTTTCTTCTGGATTTTTTCCTTCTGTTTTGGACATGTGTGTATTTGTGTCTGGTTCAGTTGTTAGTTCAATCATTAGTTCTGAAGCATTTCAAGTTTCAAAGAAAGGATGTTTAAAAATACAGACATAATTAAAAAGAAAGTTTACTGTTTACATAAAGATTTTACATAATAGATCTGTCTATTCCTTACTAAGTCTTAAAACAATACACCCTTAGAAAAACAACCACGCCATTAATTATTTCATAAAAACTACGCCAGAATACAAGAGCAGTGTGTGAAAAACTAAATATACCCTCTGACTCAGTAGCTTTTAGAACCACTTTTAGCAGCCATAACCTAAAGTAATCATTTTCTGAGAGACTGTCTGTCTCTCACATCATGGTGGAGGAATTTTGGCTCATTCGTCTTTACAATCCTACTTCAGTTTTGATTCAGACTGAGTGTTCTGAGCACTTGTTCATGCACAGCTGTCTTGAGGTCACACCACAGCATTTCAATCGGGTTAACGTCTAGACTTTGGGTCATTGCAACACCTTGATTCTTTCTTTTTCAGCCATTCGGTTTTGATTTGTTATTGTGTTATCCTGATACAATTACGGCCATGTTATAACTGTCAGAGAGATGTCCTCACCTTTGACTCTGAAAATGGTAAACTCAATGACTGCAATGTGCCCATGTCCTGTGGCTGCAAAACCAACATCATCTCTATAAGGAGACATTTGTACTGCTATATTGTTTTTGGTATTTGCCAAACATTGTGTTGAGCATTATGGCAAGACATCTGCACTTTGGTTTCGTCTATCCAAACACTGTTCCATTGTAGTGTGACATCCAGACATCTTGTGGTTGGTTCAAATACAATTTATGAAACCTAAACCATGATGCCACACCTATTCTAGAAAGAACTGGCTTTCTACTGGTAACTTTTCCAAACAAGAGTTTCTAATTATATTTCGTGAATTTGAGCATTTAACATTGTAACTGAAATGCAGCTCTTTGGCTTTCTGCAGTTTCCCTGAGCATTGCATGGTTTGACCTTAGGGTGAATTTGCTAGGATGTCTACTCCAGCAAAGACTGGCAAATATCTGAAATATATTATGAATATCTCTAAAAGTTGATTCTGCTCATCTGGACGTAGCGTTTTGTGGGAGAAATGTTTCATCACTCATCCAAGTGACTTCTTCAGCCTCAGCTGACTGCAGGTTTCCCCAATCTTATAAACAGTACATTTGCATAATGACTGAAACCAGCCAACTGAAGGAACAAAGGGCTGTGAGGTCAGTTCCTTAATCATAATTATGCAAATTCTCATGACTATTGATCAACAACCACTGATCAACACTGATCAAAGCCCACTGATCAATGGCCATGGTACACATCAAAGCTGATGTATACCGTAAACCTACGCATACGGATCAGTATTTAAGGTTTGACTCTCATCATCCACTGGAGCATAAACTGGGTGTCATCAGGACGCTACGACACAGAGCGAACACCATCCCCACAGACACAGCGGCCAGGGAGGCAGAAGAACAGCACATCGAGAAGGCCTTGAGTAAATGTGGTT
Source organism: Neolamprologus brichardi (assembly GCF_056152115.1). Lineage (NCBI taxonomy): Eukaryota > Metazoa > Chordata > Actinopteri > Cichliformes > Cichlidae > Neolamprologus > Neolamprologus brichardi. The sequence goes on along the minus strand of NC_142110.1, from coordinate 7,120,529 downwards.
ATCCCAGCTGGACTTTTGTCAAAGCTGGGAAGGCGCTAAAAGAAAGCTCCAGCCAATCCAGGAGAGAAGGACAACCGCTGACTAAGCGAAAACCTGTAGCGATCCCGTATGTGTCAGGAGTATTGGAGCAGCTGAGACGCATTTTTTCTAAACACAGTGTCTCTGTGGCTTTTAAACCCCAAAACACGCTGCGCCAAAAAAATTGGTCCACCCCAAGGATCGCGTCCCCCGACACAAACAGAGTAACATAGTGTACGCACTTAACAGCATACACCGCTGTTAAGTGCCAGGGGGACTGCCAGGATTTATACATCGGAGAAACCAAACAACCTTTGGCGAAGCAGATGGCACAACACAGAAGAGCTACCTCGTCAGGCCAGGACTCAGCAGTCTATTTACGCCTACAGGCCAGTGGACACTCTTTCAATGATGAGGATGTACACATCCTGGACAGGGAGAAACACTGGCTGCAGTCTAAGGAGCTTCAAGGAGTCTTCAAGCAACTTAAAGAAGTCCAGACCCCTTTTTTTCCCAAGCTCCTTAGACTACGACGACCTGGATGACTGAGAACCTTCACAGACAGCTGATTACAGGTTTCCCCAATCTTATAAACAGTACATTTGCACAATAACTGAAACCAGCCCACTGAAAGAACAATGGGCTGTGAGGTCAGTTCCTTGATCATTAATATGTAAATTGTCAACATCATACGTCTTTCCCATTGAACCACTACATCCAGATGAATAGAATCAACCTTATTGTAATTATATGACCCTTCACAAACCGATAGTCAGCAAAACCTGAGTCTTGAAGATTTCACTGGCATTTTGTTAAGACAAATCTATATGCTCCAGACCAGCAAACTGCCCAAACTTTGGATTTTATCATACTCGGTAATTATCATATTTTTGTCCAGCTAAGGACCAGATGATTTTTTAAAAGTATGTCCTGATATGCAAAACTCTAGCATTCATAGATAGATGCCTTATTTATTTATTTTTAAATTTTTTTTAAAGACAACAGATATCCAACATGCACTTAGATTTGTTCTTGTTCCACTATTTGCCTTTTCCAGTGATTTTTCTTCCTTCCACAGATAGAACTGTCACATTATACCTACGGCACTGGGATAAAATGTTAGTTAAGGTCATCTAATGAGACGCTGGAGTCTCCCAGTGCATTTAAGATGGGAGCTGTTGTAGCATTAATGAACAGATGGCAAATTGATTATTATGAAACTTTCGGAGTGCTTTGACCTACACTAAGGAGTCTTTTACTTACTGCATGGCAGGTTGTATTAAATTACCCTTTTCACTACAACGTGTTTTATTTACATAATTAATATTTAAGAAAAGCTGTTCATGTTTAGAAAAAAATGGAATACAGGCAGAACAATAATGATAAAATAATGTGGAACACGAACCTTTTTGCATACAAAAAGAAAAAAGATTCACCTCACTTTGTATGCAGCTCTCATTATGCAGTGTCCCAGCAGTTTGGAATTTATGTTCTAACATTGATACAATTATGAGATTTCAGTTGTATTCCCTGAATGGAAGCAACAACTTGATCAAAGGAAAACACGATGCTAGGGGTGTGTGGCAAGTCCTGAGAGGGTACTGACATAAATTATTTGGCAGACATCTGACAAAGTAGTTCGAGTAAGTTTTAGGTTTGATTGTTGATTTAATTTATGGGTGTCATGGTGGTGCAGTGGTTAACAGTGGTCACCTCACAGCAAGATGGTATTGAGCTTGAATTTGCCGGTTAGCTTTGACCTTTCTGTGTGGAGTTTTCTTGTTTTCCTTGTGTCTACACTACATGAGTTTTGTCTCACGGCACTCAGTTGAAAGCAATGCATTTTAGGTTAACTGATGAATCTAAGTTGGCTGTAGGTAGGTATAAATGTGAATGAATGGCTGTCTGTGTCTTTTTGGTGGCCCTGTGATTTAGTATAAACCTGCACTGAACAGGTTGCTAGTCCATCCAAGCTATCCCAAGCTATCACTCTGTGATGACCGAAATAGGTTCCAGCAACCTTGCAATCCTAAATCAGATTAAGAAAATGAATGGATTTTATTTATTTACTTTCATGGAAAGTTTAACTTGGCCTCTACTCCCTCTTCACCCACGACTGCAGACCTGCCGATGGTTCTAACACCATCATTAAGTTTGCAGATGACACCACGGTGATTGGCCTCATCAGTGACAACAATGAGGCCGCCTACAGGGAGGAGGTGGATCGTCTGGCTGAGTGCTGCGACACAAACAACCTGCTGCTTAACACCGAGAAGACCAAGGAGCTCATCGTGGACTACAGGAGGAATGCTGACCCACATCCACCCATCCACATTAAGGGGACGGCTGTGGAGCGCGTGAGCAGCTTCAAGTTCCTGGGAGTCCACATCTCCGAGGATCTCATCTGGATGACCAACTGCTCCAAGCTGGTCAAGAAGGCTCACCAGCGCCTCTTCTTCTTGAGGACTCTGAGGAAGAACCACCTGTCCTCAGACATCCTGGTGAACTTCTATCGCTGTACCATCGAGAGCATCCTGACCAACTGTATAACAGTCTGGTACGGGAACTGCTCTGCCTCGGACCGGAAGGCGTTGCAGAGGGTCGTGAAAACTGCCCAGCGCATCGCCGGAGCACCACTTCCTGCCATAAAGGACATCTACAGGAAGCGGTGTCTGAAAAGGACTGGGAAAATCATCAAAGACCCCAGTCACCCATCACATGGACTCTTCACCCTCCTGCCCTCTGGGAGGCGCTACAGGAGCCTCCGGACTAAGACCACCAGGTACCGGAACAGCTTCTTCCCCACAGCTGTCAGACTCCTGAACTCTGCCTCCTGACATCTGACTCACATTAAACACATGGACTGGACATACACACACCCACAACCACCTACACACACACACAATGGACAACTGTGACCGTGGCTCAGGGGGTTGGGAAGCGTATCTGTAACCGGAAGGTCGCCGGTTCGATTCCTGGGCTCTCTGTCCTGGTCGTTGTGTCCTTGGGCAAGACACTTTACCCTACCGCCTACTGGTGTTGGCCAGAGGGGCCGATGGTGCGATATGGCAGCCTCGCTTCTGTCAGTCTGCCCCAGGGCAGCTGTGGCTACAACCGTAGCTTGCCTCCACCAGTGTGTGAACGTGAGAGTGAATGAATAGTGGCATTGTAAAGCGCTTTGGGTGCCTTGAAAAGCGCTATATAAATCCAATCCATTATTATTATTATTATTATCATTAACTGTACCCTCATACACACAATAATAACATGGACTGAACCACCACTCACAACCACTAGCCCTTTATATAGCCTCTTAACTGCACTACTGTATAGTTCTGTGTAAATAATCATTCTGTACAATACGATAATTTTTAATTCTACAACTGTTTTCAATTTGCATAGTTCCCATTTCTGTATAGCTGTATATCTCATATTTCTGTATAGTTCTTTATTTCATATTGTGTATAGGTTTTATTTCATATTTATATCCTGTTCATAGCTTGTACATACTTATAGTTATAGCATATTCATAACATACTTCATACTGTGTACATATTACATACCATAATAGACCCATTTCTGTAATATACTTACATATCTATATTGTTGCTAATATATATTGTAATATATCTATATCATGGCTAAAGCACTTCTGGATGGATGCAAACTGCATTTCGTTGCCCTGTACCTGTGACATGTGCAATGACAATGAAGTTGAATTCTATTCTATTCTATTCTATTCTATTATCTGTGTCCAAGTAAAACTTCCAGTTTCCAGAAAACTGTAAAGTTTTTATTGCCAAAGGGGTATTCATTATCACTTTAAAGTGAATCCTCCCAACAAATAATATGCATAATACAGTATACATTACAGAATGAATTATGCCAGTCATTATGCAGTAAGCTATTTTCCGAGTCCATTCATCAAAGCATCTGGAAAAAACCTCACAATGCTTAAAAATGCATTGCAGACAATACATACAGTCCTGAATAGTAAAAAGGTGCAAATTATTACTCTGCAATAAACAGCAGGTGCAGCTGTTTTCAATTGTGCAGCTGACTCATTGAAGCTTTCATGCAAATTAAGTCAGCATTGTCTTTTCATCTAGTCTACCAGATGGGAGGATCAGGTTGAAAGGAAAATAAACTTTTGCAGGTGTATTAAAACCAGGCATACTTAATAAAATACACAATGTGACAGTAACACAAAAGCTTTCTTTTATATATTTTGGAATATTCCAAGTTACAGCAATGCTTTTTCTTTACTATTCATGTAAAACAGAGATTCTGAGAGTTTTTAGGCTTTAGTAGCAATGCCAAAAACTTTTATATAAATATACATGTACAACTGTGACTCTTTTTTTTGGCTTGTAAAATACTTTTTTTTCTTTCGAAAAAAGAACATGCCCATCGCCCCTGCTGTGCAGAGTAAATAATTTACATCTTGTCTGAATTACATTTTAACATAGAAATATGTGATGCAGAATACAAAAAGCTGGTCAAACAGATTGAGAATCACATCTGCATAAAAACAAAAAGCAAAAACAAAAAAGACCCAAGCAATGAAATCAAACTCAACAAAGAACAACAAGTATTTCCAATATTTATCTTAATTTCACTGCAAATATCTCTTAAAATTAATGGAAGAAATAAATGTCATTTATTGAGCCACTTCTGAAGCATAAACTGCTAATAATCAGAACAGTATTTTGCTCCAATCCTCATCCATCATGACACCCACATAGACCTGGCTGAGGGGAAATCCCTCCTTAGCGCAGCCACACATGGCTAGGGGTGCAGCTTGGCTGGTCAACCAGCGAATGTTGCACCCTTAATGATGCTGGCAGCTTTTTTCTCATTAGAATGTGGCAATAATGCTGTGTGAAACCTATTATAGTCTTTATGAGAATAATTTAAACATGTGCCACAAGTGACTATTTCTATGCATTATTACTAAACCATAAAAATCCAAATAATGGACACACTTTGACAGCTTCAACCTTTATAGAAAATTCTATAGAAAATGACCCCCTTCCCCGATTTTCACAAATATATGAAAACATTGTTTTTCATATTCAGAAACTTTAAGCACAAATACATATATATGTATACATAAAAATATTTATACATAAAAAATAGTGTCTATGCTACTAGGACCACATTAAACTGGACATGACATGTGCTGACATCTCCTCTCCATCATTAAGGCTTTCCTTGATTATAATCAATTATTCAAATGTTTCTTACATGTTAGCAAAGGTGGTTAGTTGATAAAACCAGTGTGTTTAGAGACTAAATGACCTAGTGTTTATTTACTTGCTAATGCTGGCTTTGATCTCACACATGTAGATCATAACTGATCTCAGAGCAGTGGGAGCAGAGTCAGCAGCAGCTTGTCTAACATGCCAACTACAGGTATGCTCACAATGTGCATGTACAAACAATGAGAAGAAGCTGCTGGCCTCAAGCTACTGTTAACATGCCCACGTCTATCAAATTGACAGGTGCTAAAGATTTTGGTGGATTTGGAGGCAAGTGGCTAGGGCTGCTTCCAAAGAAAATGGCCAACTGCAGCCACAAGATATCAGTAATCTAAATAATCATGCAAACAGGCAATGAGAGAAGCTTTTGGGAAAGAATGTTAAGTTACAAGGAGAAAGACAGCTTTTAGTTTGGTCTTAATTGATGTTTATTTTTAAATTTGGAATACTACTGGTATATGTGGCCATATGCAGCTACTGAATCATTAGAACATGACCACTCTCCAGTAAACAGTGTTATGATTTTAGCTCCTTCTTAGCTTGAGATCCTTGGGTGACACGTAAAAAAAGAAAGAAAATAGGACATAATTTAGGAAGATTAAGTGTAATAGGTCACTTCAACCTGTAACCTGTAAACTATACCATTAGAAATAAAGAAAAGAAGAAAAGAGCAGAAATATTTACCACTATTACATTTAAATTAGGAGACTGCGGTTTTGGCTATAAAGGCTACGTTTACTCTACTGCAGCAGGCCTATGTGCTTCATCCAATGAGGGAATCTCTCTCTTTCTCTGCAAGCTCCATCTGTCACTGAGGCACACCACTGTGTTTGTGACCCAGACCATGTGGGTGAGCTTTGGTGAGACTGTTGAGTTCTCAACCCCAAAGTCTGGGAGATAGAATGAGCTGAAGACCTTGGCACAAAAACCTTCATGGCTGAGAGAGAAGGACGAGAAACAGATGCCTGGGAAATATTCGTGTCATCTTGAATATTCAGACCTCCGCTTCATGACCCTGAATCTACCAGCGTCATGAATGAGACACTGGTAGATTAAGATTAAACACTTTTTCGGGTGATAATACTAGACTGATTTAAACCTATTTTATGTGTCAGCTGCTGTCAGTTAGCCATACTGTGCTAATGAACACATTTTGCAAATGTTGTTTATATAACGAAATGAGAAGCCAGAGCTAAACTAGTCCCTTTCAGTAAATTCTGAATTTTATTATTGCACATATTTATTATATCACCAGACCTCTGTGTATTATGGAAACTTTTATTTGATTATTTTAGGTGTTGATATGAAAATGATATATGATTACTATTTTAATTGCTATGTAACACCAATGCCTACTGTATGCCTACTTAAAAATAAACAGTCAATAATCATAACTGTAGGCTACTATATAAAAGTTTAACACAATTCTATAAACATAAGGAAAACACTAGGTTTGTACCAGCTCACCATTGCCTCTTGGTCATGATCCACCAGCATCAGTTTTTTACACATTTACAGATATTGGAAAAATGTATGAAGCACTGGATAAAGCATTGAATTAAGATTGAATGAAATTTGCCCATAATTTCCAATAAAAGTTTAAATTTCTTGCAAACAAAAAAAACTACTGACTTGCAATTGCATATCAGCATTTATTACTGGAACAAGACAAAAGCTGCCTAGGAAGCAAATACCCTCTCCCCACAGTACAAAAGAAGCCTCCAATTGCAGATTTATATCATCACAAAACAATGACCACAAAAAATTTCTTGTCATCTCTCATGCCTGCATTGTGTAAAGTACATCTCTGTTTAATTTTTGATCTTATGCATTTGCTTTGCTTTCCACAATGTGCTGGAATTAGCTCTCCAAACCAAAATACATGCCAGACTGTCAAATCTGTGCACAAGTAACACCAAATATGTACTTCTATTGGCATTTCCTCTGCAGTATGAGCAACCCACTAAATTAGCTTGTCAGGTTTGGCTGCCCATAGGAAAACTTTGATGAGCCTTTCCACACAGTAATGCTGAATCAACAGCAGAGAGAGTATAACTTCAGGCCTTGTGAACTGGTAATCATGAAGTTGTAACAAGACTGATCTTTTAATGCATTATAGGAAAGCAAACCATCCCCTTGTGTGTTCAGTTCTATTAAACTACAGCTTTAGATTTTAGGTTTTGGCCTGGAGTGAACAAGAAAACACAGCAGGGGCTTAGACCATCATCTCCTTCTTCATTGATCTCCATTTCTCTATTAAGATTTCAGTATTTTGTGTGCAAAGCCTGTTGTATAACTAATACTCTGTATATGGATAAAAATAATGACGTGAGAAGGTACAGTGAGGATAAAGTAAAATATATTTTATAACACTCTGATTTGCTCAGAGAAAGACAATTAAGTCACTTTTCACAAGTTTCTTATTAAGTAAGACCGTCTTTCACATTTCCAGGCATAATTAAAAAATGATTGTCTTATTTTTCATTTGACTTCTCATATTTAAATAGAATAATAAATGTACCATTAAATGTTGGCTTTCATTCTTTATGCCCCCCACATGTCTGTTCAGACTAGTGCCCCGGCGACCTAGATAGGAATTAAAAAAAGATTGTAGTGCATTTATGGCTGTATGTTTTTCCCCAACCTTCTTCTAGACAACTGGTTCAATCTTGATGAAAAAATAGCCAATAAACTGCATATATTTACTTATTTATTTTCTGTGTATTTGTTTGGAGAAACTATGTGATCAACAAAAATTCATGAACGTATGCTGTTTCTCCACACTTAAACGCAAATCATTTGCATGTACGTTTTAATGGTGACTGGAAGTTTTAACATTTCCAAGTTTTTAATGTAGCAAAAACAGTCCCAGCATAGAAAGGAACGTTTGCATGCTACATCCAAACAACATGATTAACATAAAAGGCCGCAAGTGGTCTGTGTGAACGGTGGGTGTGACTGTTCATTCCCTTGTCTTGCCTATTCAGTCATTTCTATCTTGTAATATAAAGCCCCTATTATTAAAATTAATGTGAGGGTTAAAGTGGCTGACCTGTAGCATACCCTTTACTTTCTTGGTAGACGTGTGACTCTGTAGTTTTAAACAGTGCTCAGCCATATTTAGTAGTTGTTTAGTAGTAACTAAGCTGTTTAGTCTTGTGATTAATAGTCAGATCAATATTTATAAATAACAGATTTATATAACAATCAATGTAAAAAGCTGATGTTGATACTTAAGTAATTAATTAATTATTAAGCTAAAACACTGTTTAAAAATAGAAATAGAACAGAATTAAAGGCCCTGAGCTTGCATTCATAAACATTCATTTAGTGGTCAGCATATCCCTTACAGTACCATATCTCACAGGTCAGTGACTTTCCTTCAAGAAAATGCAAACTTTCTTTGTGAAAATGTCCTGTGTGCATACCAAGTGCATTTTTATTTCACTTTAAAAAAACTGACTCCAGAGCTTTGAGTGTGTGAACAATCAATGAGAACATAACCCGTGTGAAGCAAGTTTTCAGGGTCGCATTGGAGGGCTACTGACATTGAGTGCGATGTTTACATTTACATATAAGAGATAAATGAAACACAATTTACAATGTAAATTAGTTATATTTGACACTTTGGGCTGTGAGAAAAACTGTGTATCATGAATCAATACGTAGGTTAAGAACTAATATAGTAGGCAGGTCTAAAGTTCACCCGAATGAAGTGGATATGCTCAAATAAGAACAATATTAAAGAAAATAAAACTCCCTCCTTTATGTCTGAAATGCTTCCAAACACTATTTGCTTTCTTTATTTTCTTCCACTGTAGTTTCATGTTATGTTTCTTCTTTGGAGAGTGTTTCTGTTAATTTCTTGTCCAGCTTCTGTGACTTGGGGGGGGTCACACATGAGTAAAAGTCCTGTATTACACTGTTACCCAAACTTGTCGTAGTGGTAAGGTTTTGCCTAGCCACCTTTCTTTAAATCAAGCCTTTACACAAATCTGCAGTAGTTTTATTAGTCATGGTGGCTGTATCCCAATTCAGGGTCTGCAGCCTTAAAGGCCGCATTTTAAGGCCGATTACGTCACAGTGACGCGACGAAGGCTGTCCCAATTCGAAGGCTGCTCGAAATGCGGCCCTCAAATGCGTCCTTCATTTCCCTGAATTTTAAGGACGTGGCGGTGTAGACTTCGTGGCCCAACATTTCCCAGATTGCATAGCGCGGTGGGTGTGGATAATTTTGCCGAAAAAAAAAACGGCGGATGAGGGGCGCCGAAGAGTAAACTTTAAGTACTGAATATTGTGTCACTTATTTATGTGCAAATGTTTAATAACAAAGAACATTAAACCATTACTGTTGGCCACATGTCGGCAAAGTTATGTGACATTAGTGACGTTTGTACTAACTTGGTTTTAAAGCCTTTACTTTAAAATATACGCTGTTCAATAGCTGACCTTAATCTTACAGAGAATGATCAAAGCTCATGTAGAAACAAACAAATTAACAAAAGATTTTCTCCTTCATTTCTGTCAAACAAAGCTGTATGAAACGTTTCCAGCTGTTAGTATCATGGTTGCTAGGCAACCTGGGCAGCGCAACAGAGGCTAGACCGTCCCATTTTACAAGCCTCGCACTTCCGGCCTTAGCGGTCTTTAAGTACGCGGCCCTTGAGGATCATTGAGGCTGCGTACTTTAAGGCTGCAGACCCTGAATTGAGATACAGCCGTTGACTCCATTTGACCCCCTCATTGCCTACCACTTTTAAATAATTCCTTAATGAAACCCAAGTGTCAAATAGTGCACCCTGCCATAATTTCAGCATACCCAGGAAATGCTGTAAACCATGCTGTTGTAAAACACATCTTAATACCTTTCAAGTATGTTCTGACTGTGTAAAATGTCACTTGAACTAACAAAAACCCAAGTGTGCTCCCCATGATGTATTATTCAGCACAAAGAACAAATTATCTACAGGTACAAATAAAGTAACCTGAACTTGAACCTGAGGTCACACGTATTAACAAGGTCCAAAAATATAACACAACAAATATTCTGCCTCTTTTCTGCAAGTAACTAAGGTATCAGTGTGAACTTCCTGGCTCTTTGATAAATACATGTATTTCTAAGCAGGCTTACTTTGTCAAAACAGATTTCAACACAGATGTTAACACGGACTAGTATTAAATCATCCTCATTTTCATCATAACAAACACTTAATCAGCTTTCCTCTCTGACAAACATTTTGAAATTGTGTATTAACCTCTCAGTTTACTTAAAATGCTAGCTAACTAAAAGAGAAATGTTGTTTCACCTGAAACTGAAAAAGCATCTTTTGAGGTTCACTATTTGATCATTGAGTTTAAAAATAATGTAAAAGCTCTCATAGTGACGAAAATCACACCAGCAGAGTTTAAAGCTTTTTGAGAGTGCATTATATCCACGGGAAGAGGCGCTGCTTAGACATGAAATTGACTCCTGCTGTTTGCAACTTCTTCCACTCAGCTGGGGTCCTTCAATCTAAGGAGCCCGGGGTTCCAAAGCCCTCTCTCTTTATACTGTTGGAAATGCACCCTAAACAAACAGCGGCATTGCCCTGAGTACAGTGATCCCAGTGAAAATGAAAAAAAAAAGCAATTGCTTTTGAAGTAAAATCTACATGTTGATGTTTATGTTTTTCTTGTAAATAAATAAAAAGATGCAGCATTTTATGTTTAGCTAAAAATGCAAGGCTTGTTCATATCACAGTACCCTCTATGTCCTGATTAGTGAACGTACACCACTCAATAAATAGCATCAAAAAGCACAGTGGAAAAATCCTATAAGACCTAATAAGGGCCTACCTAGTTTGAAAGCTAGCATTGCTATTACAAATATCAACTATGAACAGATATTTTATTGTCCTGTAATAAAATTAAATGCTAAAAGACAAGGATTTTTGTTGTTAGAACTTGTTGTTAGGCTGCAATTATTTACCAATGTTGCATTTCAGAGCAAGTCAATTTTTTTTTTCCAGGAGATCAGCCCTTGGTATTTCTCAGGCTTCTCATATTCCTTCTTCCTGATGTTGCTATCACTTGGTCTAGCTACATCTATCCTCTACTTACTGTAGTTTGGTCATTCTCAACCACCCTGGGGTGCATATCCTTTTATGACCTCAGGACTTTCCAGCCATACTTGGCACAGATGCTGCTGTATATACTGGCTATTTGGGTATGGCATCTGTTGCGGTTGTGTGCAGAACTTGCTCCTGTGTTGCCATGATTAGCGGCTCTTTGCTATCTTTCAATCCAGCTTTGTCTGGCTGGTTTGGTAGGATTTCTCAATGCATCAGCAAGATGGCTAAAACTGATCGTGTGGTTAGTGAATACTTCAGGCAGCAGAAATACAAGAAAGTAGTTAAGCAAGAACAGGAACCATCATGGAAGATCAGGCACCTGCATGGCATGCACCTCCGGCAGATAGAAGAAGTGGCTGACATTGAAAAATCCCACCAATGGGAAAGAGATAAGAAAAGAGAAACAGCAGAGAAGAGAAAAAGATACTTTTGTTTTCGCTTTGATCTTTACTGGTCCAGAAGTTAACAATGAATGAAATACATCAGTCTACAAATAGAAATGTATCATTACTCTCATCCTTGATGAACAGCATAGTCAGCATTATATTTATGTTAGATATTATTGCCTCTTTTGAAGCATGTGGCCCTTCTCGTGTTAAAATGTATAAACAAGGTTCAGGTCTGCACTCTGAATCATAACAACTATTGATAGATCCACATTTAAGTATACTTGAATGCTTGAAACAGGCGCAATTTTAAGCCTACGAGACACTTCAAACGCAGTAATTAAGATATTTAAACAAGCAAACAAGCCACTAGTGTGAAGACTTTGCAGTAAGAAATTCTCAAATACATATTGTAAGTTTTTGTCTTGCCATGAGGTCCTTTGGTTAAAGGCACAGTTTCAGAAGTGTGTGGCTGAACAGATGTAGTTGCCTGGCTGCATCTTATTTTAGTTCCTCACAGAGGATCTTTTCTCTCTCTTTTCTTTCATGGTGTTATGCCGGTAATCCAAAACCCACCACACTTATGCACATCTAAGGCAAACTTTCATTTGTGAAGATGTGGGAATAGAAAGTTGTGAGTGTAAATAACATAATAGATGGTATGATGTTGAACTAGGAACTCGTTAGCTGTCGTGAAAATTAAAGCTTAAAAATAAGAGATCAAAACTAAGTTTGCTTTGAGGAACAGAGTTCATAGACAGTCACAGTAACAGCTGCTTTTTTATTTGATGTAACTGTTTGGACATATCCTGTGTCTTTTAATCTATTATTCATGATTAGTATTTCTCTTTTACATAAAAAGATGAAACTAACCATTTAGTACTCCACAGATCATATTCATATTCATATTCAGTATATCTTCTTGCAAGATCCTCATGCCTAGCTTTTACTTTAATCATTAAAGTGAAAGCGTGATTTGGAAACTATGTAGTTCATGGCATCAGACTTCCAGCACACATTTACTGAACGTGCTATATAGGAGAAGCAGCTGTGTTTTATAATGCAGTTTGCATTCTCTGTTGCCCATTAAATCCATTCCTCAGGTCAGACTTCAACTTGTGACCCCTCTATTAGCCCTTGTGCACAAGGCCTGGTGATTAGACGAACATTAGGAAATTAAAGGCAAATTGTATTACCAGAGAAACAGATGGAGGTGCTGCTGAGGACCTAACATGCAGGACATGGAACCTGCTGATGCTTAGACTTTCCATCCCTTTATTGGCCAGTGTATGATGCTAAATGTCACCCTCAGGAAGCAGTTTCTCATGTGGCACATTCTGACAGAGCATAAAGCCTGTTAATTATGCCACTGTTTTAATCTTCAAGTTTCATTAGATGTATAGAATTGGTCCCATTTCTGCCCTGAGACTACAGAGAATATTCACCTCATATGAGTAGCTTTACAACACACAACCATGTTTACACACAGGGGTTTTAAGGACTCATGTTCCCCAAAACTCATTAGCCAAAACATTAAAAACCACCTGCATGATATTGTGTACAATCCTCTTGAGCAGCTAAAGATGCGATGTTGAGTCAGGGCATGGAAGCAGGATTTCTGAAGGTTGTTTTGCCCTCTTTATTGTGTTCCTCGTGCTGTTCTTGAGCAGTTTTTGCAGCTGTTGCACTGGTATGCGTTTCCATTTTTCAGCAGGTGATACAAACCATAATAATAGAACATTGTCTATGGCATATACATTACAACGTGTCATTTTCTGTGTGTAAATAAAGCGGATGAGACAACGCGCAGGCTGATTTGTAAATTATTATTTATCTTCCTCTTCCTTGATCTGTTACCTACACTTCATCCTGGAGAAAATAAACTGTTCATCTATTATTCAATAGATGGTAACTTTTAAGATGCATTGAGTGCATGATGTTTTGGACCTTATAAATTTACTTGAATGGTGGTATCACAAGAAAAATAGGTGTAATTAGTATCATAAAGAGAATTCAAGTATTTACATAGAATCTATAATCTATAATATAATCTATTTGACAATAAATCCTTTTACCTTTTAACCACCGTGATTAATTAGAAAATAAAACAACATACAGGGTTAGCCTGCATAATTTATTCCCAATTTTATCTTATATCTGCCCATTCCTATTTTGAGATAGCTTACAAAACATGTTTGTATTTTCAATGTTGCCAGAGTAAAGCTCAGGCTCATTCTTCATATTTAAATGGCATAGGCATGGCAATGAAAGGTGGCTTTGCGCTTTGGAGATAAGAGTAGCTCATGCATCTTTATTTAAGTTGCTTTTTCAAAAATAATTTGACACAGACATTCCCACTGCACAATTTAATTTAGTCAGATCAAATGTATTTACCTAGTATAGCATGTGTCCATTTATCCTGGAAGTTCTCATGGTGTCTAGTACCTAGCTTCCACAGACTCAAGTACAAAAAAAGTCATGTATAGTTAACTTTAAAACTATTTTCTTTGCCAAATATTGTCTTAACTATCTGTTAACACAGGGGTCCCCAACTGCAGGCCTCAAGTGCTGGTGTCCTGCAGGTTTTAGATATCACCCTGGGTCTACACACCTGAATTAAATGATTAGTTCATTACCGGGCCTCAGGAGAACTGCAAGACATGTTGAGGAGATAATTTAGCCATTTGAATCAGCTGTGTTGGATCACAGACACATCTAAAAACTGCAGGACACCGGCCCTCGAGGCCTGGAGTTGGGGACCCCTGCATTAACAGATTCCAGCTGAGCCAAGATGTATTCACAAATACAAGCCCTAAATCAGTGCATCACCAATTTGTACACAGACACCAAGCCTTAATATAATTATGGCCTTCATTGTATTATCTCAGTGCATACCTATGTATGTATATTTAAATGCAGTATATGGCAATGATAGTGAAAACTTTGTGGTGCCTTTAAAGATAATATTTGAAGGAAGATCTTTCCTATTACTGTATCTAAATGCACAAGGAAGTCACCTTCAAATTACAACACCAGACATTTCCCTCTTTAAGCCAGATTTCAAGTTTCATTGCCAATTTAGCAAAAATCTGACTTCTTTTAAGAGGTATACTTAAGATTTGATGTGAGTGTAGTACATGTCACAGTCTGTTAAGAAAAGGTTTAAAACTCAGCTGGGGTCAAGGAGATTTAATGAGCAATCACTTTAGACCTTTAAACTGAGGTAAAGATGTTTTCAAAAATAGCGTGGTAGAATTTTATCTTCTTTTTCTATTTCTCAGTTACCTCGACAGAGCGTATTAGACAGAATAAAAACTCTTAATTGTATTTTATGAGTCCATTTGCCTTCAATAAAAAACTAATTTTCACTGTTGCACACCTATGAGTGCTCTTCTAGCACTGCATGATGAATAAAAATACCTAAATACTTTGCGCAGTGTTGTATGCACTGTCTGTGTGACATGCAATTCTGCAATAACAAAATTAATGACAGACTTAAAGCTATATGTTTTTAGTAGTTAATCTTGTTAAAACTACGTTAACGCCATAACTGCGTGCAATGGTTACACAGCGTCAATGCGTTAATGAGCTAACTGGGCTAACGTGTTGACGCCACGCAGCCATCGCTCAGTGGCGACCTGCGTTAACTCACTAACAGAGATTTGCCGTGTTAATGCGGTTATGGCATTAGCGTCATTTTAGTGAGATTAACGCTGACAGCACTAGTTTTTAGTTTATATATATAACAGTCATGGTCTCAGTTAGCTAAAATGTCAATTACATATTTTGACCACAACAAGGTCATGATATAGCATCTCATCACCACTTCAGAAAAGAGCAAACACTTTATACATATCCAGATAACATCAACTTTAGTCTTCATTTGGAGTTATTTTATATATTCATACCCAGAAAAACCTTGAAAATCTATGAAGAAAGACCTGAAACTAATAGTAGTATGTGTGTACTCAATAATAATAATTGCTTGTCAGCAAAGGAAATCCAGGGAGCAAACTAAAAATAGTAGAAGACTTGAAAGCAGTTCAAAATTGCACAATGAGCTGGCCTTGAAAATTTTTTTGATTACTCTTTATATTTTGGGAAGTTGAATACCTACTTGAATGACATTTCTAAGTAATTTTCTCAGCAGCAGTCTTATGAATTAATGAGTCCCTATCAGTTTTTTTTTCCACAAAATTGCAATTCAATTCAAAATTGCAACATAGTTGCTACAAAAATAGATGTCAGGAATAAGTTATTTTGTTAAAATACATACACATAAATGAAAACAAATGCTTATATGAGTGTAATAATGTCATTTTGTCACAGTCTATATGTTACTAAATAATAATTTTGCTTTGATGCAACTGAAAGCAGGGATTTATAGCCATTTTTGTACCTTTGCCAAGGTATGTTAAGATTCTCTATATTAGTTTTAATAGTCTTCATCTTCATTCATCAACTTTTCCTTTTATAATTCCTGATGAGCCAAGAAAGACATGCTTTGATGAACAATGATTGACCCAGTATGTGGGTTTTAAGCAGCCAAGTTCTCAGAGATAATTTTTCGTCTTTTTCTTTGTTCATGATTAGGTAGTTGGAACGTGGCAACTTCAACAGTGCCCAGAAATTTGATTGTGTTAACACGATTGGTGTGAGGTTGGGGACTGCAAAGACCCATGGTAATCACCACACAAGGATAAGTGATGGCTTCAAAGTAAATCAAACTCAAAAGACTTAACATGTCCCTGTAGTGTTTTGAAGCTTTTTTATGGGTTTTAAGACACATCACAGAACAGTTGTTTACTGGTCTGTGTTTCCTTCTCCCAGTTCTTTATTCCGTGTGTGTATGTGTGTGTTTATGCATGAATGTCCTTGGTCAGGAATTTTGATACTTGGGCATTTATATTTTCAGCATTTTCTCAGCACATATTCACAGAGCATGGGCCCACTGTATTAAAGTATTACACCTCTATCTGTCCCAGAGAACCATCTAATAGCCAATTTCATGCAAGAATGATGAAGACAAAAGTGGAGGGTTATTAGTGGAGAGGAGAATAGTTTGGTGTCACACATCAAGGATCTTTGATAAGAAGTGAACAGGGATAACTATGGACAGTTGTAGAGCTGCAAGACTGTGGCAGGGGCTGCTTGTAATGTAGTGATTAAATAAACAAACTCATAACAAGGCAGAGGCATGTCTCACAGATTAATAAATGCACACAAAGAAAGAGGATTGACAGTCTTATTTGTGCTGGAGCTTACTCACAAAAGGCTAGGACTCGGTTGACATTTCAAATGTTTACATCAAAGCATAAAGCATTGTGCCTGCCTGGATGACTGGTACACCCATTAGCCTCTTAACACATGTCAACATTTTCTGGAAGAGCACAGAGAACAAAGAAAAATACTGTTGAGTGTACTTAAAAAGGAGTTTCTTCTTCAAAATAGACACATTAAAGGAGAAGGAGAATAAGCATTTAACATTTTGGGATTTCCTTAACTGAATGATTGAACAGGCACATTTTGGATCAGATTCTCACTTAGCAAATATAAAATATAAAACAAACAAACATGTTTGGCTGCATTTGGACTCATGAAAAAAGTGGGACTCCTGTTCCAATTATATGTGTATAAATGTGCTTACACGAATACGGATACAGACAATAAGCCTATGTCATTTTTAATGTGTTGTATAATTGGGAGTTCAGCTTGTGATGCTCAATGATGTGAAAGAAAAGAATTAGCTATAAACTTAAAGTCAGTTTGTGTTTTCCTATCTTCTGTTCACGATCCAAACAAACTAAATTTAAGAAGAAAAAGAGAATGCATTAGGGGTCTTTAGGGTCAGCCGAACTTTATGATCCCACGTAATAAGGATTGACCAGGAGACTTTAACATTACATTTAAAAGTGCTGGGTCCCGTTAAGTACCATTTTGTTCTGTGCAGTGTTAATGCTGTTAATGATGCGTGTATTTCAACAAACCGACATCAAATTAATCCTAACAAAATAGGTTTGGTACCTAAAGCTAACCAAGACAGCAAAAGAAAAGTAAGATTAGGTCATGGAAGTCTGTCTTCTCTGTGATATGAAGCTATTCTCTCTGTCTTTTCAGAAGCCATTAGCCATCAATGCAACAATGCAGTGATTTTAAAATCTGATATATGGTAATATCTCTCTGTTGCACCATCTTTGTGTTGAGATCCGTGATTTTGCGTGTCTCAGTGCATGAGGACATTGTATAGTCATAAATTACAGTTTCTAGTGTTATTCAATCAGAAGGTAAGAGAACATAATGCAAAAAACAAAAATGATAATGGAAGGCACCTGATTAACACTGTGGTGCTCAGTATTATGCCACAGTTTGCTTTAACAAAACCTTTTTATAATTTCAATGTTTCTGCATGCAGAAAGGTATATTGTAAGACATAACAGTTTGGTGAAAATGGTAGCCCCCTTAAGTGTTTTAAAAGCAGAATTAATGAGCGGTAGAGGGTATTTATTTTTTACTGTAATTTCATTCATGCAACGCTAATCAGTGTATGGAAACAATCTTATTCCTTATTGCTACAAAGAAGAATCCCACACCAACGGGGGGAAGGATGGACGAATGATGCCTGTCGTCAGTACTTTTTCATAGCCTCTCTCTCAGGCAGCGGTGCACTGGGAAGGAGATCTATGGCACAGTTGCAGGAGTCTAAGTGGAGAATGCAGCACAGGGAGATAAAACATTAACATTTAGAAAAACGGACTGAAGTTCACACATGAAGGTTGATTTACCACCAAGAGTAGCATATGATCTGGCAAAGAGTAGAAATCCGTGTTGGCCTTAAATGCAAGACCACTGATGGCTACTGATGGCTTGCAGATGAGGCTGAGCTGGCGACTGAGGCAGACTCCACCCAAAATGGGCGAGGCCAAGGCGCAGGGGCTGTGTGGAAAATAGAATAGAACACTCACACTGAAATTGTGGGTGTTCCAGACCAACTGTGCTGAAATAAATTATAAACAGTAGACAGCAGGAATAAATAGTAAAGAAGAAAAATATATACAATCAAGAGAGAGATATACAAAACAAGAAAAATATATAAAAAAATAAAAAAAAGGCACACATTAGAGAAGAAATTGCAAAGTGCTTGGAAGAAGTGCAAAGAAAAGACTTCTAAAAAGAATCTGTGTGTGAATGGAATGAGTGACAGGGGTTACTCAGACCATGGCTCAGATTGGTGAGATCAGTGGGCAGGGGAGGGGTGTGGCGGGATAATGTTTGTTGATAATACAAATTGCCCAGGGGAAGAAGCTGTTTGTGAGTCTAGAAGTGTGGGACCTGATTGACCTGAGGCGCCAACCAGAGGGCAGAAGCTCAAACAGGTGGTGGGCAGGGTGCAAGGGGTCACCTGTGATGGCCCTGGATTTCCAGAGACAGGAGGACCTGGTGATGGCCTCCAGGGGTGGCAGTCAATGATTTTTTTAGGGTGGTGTTAATTATCCTTTGCGCAGCCATCCTGTTCTGGTCCCTGCGTACCAAACACCCGGCAGTAGGAGAACGTGCTATCCAATGAGGAGTGGTAGAAGGCCAGCAGCAGCTTCTGGTCTATGTTATTCTTCTTCAGGACATGGAAGAGGTGCAGCCACTGCTGGGCCTTCTTTAACGAGAGCATTGGTGTTGTGGGTCCAGGAGAGACTGGCGGAGATGTGGGTGCCCAGAAACCTGAAGGTGAAGACAGATTCACCTGTTCTCCAATTATAATGAGAGAGAGTGGAGAGATGTAGCTCTCCATTTTGTTTACAAGGGATGTGCCACTGGTGAGGAAGATGGATGGAAGCAAGAGTTTGTGTTGTTGAAAGCCAGCTCTGCATCCCCAGTTTTTCCCCCTTCCTGTTCTGTAGGCGCTTGCTGTTCCCGAACATAACCCATGAATGCCTGGTGGTCTTGCAATCTCGGGTGAGATATTGTTGGTCCATTCCAAAGTAAAATTTAGGTTCAAAACATCATATATGACATGTGTGAAGTGAAGAGTAATTCTTTCATCTTTTCAGAAGCCAATACCCACATTTTACAACAATGGTGTTAAATGTAGCCACACGTTGTGCACGTTTTGCATATCCATGCTAGAAGTGGGAGAAGCTGGTGTGCTCTCTTGCTTGCCCTGGAGAGCGGCTGCAGTATCAGGCTTGGCAGCATGAGAGGAGGGTATGAAGATTCCATCTTTGTCCTCCTCCTCATTGGAGGAGTTCTGAGGCGTCTTCATTGTCATCCTTGTAATCCAAGTCCAACTTCTATCATCCAGCTGCAAGCCCCAGCTAGTGCCAGCCTACGGTTCGGCTTCTGTGACTCCCTCCTGGTCACCACTATCAACTGTGGTTTCGGCTGTGAGCAAGAAGGAGTCTGTTCCCAGCAGGCTATCTTGGTGTGCTAGCCGTTGTCGTTGACAATTCACGTTGAACCAGTCACGGTGCGCACATGAACCGGCGGCTTTGATTGTGAGTTGGGCATGTTCCAGGTTGGCAACATGAGCAGCCCTGGTGTGTGTCCTTTCTTGAGATTTTGTTGCCACATATGCAGCGTCAAGTCCCGGAGTCTCCGCTTCCTCTGGTGTGAAGAAACGATGCCATCTTCGCTAGCTGGGATGCTAACGACAAGGCACATGAGTAAGCTGCTTTGCTAGCATTGGCCGAAGGACAACGGTATCAGCTGGTGTGCTAAACCATGCAGATAAGGGAGGGTAAATAGCATGAGGTGGCCAATTATCTCTGACTGTCCCACAACACAGAATAAATATCAGAAAAACATTATTCCTTCTTCATGTGGGAGTTTGATTAGCGTCCCTGCAACTGAATTTATATTTATACATTATAAGTAGGTGGGTGTGCTATGAGTGCAAATCAGTCATACCTGTTGTTCATCCATTGTAACTAACATATACGTGGACTTAAAAATCCTGTAAACTTAGTGATTATAAACAAACAAACAAATACACAATTCCAGACAAAAACAGAAGTAGTCATAAATTGCTAGTCTAAAAAAAATGTTTAACCAAATGTCTTATTCTGGTTTTATATTCAAAGTCCACCATTACCTCCAATGCCTTTATCAAAAATGGCACACCTAAAGCCATTTACAAGCAATAATTACAAAATAGTCCATAGCTATAATTTCTCTTTGAAATGCTGCATGCAGGTAGAAACTAAATTACCCTAGCCATGACGGGAAAATAAGGTACTTTAAAACAAATTATACACAGTGTCTATATTGGACAGGAAGAATTTAGTTTAATGTGTAATTGTTGAATTGCTCAAGGATCTAATTTGGAACATTTTTATTCTTTCTTTAATTTTTCTTTATTTTTTCTTTAGTGTTAATGTCGTATGGTATATAGAGTTAACAGTCATACACGCTGATCGATTATAATTTGGACAAATTATTATTGGTCAAGAAAAAAAGCTCAAAATTCAGAATATCTTTCTAATCTGGGTACATGTTTGCAAATACTATTACTTGTTGTTGTCAGTGAATGTCATCATTTTTTAAGGATAGTCAGGACACAAGATATTCCTCTGAATGTTGAGCTTTTATATGTGTACTAAATTGGTGGGTGATGTAGTGGTACATAGAGTACAAAGCCAAAAGCACCACTGGTGTGCCAGAAAAGTTAAATGAGAGTGAAGCAGTGGTCATGCCAGCACTAAATCAAAGTGAATCAAAGCAAAAGTGGAATTTGTAAAGCGTACTTGATAAAAGGGCAGAAATGAAGCATAAATATATAGAGATATGTTTTCAGTATTACAAATCAAAAAATCTCTCTAAACTTATTTAAAAGAAAGCTACATTATGAATATATATTTTAATACCATACCATGTATATACCAACTACCACTACCCTGAATTAAATAATTATAATTTCTGGCTCTTTAATAAAAGATTTAAAAACATATGGGATACATAAAATCTCTTATGTTATAAGAAAAACCTGAAATCAGAAGCCTATGGCTTATCATTGTTATGTTCTATATAAACTGAGTGGGCAACTAAGTTATACAAACAATTATATGAAATGTAGAAGTTGTCTATTAGTGATGGAAATTCCGGCTCTTTTTAGAGAAACAGCTCTTTCGGCTCGGCTCCCAACTGGCTCTTCGGGTTGTTTTGTTGCTTTAATTAATTTATTATCAACAACAATATAAAATTATGCACAAAAGGAATTACTAATGTAAAAAAGATGTGGTTTTATTTATATATGTTTATATATTCATATATTTATATATAAATATATACGGTGGTCCCTAGAGACAAAGCAGAGAGAGAAAGAGAGCCAGGGACAACAACAAGAGACAACATCGTCACATTAGAAAAGTATAGTAATCATCCACAATATTTTCAGTTGTGGATTCAGAAAGTTTATCTGTGCAGTGAATCCTATGTATGCAATTCCAAGCAGGGAATCATCCCAGGCTTATATCACAGAGAACGTGCAGCTTCTTTTTATTTTGCATATTTTAATTTATATTTTAGTGTGTTGTGGTTTGCAGTGTTTTGTGTTGTTTCACTTTAAATTTGTTTAAAAGAAAAAAGCTGAACATTTTTAATAGTTAAAAGTTGAAATTTAAATAGTTGGTTTTTGTATTTATAATTATTACATTTTATGTGGAGTGAATAAATAAAATTATATTTACAGTGGCCCCAAGAGACAAACACGTATAAACTCCAAAACAAGTACAAACTCTGAAGCACGTACAAACTCCGAAACAACACAAAACACTGCAAACCACAACACAATGAAATATAAATTGAAATATGCAAAACAAAAAGAAGATGCATATTCTCTGTCATATAGACCTGGGAGGATTTTTTTGGGAGAGTGTTTTCCTGCTTGGAATTGCATACATAGGATTCACTGCATGGATAAACTTTCTAAATCCTTTATCATCCGCAACTGAAAATAATTGTAGATGACTTCTATACCTTTCTAACGATGATGATGATGGTGACGATGTTGTTTCTTGTTGTTGTCCCTGGCTCTCTTTCCATCCGCTCTGTTCCTGTGCTACTGCGGGTGTAACTACTGCCCCTCCCCCCTCTGCTCAGCGCAAGCACAAGGTTCACATGCGGAGTGAAGCGAAAAAAAGTGCGAGAGAGAGGGTGAGAGAAAGGGGGGAAAAAAACAAAAACAACGGCTCCCAATAAGGAGCCGGCTCGCGTCGTTCACTTCAAAGATTCGGCTCTAAGAGCCATATCGTTCACGACTGACACATCACTATTGTCTATCTGTGTGAGATATGAAAGGGTTTCAGTACATGAAAAACAGAAATAATTGGAAGTATCCACTGTAGTGCCTGGAAGTATCTGTGTTTATCTGGAAGTATCTGAGGCATAATGGATGTCTACTGTCTACCTCTGACTACTGTGCAAAAACAATTTCCACAATTAATGTGTAATTACCCCCAATTTCTATTTAAATGTGTATAAACAACAAGGGCAGTGGTGCGGTGGTTAGCAATGTTGCATCACTGCAAGAAGGGTCCTGAGCTCAACTCCACCATTATGGCCAGGGCCTTTCTTTGCAGAGTTTGCACGTTCTCACCTTCTTTGCATGGGTTCTCCCCAAGCCCTCCGGGTTCCTCCCACAGTTCAAAGACATGCAATTAGTGGGGTTAAGTTAAGTGGTGATTCTAAATTGCCCATATTTGTGAATGTGAGTGCTAATGGTTATCTGTCTGTACTGTGTGTCAGATCGGCAACCTGTTCAGGGTGTACCATGCCGCTTACCCTATGGAAGCTGGGATAGGCCCCAGCCCCTCTGCGAGATACGATACGCGGAAAGAAATGGATGCAGGTATAAGCAAGTATACTGAACTATGTGTCCAATCATGTTTTTAATGTATACAGTAATCAGAGATGTTGTCAAGTTGTCTTTGTGCTGTAATAAATCTGTGTTGTCTTCTGTTTCTGTGAGTGAGTGAGTGTTCCTGGATGTGGCCACTTTCTCCGTCTGGAGGTCTTGCAACTTCTACGTTATCCACTCACCACCCTCGGCTGTTTATCAACCCTGGGCTCCCTCTCGGCCTTCCACCAAATTAGTTCCAAGGTTAGTTCTTTGCTCTCTTCCTTCTTTCAATGTTATCTATCACCGCACTTCAGATTCATCTTCATCTGACTGCCTGCCTGCTCAATTGTCATTTCATCATCTGCCTGCCATGTTTTGAGTTGTGCTTCTGACCAAGTCATTTAGCCGCAGTGTTCATCTTTCCGCCATACTCACTGCACTCTTTGCCTGCTCAGACTACATCTTTTCAGCCAACAATCCAGTCTGTAGTTTTGTTCTCCCTGCAAAATATTGCTCACTGCCCATCTTCAGTCTCCAGAGGTACATCTCTTAGTCCTACCAGTAATATTACACATTTGGTTTTCTGTTTTGAAATAAATTCTTAAAAACATCTCTCTCATTTACACGAAAAACACTGACTCTACTTAAAAAGCGATCTTTCCTTATGGTACCTTCTTGGGAAAACATAATGAGATACTCCTTAGCCTTCAGGGAACCCAACAGGTTGCGTGAGTGAAGGTGATATAAAATGTCAAGGCTGTTGAGTCAATAACACTCTCTTCAGACCACTTTGTCCACACCTTTTTCTGAATCTTTTTGGATCATGGGGTATCCACTGATACTATATTAGCTCTTGGACAAAAAACTGGTTGATCGGATGCTAATTATTTGAAGTTTGGTGGCAGATTTTATTTCAGTATTTGCAATAAACCTTTGAGGTTTGTTTAACCTCCTGGGTTACTCCAGATACTCTGGTTTCCTCCCACAGTTCAAATACATGCAAGTTACAGCAGATTAATTGGTATTTCTGAACTCGCTGTCACCCCTGTGTTGGAGTAAGGGTTGGATGGAATAAACCTTTGAAAGCATTTTTCTAGTATTTGTGTCACATCTGGGTCCAAGTTGTTGGTAAAGCTTTACAGAAGCAGCACCACTTTTAATAAAGCTCTAGAACACAACTCCAAAAATATAGTTGTTAAGCAAAGTCCTTTGAATCCTTAAAAATTCAAGATGTACAACACATGGCTTAAGCAGGTTTGCTATATGCTTAACCTCTGAAACTCAAAGATTACAGTAAAATTCACTATTGATTGTTTGGCCTGGATGAATTCATTATGCACGGTCCTGCAAGAAAGTGACATGCATGTTTGTTTTTTGGTGATCACAACTAGGTTTCAAGGATACAGCTAGGCTCAGGTATTTGTACAACATTAAAATGTAATAATTGTGCCTCTGCGCAACACCATAAGTGATTTTATATGAATATGTAATTAAAGTGCAGACTGTCAGCTTTAATTCAAAGGGTTTAACAGCAAGTGTTGCCTTAAAGGTCTAAGAAT
This sequence comes from Neolamprologus brichardi, assembly GCF_056152115.1. Lineage (NCBI taxonomy): Eukaryota > Metazoa > Chordata > Actinopteri > Cichliformes > Cichlidae > Neolamprologus > Neolamprologus brichardi. The sequence goes on along the minus strand of NC_142110.1, from coordinate 7,095,368 downwards.
TAAAACCACATTTTTTCAGAGGCTCTAAATTAATTGTATAAAGTAATATAATTTAAAATATAAGCATTGCTTGCATTATTTGAATAAAACTCATTTGCTCACTGCTCACATTTGACTGCCTTAAGTCTACAAAGTATGGATGTCACCAAATGCTGTATTTCCTCTCTTGAGATCCTCTCAGAAGCCTTTATTCCGGTCATCTTCAGTTGTTGTTTGTTTGTTTTGTCTTCACCAACTGATGAGCATGCTCTGCTGGATTGAGATCAGGTGAATTATTTCTCCATTGAACAATATATTTGCTGTGAGAAAGGCTTGTGCCACCTTTTACAGGATATTTCGAGTCATTAACGATTTACACTGTGAAGCACTGTTTAATCAGTTTTACAGCATTTGGCTGAGTATACCCATGTACATTGCAGAGTTCAGCTGGTCTGGTCTGCTAAGCATGTTGGTGTTGCTGAGCTGGCCATTGCATTTCTGCTTTTCTGCAATGTTTATTTTGGCTTTTTGGCCTAATGACAGCCTCCTTCGGTTGTATGAACATCTCTGTCACGGGTAATGGAAAAATACGGACTCAGTCGCGGAGCTCTGGATGCAAAGTACACAGTGCGTTTATTTACAGTGCCCAAAAAACAGTTTCAAAACACAAAGTGAAGTGCAAAGTCCAACAGTGATCTTCTCCAAACTCCCAGTGGTGCGCAGGTGAGTTTCCAAAGTGACATCCAAGTGTGTGTTCTCCTCCAATAGCTTAACCCGGCGGGCTCCTTCTCTCCAATCTCCAGCTCTGTATCTGTTCCTCCTAAAAACGAGCAAAAACACCAGGTGAGGAGGCTAGCCGGCTAAAGCTAAGCTACAAGTCAAAAAACACTTTTTACTACCGAGCTTCAAGTACAATCCAGCGTCGACTGCCGTCCGGACACACAGTTAAATACCCCAGCCCACAACGAAGGATGATCAGTGACAGCTGGGTGGCACATTAGGTGCAGGTGTGTCAGCCACTGGGCAGAGGAGGAGGAGAGAGCGAGAAACACACACATACACACAGGCAGGTCACCCCGGGAAGGACCGTCTGACCATGACAATCTCTTTGGACCTCACATTGAGAATTCAAGTGAATAGCTACCAAGTTCAACATTTAGAATCAACTGCAATTTTAACTGCTTCTTAATCAAATGTACAATTACTTTTGAGCCTCTGAAAATGGGGGATTATGCATGTGGGGTTTTAATTCCTAAACAGTCAATCTAATACTTTTTCTTAAGCTCCTAGATTTAAAGTTGAAAAGCTGCGCTTCACTCACACCTTGATAGATGAATTTATCATCCACTTTGGTGGTGTACATAGGTAGAAATACAAAAAGTATCAAAAAACTTATAGACCTAACTCTATCAGTTTGTATTATATGAGCCAGAGAAACAACTATAATTACCACTGATGGTCCTTGACATGAGAATGTTTGTTTGATGTTTGTTCTCTGCGTGAGTTAGGAGTAAAATATTAAAGTTGTATACATGCTTAAAGAAGTGATTTTATTTTTATTATTTTTATTATTATTATTATTATTATTATTATTATTATTATTATTAGTAGTAGTAGTAGTAGTAGTAGTAATATTAAGCCGCCAAGTGAAATATGTTTCAAGTCCAAATTTTAAAAAAAAACTCTTAAGGTGATAAATGAATTCAACAAATTGTATCATGCTCAAAATAATGAACAATTACAAAACAAAATAGTGAACAAACTTGTCTTTGATTCCAGATGGTTTTATGTCTCTGTCCGATTGGGATAGCTAGATCGCTTAGAATGTTAATATAATTTTAATATCATTTGCAATATCATCTTCTCATACTTGTCTGTCTCCAAGGTTCATCCATAATTTCATATATTTCGCATATTAAACCGGGACAGCGATAAGGCAGGACACAAGACGAGTTGGGCAGATGATGTGAAAACTTTGCTGTACATTTCACACTAGACGTTGTATGAGACATGAATCTTACAGTCAATTATTTTCATGAATTTTTCATCTCTCACATAAGCACCACACTTCAAAAAGCAAAAAAAGCTTCACTAGAACTATGCAGCCCACAGGCAACCATCAACCGTGAAACAGCTTTCTAACTCTGTGGATCTCTCTTAAAGCAGTAAATATACATCATTCAAGAAGAATTTCAGGGTCACTTCAAAGATGGGGGAATATGTAGGAATATAGATATTCTAATGCTGTTAATTACAAACCTCATGCCTTTTAATTATGCAGATTTGTTCTATAGTAACTAAATGCAACTCCCAACAGCTTAAACTTTGAATAAATTAGGTGGAAAAAAACACCCTTCAGTTGAGTCATTAGCTGTTGGGGTATTTGTTGAAAATGAGATGATCTTATCTTTTACTGACAGATGCTACTAGTCATTCTTATCAATGTTCTGGGTATTTTGTATCCCTTGTCTTTGGCTGACATGTGATTTCCCTTAAACATCAAGACATTAGAGAGGCACAATGACTTTAGGTAAAAAACAAACAAGAAAAAATATATTCAATTTGCAGTTGGAAAGGGTCAAGCTAGCCTCCCAGGGTTTCTCAACCATACACTTTTCATCACTGTCAGAATTCAACAGAAACCCCTAAAGGAAAGAACAGGTGAAAGGAGTCCCAGGGGACTAGCCTCACTGGCCCAACAGAATGATCAATTTGACCACTTCATTAGTATGTGTATCTGTCCATTTGAGAAAATGTAGTTTTTATGTTCCCAATATTCAGTATAAGCACAGTGTAACATGTGAGTAAACGTGCAGCAATTCTTCATCTCCTGTGCTACAGCTGGACTATTTTAACATGAACAAAAAATTGCATATATCATTAGAAACCATTTCATATGATTCAGTCTAAAATTTGACTTTTTGTGAATCTGTTGATTAAAAGATAAAGAAAATAATTTGAGACTGGAGCTCTAGCTTTAGTAACATTTTCAACATAGATAAGAATATTTTTTAGGGTCTTTGAGATTTCAGTCTTGGAAAATCTAATAAAGTCCAAAAGGCCTACTTACTTCACGGATAAAAAGGCCCAGGGAACACATTTTAAAGAGGATGAATATATAACCATTTGTCAAACAAACTGACAAAGGAATGCTAGCAAAGAGGAACAATAACTTCCACAATTTTCCAGAATGCCACAAACCTAAATTGTATTTGTGACCTTTTAATTGCCACACCACCTTTACGGGTACACCTTCTATTCTCTTGGCTCAGCAATCATACTATTACTAAGAGACTCACTGCAGCTTTGCTTATAAAGGGAAAATTGCAAGCACTGTGACAGTTTTGTACTCTTCTCCTTGGATTTACTTTATCTTTGTCAAGTTCTAAAAAAATAAGTGAGTTTACCTGATGTCTGTTTGTATCACTAAGGCTCCGACTGACTAGTGAGTTAAAGTGGAAATCTTGTCATGTTAATACGTGTTTTGCTATATACATATATATATATATATATATATATATATATATATATTTATACATATATACATATATACATATATATACACACACGTTTCCAAGTCTGGTTTATAGGTTGTAAATCTGGCCCTTTGTTCAATAATTCTATCTATACTTATTATATACACACACACACACACACACACACACACACACACACACACACATATATATATGTGTGTGTGTGTGTGTATGTGTATATAGGTATATATGTGTGTGTGTGTATATATATATATATATATATATATATATATATATATATATATATATATATATATATATATATATATATATATATTTTTTTTTTTTTTTTTTTTTTTTTTTTTTAAAAACACCCAGCACGCCCCTGCGGGCGGTTTATCCTTCAAGCTCGGGTCCTCTACCAGAGGCTTGGGAGCTTGAGGGTCCTGCACAGTATCTTAGCTGTTCCCAGGACTGCGCTCTTCTGGACAGAGATCTCCGATGTTAGTCCCAGGATCTGCTGGAGCCACTCGCCTAGCTTGGGAGTCACCGCACCTAGTGCTCCGATTACCACGGGGACCACCGTTACCTTCACCCTCCACATCCTCTCGAGCTCTTCTCTGAGCCCTTGGTATTTCTCCAGCTTCTCGTGTTCCTTCTTCCTGATATTGCTGTCATTCGGAACCGCTACATCGATCACTACGGCCGTCTTCATCTGTTTGTCTACCACCACTATGTCCGGTTGGTTAGCCACCACCATTTTGTCCGTCTGTATCTGGACGTCTCACAGGATCTTAGCTCGGTCATTCTCCACCACCCTTGGGGGCGTCTCCCATTTTGACCTCGGAACTTCCAGGTTATACTCGGCACAGATGTTCCTGTACACTATGCCGGCCACTTGGTTATGGCGTTCCATATATATATGTGTGTGTGTGTGTGTGTGTGTGTGTGTGTGAGAGAGCTTGCTGGCCCCAAAAGATATCCGATGCAGAATGCAAAGTTAACAAGACATGGACTTCTAAGTATTAATGTAGTGAAGTCAGAGGTAAAAAAAAAAAAAAAACTGTGTGCTTAACCTGTGGGGAGCAGATTGCTGTGATTAAGGATTACAATTTGAATCACCATTAGGAGACTGAACATGCAGAAAAATACAAGAACTTGACTGATGCAGAACAGGAATAGACATCTGAACCTTTGCTAGAAGAACTGCAAAAACAACAAAGACACGCTTTACATATCCAGGAATGCATAAGACGTTTTATGATTTCCCACAAAATCACTAAACACAGTAAGCCATTCTCTGATGCAGAATTCATCAAAGACTGTTTGGTGGACTCTGCCAAAATAGGCATTAAAAAAGAAGTAGCAAATGACAATGTGACCATTTCCAGGCAAACCTTAAGAAGATGGATCGAGGACATTGCAGGAAATCTGAAGTCTACAGTTGGGGTACAGAGTCTTTCTGTCTGTAGCACTAAGGCTTTGTGGAGTCTTTTAAAAAACAGTTAAAAACATTAACCATTGATCAGGATTTCTGTTGACATTTTATTGACAGTTATTTATGTTTTATTTATTTTTGTTTTGTTTTAAAATGCTTCTCTATTAACATAGTGTTTTAATTAAAAGTGCTATGTAAATACATTTTACTTTACTTTACTTAGTAAATGTGGAGCCTCACTTGAAAAACGATTTAGACAACTTTAACTTTCTGTCCTTTGCTCTCTGCAATAGCTGTGATGTTTGTGGCACAAGTATCTACATGCTTACATAGGTTGGGGTTGAAATGGGATAAATTGGCATGTATCATAACCAATGCCTGTCCAAATTGGTAGTTTTGCATTGTATCTATAGTTTCAGTGACTTGACTGACTTGCTACCCTGCTGTTCAAAACATTATTCCACCATGACTGCCAGCAGTGGACAGTTGGTAGTACTGCAGAACAAAAATGGTTTTTTTTTTCTATGAATGTGGCCCTAATACTGCTTCATAGTCTTGAGTCAAAACTACTTTGATCATCTGTCTATGGAGGAAAACTGAAGATATGAAGAGAAACTACAAATTTTGTGATCCCTTAAAGTGGTCACATCTGTCGAAAAGCTCCAGTTCAGTGACATTTCTGTATATCTTGTAGAGCTTATACTGCTTATGCTGACCTTCCACTGTTGCCAGGATAAAAGCTTTCAAAGCGAGTACATTTACAGTGTAGAGTAAATGTAAAAATGTCTGACAGTGTTGATTTGTCACATTAATGTTGTATCATAAAAGTAAAGTTCACTGAGTATTTTTCCAGTGTCAGGTAAAACATTCCTACCTGAATGAGCTGCTACTGACAGCCTGGGTTGCTGTGGAGAAGCAGAGATTGGTGCGATCAGGGGCGTAATTTCCAGGGGGGTTAGGGGGGTTATGACCCCCCCAATAATCAGACCCAACCAATATAACCCCCCCCCAATAAAATTATGAATTATTTTGCATAAATAGGCTATTGATTTTCTTTACTCATTTCAGGTATTACCAGAAAATGGTTGCATGTTTAATCATCGGGGAATTTAGCCAGATTTATTTATTTATTTAGACAGAGATCTTGACCCCTCACATATTGGTGCCATACTCTACCCTCTTCTGGCACCTGTAAATAAATGTAGATTGGTGCATCCAATAGCACAGCAGCTATACAACATTTTGGTTGCATAGTTGCTGTTAAATTCAAAGACGTTCAAAGGATGGCTGGAGGGCAAAGGACCGGAGTACTGTTTTCCTCTCCGGGTGGGCATGTCCCAGTAGCTATGATTAAACACCAGGATGTGTAAGTCAACCCTGTGTTATTGATGTTGTAACTAAAGTGATAAATTTCATTGGGCCAAGAGTAAAAAATGACAGTTTTTTTTTTGCACAATTGATTTACTACTGGCAGAGGATTTTAAGTCAGTTTCACGTCAGACAGTAAGCCTGACTTTAATGCAGTTGTTCAAGCCCAAAACAGGATGGATTTCTCTGACTGGACAAGAAAAACCCCAGAAACACTGTAGACAAAGTCATTAATCTACAAGCAAAAATGGCAATAGCACTTTGTATGAAGTTAAAAGTCCTTGAAATATTACAGTTATTTTCAGGAATTTTGATTAACTAGTGACAAAATGTTAGCATTTTTACTATATGTATTTCACATTGCCTAAGACTGACTTTTACCAGCGCAGTTGATGAAGAGGTCAAATTAATTCAGAGCAGAATTTAGTTCAGTTTATTGTCACAACCCTCTGCACAACAGTACAGATGTCTCATGTGAAGTGTAGAACTGCAGGCTTATGTAAAATCATTTCTATGATCAAGTGTTAAAATGTTTTTTATAGTCCCTGGAAGCTTATTCTGAAAATACTTCACTTTGCTTTAAAAACTGTTTGAATCATTTTTAGTATTTAATATTAAAATGGAAGGCAGAATGAAACGTAATTAAAAAAAGAAAATGGGATACTAATGGGATAATTTAATTAGATCGTAACACTGGTGCAATAGTAAATTGTGGTCTTTGTGTAAAATTTCACTATTTTCTAAACTGACAGTTGACCAGAACCTGTATTGAGACACAATATAAAACACTCTCGAGCCTATAAGTGGGCAACATAAAGGAAAACGAGAAAATAAAACAAAATATTGAGGCCAAGTTAAGCTATCTCCTTCTCACAACCTGTTGAAGACAGCTCTGAATGACTAATTCCCTAATTTGACATTTTTTAATGCATGTTTTTATTAAACTGTGTGCACAAGATAAGTGTATATACACTATTACAGACATATCTCTGTGTGTTGCAACTTAAACATTCAAACCATGTCTTTCCTCCTCACTGTGAAAGATTTGGGGCTGGAATATGAAAAATAGCTGATGTTCAGGCTGGAACTTGAATGCAGAAAATATGTTTTTGATCCATATTATGCTTTCCACATGGGTGGATGGGTAGGCGCATGGGACTTTTGGTCATCCTTTTATTTGGTTTTGTGATTTGTTTGGACAACATAGGTTTGCTCATGCCATGATGCATCGGTTATATGTATCTGTTTACGAGAGCAGGCCGTGTTAGAGTCGGCTGGCTGTAATGTGGCCCAGGCATTGTATAATTGTCTGTTTATTTTTGATGCAGTCTATTTCCTAGGATATCTCCCTCTCTGTATCACAGGAACCTTGAGCATAAAAACATATTAAGTGTAAAAAAACAGGTCAAAAGAAGCCAACACTGGACAGCGGGGACTTCTTTCCTGATACAATAAAAAAGCTGATTAAAAAAGCACTTCATTGTCAATAAGTTTATCATGTTTTCAAAGATACAAATGTCTTGTCTATATATTATATACACAAATAAGTAATTTGTTCACATATTGGGTAAAATATTTTTTCCATATTTGTCCAGTGTTATGTTCTGTAACATATTTCATATTAAAGTCAGCATCAACAAAAGCAGCTGTCTCACTGACTTCAATAATATAGATGATTTTTAATATGGATTAAACTGTACCTGTATTATCCACTTTCTATTCTCTCTAAGTTTACCATGTGTTTGGTGAGATTCAAATTCAAACCTTATGATACAAAGCTATTGTTCTTTTCTTCAACACATACATATAAAATACATATATAATACAGTATGGGTGAGCTAATCACACTTAAGCCATTATCACACATCCACTGCAGCAGTGAACTTTTCAAGGCATTACCCACCAGAGAACACAAATGTCAAACACAGAAATATCTGACTAGTGCGAAGCCCTCGTGATGTTTGATTCTTCCTGTGTGAGAATAGCACAGGTAATTGTCTGGTCAATTCACAGTCCACAAGTGATTGTCCAGCATTCTGCCTCATAGCTTTACCTGGCCAGACTTCTCAGCTTAACAAAATGGAATATAAGAGAAATCTGAAGTAGACTATATCCTCTAGTGTTCAAAGAAACACTTTGGATTTTCACAACATTTTCTGAAATTCATGTGTGAAAATGGCTTTGTATTCAACCTTCCAGTTGTGATCTGTCTATAACCTGCACCATGGTGAGTGACTTATCCTGAACACAAAGTTGTGGTTCTCAATTCATTCTGTGGATTATCCCTTCTTTCTATTGTCCATAGAATTACAGAGGTATTTCTGGATTTTAATCTTCATCCTCGGAGTTTTTCAGCCAAATGAATAGATTAAGTAATTAATAAATAAAACAGCATCAAACCTCTATTGATTGCTCAATGTTTTAAATTATGATAAAGACACCAGCACATAAATCACACATCTATTGCAGTTATCTATCTGTTCTTCTTCTTGTTTTATTTTTGTTTCCTCATTAAGCCACTGGCTAATTTGTGTTGTGGGTTAGCAACACTATAAACCCCAAAATAACTTGAAATCTAATGCTTTTCTTAGTTATATCCCAGATTTATGAGTAATATGTTTGACATATCTGCAGTCTAACTTTAAAACATACTGTAATTCAATCTGCTGAGGTTTGGCTTAGTCATCTAACATCTGAAAGTCACAGTATGACCATGCTGAGTCATAAGCATCTTTGAAAAAAAATGTTCAAAGCCATGCTTTTAATTACTGGTGTATTTTACTGTGTGGCCTGTCATTAAACAGTCAGCTCATAAGAATATAAATCAACTCTTTCTAGCGTATCAACAAACAAATATAACCCACCTGTTATACAAAGATTGTTTTTGTGATGGAATACTGAATGAGAACTACGTCTCAGCTTGACTGCAGGGTCTCCTGACCAGATTTGCTGACTGGTAAGCCCTGGAGAGAAACACTGGCTAATTAGCCTTGTGGTTAGCTCTGAGGTCAATTGTAGGCTATTTATTCAGGTCATCAGAGAAACCAGTGCTGAACACAGACCTGTGGTTATACTCCCCAGGGTGCAGTGGTTTCCATCACACTACTCCAGAGATTAGTGGACTTTAGCTAAAGGTAGAAATTCACCCTTTATAAGGGGATCTTAATCCACAACTTAACTGGTACAAAAGAAAATCTACAGTAATTTCATTTGTCCCTAAAATGCTTTGTTTTTACCACTATTTCCTTAAATTGCCTTATGTTCTTTTCTTTTCTTTTTAAAAAACAAAAAAAACAAACATGATCCTATAATACAGAAATAAAAACATTCCACTGAAACTGGAATTATTAGTCCTACAACCATTGAGGCTTTCAATATATCAGCTTTAAAATGTAGTTCTTTGCTATTTCCCAGCAATTGAACCATTTTCATGCTATTTTCCCAGCTTCCACTATTCTGCAGTATTCCTTTATGAATGTCTGAAAGTCATTGTATGTAAATGTGTTCATACAGATAGAGAGCTGTCTAATATCCCTTGTAGTGTGTATCTAAACAGTTAGACAGATACAGCATTTATTTGAGGACAACAATACCCTTAAACAGCAATGATAGAAGCCATCTACATCAAGCGGGAGCAACATTTAAACAGAGGAGGTGGTCTACAAAACCAATTACCTCCCACTTGCAAACCAGTCCTGACATTCCCTCCAGACAAACACCCTACTGCACCTGTGACCCTAACGATTCACATCATGGGTGGGTGGGTCAATGACTCACATGTGACCTCAGCAATTCTTGGGAGCTAATGACCTTACAGACATGTATTATCTAGCTCTCCCCTTGCAGCAGGGCAAAACTAAAGATTTCTTCTTCATGTGAGCTGATGTCCACTAGTTTTCATTTTAACACAGAGATATACAATGAAGTGCAAGAACTGGAATCCATGCAGACATGTTTGGTGAAATAATTTTCATCTAAAGGAGGAATTATTGTAAAAGGTGAGATTTAAAAAAAACAACAACATTTTTTAAAGTATGTTGTCATCCCATTAAAAACTTGGTATAATAAAATTATTATGAGACTATTCACACAGAAGTAATCTTTCTGGAGATGCCAAAATAAATTGTAAAATATATAGAAATACATTGATTGTGCAAATACCTGGTATGCAGAAGAAAACGAAAGATAAGCATATATGGTCATCTAGACTGTCTTTTCTCACGGAATATTAATATAACTCAGTAGTTCCAGAAAAGGTGATTTCTATTTCTTCATCTCCAACTTGTCTGATTGACCTTCAGGCTTCTAACAGCATTAAACGATGCCAGAAAGGAAACTCCAGATCAGAGGTCTTAAGACTGTGATAACTGCCATTAAAAGGGTTTAAAATGACAAACAAGTTAAAATGTTGTACCTCAAGCCTGGTTTAACATTGGCTGAAAGCTTTAAATCATTTTCCTTGTTTGTTTATGGTTGTATTTGTCTCTGGCATAGACATATCACAGATGGATGTAACAACCATTTTACCCACTGGTTTGGTGACCTAGAGCTCAACCTTTTGACCTTCAAAGTATTATTTTTAAGAAACAACATGTGTTGAAAGAGAGGGGATCTGTTGAAGAAACCAAGGACACTACAAGGCCATAAATTAAGTGAGTACCATCGTCATTTAGACTTCTACACAATCATTATCCTTCTTCAGCCATAAGAGTTTCCCCCTGCTGGCTATTAAAACGAATGAAAAGTTTATACAATCACACACTGGCTTAAGTTTTCACGTCCAAAGGCTGCATCCATCTACATACCACCCGTGTCCAACTTGTATAGAGAATTTATCATGACTCACTGCACAAATCCTCCAGATTGCATCAGCCTGGTTGTCATCATCCCATCACCATGTAACCTTTAATCCCTCAAACCTTTAATCCATCAACCATTCTACCAGTGTGGTACTAGCCACATTGGTAGACTGGCCCTCCAGTGTTTAGTTCTCAGTTCTTGGTTTCCTCAGGCTTTTTTACTTTTTAGAAACAATCCCCTTTGCTGCTTTTTCAACTCAAATTTTACCTTTATACCTCTCTGCTATTCAGCTTCAGCAGCGATGTCAGACTCACTGCAGATTCTGAGTCACCTTTGCATGATGAGGATTTCTTATCGGATGTGTTTCCTCCATGGTCCATCTGCTAGGGCTCACAGAGTGCTTTAACAAGTATAATAATGATATACCTATTCACAGAAGATTCATATCTGGTGAGAACTGCACAAAAAAGTATAAGAACAAGGATTAGGAACCATGTGCACTATTAACATTTGTTATAATCAGTAACATAATTTTTGACAAAGCCTTTAAAAAGTTGAGGTTATGATATTAATAATGCAAATCTGGTGTTTTCAGTATTTTCAGCTTAAATTACCACAGAATTCAGAAAACAACCCACATTGTTTTGATGGTTTATATTAACATTTTTGTTGAAGATGGAACATGAAAGAGAAGATGAAAGAGAAAATAATAATTACAAGGATACGCTTAATATTACTGCAGATCCACTGATGACAAAATTATGCATTTTTCCTGCAGAAGTGAAACCAAAAATGTCAAAACAAAAATCTAAATTCACTTTCATTTTAGGCTAATATGTCATCAAGAGTTTATTGGTATTACTGATGTCAAATCCTGTAATGAAATGTCAAACTGACATTTTTGGTTTGCCCCTTCATAGTTTTATCAAACATGTTTAGACATGCTCTAAAGCATAGCCTGCATATTACTCTGTAAATGGGAAAGTAATTAAAAGTTAGCATCACTCTGTATTAAATAACATCTAAAGAAAACTAAGGATGTGAGAACACAAACTCATTAGAATAAAAGTAGTTGTTGAAGTGTTGGGGAGAATTTGTATCATGAAGTTATGTTTCCAACAAGACTGCTTTTTCCTGCTTAAAGACTTATAAAAATTATACAAAATTATACCAATCTGAAGAAGAATTGGAACATTTACAAAAGTGTTTTCTGCAGCGTCACTGCTTGGATCCCCAAATGGATAAACCTTTAGTTAAATCTACTTTCAACTGACTTTTAACAGTCATAGAGAGAGATTAAACCAAAATACATACTTTACAATGTCTGCTCCTGAGAATTTAAAACTGAATTTTTTATTTTTTTTTATTTCTCAGAGAAGCGCTGCTGTGGCAAGATGTGTGCCTTATCATTCCAGAGTGAGGTATTGGTAATAAAAATGTACCTGTCATTGTCTTTGTTCTTCTTGTTTCGGCTTCACAATGTAGCCACTCAGTTCCACTATTTAATCGCTTCACTGCTGCAATTAAAATTCTCCTTTTTTAAAAAACTGGTGTGAACTACAAGTTGTTGGCAAGACAAATAGAGCATTTTATACACTAAAATATTTTTAAAAATAAATGAATATTTTAAGGATCCTAATGTGATACAAAAGTATGCTGTGATTACTGATGCGATGTGATAGTTAACAGAGCCAAGGGAGGGAACACATACGAGCCTTTGGGAGCCTCGTTAATATTTGCAAGACAAAACAGTCTAATTCCATGAGCCAGTAAGAAACCATAATATTTGAATGGTGAAGGATGATTTTGGCATGCTTATAGACTATAACATTTAAATGAAAAACAAGAGATGAAGGAAAAAATGTTGGAAGAAAGCAGATATTGCAAAGAGCCCTTGCACTTGAAAATGGCGTGGGTTATCAGAAGTGCTACTTAAAACCAATTTAGCACAGTTTGGAACTTAAGTGGAGTTTTATTGAAAACTCCACTAAAGCCTTTAATTCCACTTGAAAACCAGGATGCGTGTTGTGAAGTGTCACTACCTGTTGATTTGTGATACAATTAGTGCGGTAAGAGTTTAGGGTATAAGCTCTTCCAAATACAGTTCAGTTTTCAATTTTATTTATACAGCGCCAAATTACAACAACAATAGCCTCAAGGAGACTTTATGTCAACATAATGACATAAGATGTTGGGACACCTCTTACCTCCATTATATCATGTAATATATAGATATTATATTATCTATTCACATATTACCTGTATGTGTATAAAAAAAAAGTAAGGATTTAAATTAAAGTAAAACAACTGGGAAATCAATAAATACCATACAATATGTTGTCCTTCCACTGCCTTATTAAGCCCACTGTCTAGTAAAAATGTGGAGTGATTACACATAGGCTTGTCATGAATTTGATTTAGCTTTTTTGACAAATAGCAATGAAAACCTCAAGAACACACACCTAAATTGACTCAGTATTTGCACTGTTGTAAATACCAGCTCCAGGTAAAGAGTATATGGAGATTGCTTGCATTTAGACCCTGAACACAAAACACGAGTTGCTATTTGTCAGAAATTCAAAAGTGGTTAAATAATTTCAACTGGGATTAATAAAATATTCAGATTTTGATTCGAGTATTATGTTGTATCAACAGTGTTGAATATTTTTCAGCTTTCCAGAATCAAATATGACATTTGAATTAAAGCTACTCTGATTTACATAAAATCTGATTTCTGCAGCTGAACTCTCACAGGATTTGCAACATCACTGTTACAGAAGGAAAATGAATCTTGCCATGGTCTTCTGGGCCAAAACACAGTGGGTTTCAACCAATCACTGTCCTATGGGACACTATACTGGCCAGATCACAGCTACAGGCAGGTTTGCTTTGTGACAGGGAGAAGATGTTCATCCAATATAGTGCCAAACATCTTGTAAAAATGACTGGTGACATTTTTTTTAAATAAGCAAATTTTCCTTACAATGATCAGAAGTAGAATCACTGACTGCTTGTTATATTTAAAGTTCTTTAAACTGTGGCTTGTTTCTCTTCTTTGGAGGTCTCTCTTTCCTATGCTTCACTGGTCTGACTGGTGAAAGGTGATGGACAGATGGTTCATCAAATCACCTTCCAAGTAGTTTTTGAAAGTGGAAGTCCTTTTCCAAATAGTTTACAAGGACGACTTCCCAGATGGTTCTGTGTAACAAACCATCTGGTGTGTCAGGTTCATTTAAACTGCATGTGAATAGTTTGCATCTTGGCCATAAAATTAATTTTAAGAGCTTAATTATATGTTGAATATATATCAAAGCATTATATACTGAATCCCTTTAGCTTATAGATTTATTTATTCTTTCTTTTCTGATTGGACATTTCTTATTGCAAATCAATACCAATGAATAAGTAAATGAAAACATACACTATTTATGAGCTATCCTAATGTAAAGTACATACATATTGTTGTTCGGGGCATTAAAAAATGCATCATTGACTGATATATAATAAAATAAGTCTGCTAAATGTAATTCTGGAGCTTTGTACAAGGTTGTTTTTACATTAAATTCTCAGTTAATTTGCACTCAAACCACTCTAAACAAAGCACAGTAACACATATAGGGGTCCCTATTTCAGCTGTTCACTTCAGTATATTGTTGCAAAACAACACCACTAACACGTCCTCCTTCTTTTAAATCCTTTTGCTATTTTGCTGTAATGTACAGAAATGAGGTGTTAGGAAAAAGTATGCTTAAAGAGCCTGTGTGCTCTTCGTTTGAAGTTTTGCCAAGCACCCATTTCTCCCGTAAAACATTTAGTCATCTTTTCAGGTTTAAAAGCAGAGGATACTTTAATAGTTGGCAGTAAACCTGATAACCCACTGAGCTTTGTAGTTAAAAAGAATTCAATCTTTTAGCCACATGTTTGCAGTGGTACATGAATAAATGGGACGATTATATAAAAAAAATAAATAAATAAGACATATTCCACGGTGAATTAAACTTCTATCAGAAGCCTCAGTCCACAGCTTTTTATTGAAGCACACATTATGGTCATCATATCTCTGGGATTACAGCCATTATTTATTTATTTACGTTCATAAAAAGTAGTCATCAATCCGCTGTGGCAAACATACAGTGTAGTCAGCTCCCCTAAGGCTCCATGTCTAATGAAATATACCATATACCTGTACTCAGCTGCTTTTTCCATAGCTCTGACAGCCACTGGCCATTTGCAAATGCTTTGGGTATAGCAGAATCATTTAAAAATATACTTGAGCCATTTAGTAATGTTTTCATGGGCCAAGTTTTTTTCTCCTCTGTGTGTATGACTCAAAACGCTAGCATATTTACTGTCAGGCTTGAGATTAATCAGCTTTAGTGGTTTATAAATGCCAACATCCTGTTATCACTGTGCAGCTGATGGAAAACCATAAGTGACAGTTGCTGTGTGGGCAGTTCAAATGTTAACTTACCTTGTAATACAATACTCAGTCAGCGAATCACGACTTACTGGTGATTCATACTTAGGTCAAAAGGAACAAATCCTCATGTTTATGGAAACACTTAAAATCCTGCTGAGACAATATTGCTACCGTGGAGTGTGATGCAGACTGCTGAAGTGCCTCACTTCCTTACAGGATGCAGCTTCTGACTATTACATGCTCCTTTTCAGATCCCAAAGCCAGAAAGAGTCTGAGATCCAGATGGCCTGTTAGTACAGTGTCCTCTAACATTTTAAAATGAGCTATTTTCCAATATTATACAAGTAAAAAGACATTTAAATATGACAATTTGGCTTGAAGACTTTCATAGATATTTATATTTTCAAGGTTCAGGCAACTACTGAAACTATTAAAAGTTATAATCTGTAGGTGAATCTGCACTTTAGTCCGTTATAATATTATTACTATACAAGATTTTATATGGTCTGTGCATAATAACTAATTATTCTTTTGACAGACTGTGCTTCAGGTTATTGGTATACCATTAATTGTTTCTTTATATGCTCCGGTGATGGAAATGGGGCAGAAAATGCTGCATATGGCATTACTGTAGAACAGAACTGCACCAAAAATAACTAAAATTGTACAATGACACACAAATAACTGCAAGCAACCACCTTTTAAAAATATTTCTCAGAAGCACTTTACAGTGACAGACAATGCAATGCATGAATGGAACAGAGATTGGTGCATAGTTATAAGTAGTATATGACTAAATACTACAAACTGAGATGCCTTTAGGAAAAGATTGACAGTTTGGACAGTGTAGGACTGCCTGTGGGTGTTTTTGGGTTATGTGTCATGAATATGAGATGGTCTTCAAAGATCAGCCAAAACAATACCTGGGATTATGTTTTCTGATAGCAGACGTCTCTGGAGTCACTTCACCGTAAATTTTCCTTATTTTGCTCACTAATACTCTGCAGGCTCGCTGTTATTTTTAGCAATATAGTTCTGCAGCCTATCAAGAAAATATACAGGACATGATGTAAATCCTGTCAAAACATATTTCTCTTTGCAAAGCAGGCTTACTTTTAACTTAGATACTCTATAGTGCAAATGCAGGTTTTAATTGTTCGGCTGTTAGCCTGTCATAATCCTGCAGATATCAGTTCTTCATATAGAGTTAGATGCTGGCTAAATTAACCCTTCATGCAAAGAAAACACAGGCCTAACCTATATATAGGTTATCACACACATACACACAAAATCAGTTAATTTGCATTTGTTCAAAAACACAAGATATTATACATTTTGTTTCTTAAGAAGGATTTACGTAATGCCAGTTAATCTTCTTAGGTATACCCACACAACAAACAATATTTTGTTCATTTTACTGTTTCAGTATTTAAGTCAGGCAAATCATGTTTAGAATGACTGATTAATTAAAGCAAGACTACAGTTAGAGTTTCATGTCTACAAAGTTATCACTACATAAAAAAATGTTAAAAAATCAAAGTGATAAATAAATGTTTGTAATACAAGGCATTGTGCAAATTTTCACATTAGCAGGTCAAAAACGAGCAGACCTAATGAGGGTGTCTGGTATACTAACCAAAATAACACACTGTAAGTACTGGTGTTACAGAGTTTCTCTGTGGAAACAGCAAAGCGATTCAGATCAATGAAAGCCAACTGAAAGAGAATCAATGCTTACTTCATGTAAAGGCAATTTCTTACATGAGTTAGAAATTACTAAGGCTTTGGATTTATCCAGAGAGGTGCTTAATGCAAGTATTCCACTGTCAACCTTAAATCTGTGTGTAACAGCTGACATGGATAATGTGTAGAAGAGCACAAAACACCGTTTACTGTCAGAGCCTGACCTACCTGTGTGTTAATGAAGTTACAGTTACTGGGCCATGTACACAAATTAGTGTATAGTGCTCTCTCTCTCTCTCCCTATATATATACATATACAGATATATATACACATATACACATATGTATATATATATATATATATATATATATATATATATATATATATATATATATATATATATATATATATATATATATATATATTAGGGTCAGAAGAGGATGGGCAAGAATATCAGAGGCGCAAAACACCAGCTACTGGCAGACCAAGCAGTCAGCCGAGACTGCAGGACCAGACTGACCAACCTGTGCACTACCTGGATTGATTACAAGAAGGCCTGTGACTCAATGCCCCACACCTGGATCCTGGAATCTGGAATGCCTAGAACTATATAAGATCAACAGGAACCTGAGAGCCTTCATCAGGAACTCAATGGGGGTGTGGCGGACAACACTGGAGGCCAACCTCAAGGCCATAGCAAAGTCAACATCAAGTGCGGGATCTACCAAGGAGACAGCAACATCAGGAAGAAGGAACACGAGAAGCTCGAGAAATACCAAGGGCTCGGAGAAGAGCTCGAGGAGATGTGGAGGGTGAAGGTGACGGTGGTCCCAGTGGTAATCGGAGCACTAGGTGCAGTGACTCCCAAGCTAGGCGAGTGGCTCCAGCAGATCCCGGGAATAACATCGGAGATCTCTGTCCAGAAGAGCGCAGTCCTAGGAACAGCTAAGATACTGCGCAGGACCCCTCAAGCTCCCAGGCCCCTGGTAGAGGACCCGAGCTTGAAGGATTGAATGCCCACAGGGGCGAGTAGGGAATTTCTTTATATATATATATATATATATATATATATATATATATATATATATATATATATATATAGGGAGAGAGAGAGAGAGAAAGAGAGAGAGAGATATTCACATAACATGCAGAAACTATCACAAGTACACTGAGTAAAATAACACATTTTTGGCACTATATTGAAGGAAAGTTGCAGCAACTGTTGTGCTGCAAATATGAGTAAACCATGTGTATATGGTTAATTTAAATACACCGCTGTTGCCCTGTGAACGGAAAATCCCTACAACTATAAATGCAATAAGGCCTGCCTCAAAAATACCTCTGTCTTGCAATAATATAACTAACACTGCACCATTTTAGTAAATAGTACTGAAATACTTCTATACTGTTAGTATTACTAAGACTAGCAATCTGGCCATGTGTATCTATAGCAATCCTCCTTTCTTTCTTTGTTCTGAATCACAGCTCAAGAAACTGTGATGCACAGCAATCTTGTTTGATTTATGTAACAACTTGATGCAAACATTAATACAAAGCACTTTAAGTAGATCAAGCAGGGCATTTTTAGCATCATATAAGGTGTGGAGTGTTTTTATGTGTTGAATATTCATACATACCTTACCCAGCTAACTTTTCTCAGGTCATTGTTGAAGGTTTTTGGCCCCATTCATGATCAAAGCGACAGCTGCCATAACTTCAATTCATTTGTGGGATTCAGGGAGCCGGGCACAGTAATTGAGTTTGAGGAATGAGGGCTATAACCATTCCCCATGTTCCCTTGTCCACCTCATCACCTGCCATCTATGTAACTGTCCATCTATCGTCCTCATGGGAATCCATTCCATCATTGCTGTTAATGGTTCTCATGTTGTTCAGATAATGGGCATGAGTTTCGGTTTGAACTTCCTGGCAAGTGAGGATGAAAAGTAGGTCTTAAATTATGTGTACATCAATTTGTTTTCTTTGTATAGATGAATTAATTGCAGTAAGCTAAAAGCCAATACGTCATTTCATTTACATAGTTTTGTTTTTAAATGTGAAGTTTTATTTAAAAAAATATCAAAATTTGTGAGCCAACCATTCATGACAAGACAAATGTGGAGTTTTGATTTGAAGAGTGATGTTTTCACAAAAAACACAGCCTCAGTCTTGGTTAAACTTGGCTAAACAAATCAATAGAGCAACCACATAATAGGATAGGACAGATCATGAATAGACTGGCAGCATCAACTAAGGGCTTATTTCTTTCTTTCGTTTTAGCTTTCTTATTAGTTCAGCTACAATTGATGTGTGTTTGCAATCATGAAAAAAAATCATTTACAAAGCACTTAACCAGAAAAAACAAAACAAAACAAAACAAAAAAGTCAGACCAGTCAATGATATTAGCTACTATGTCGTCTATTTAAAACATCATTTGTGTAAGAGACACACAGGCATGTGCCCTCTGATATCAAAGACACTATATCCACTATATCCACTATATGCTGAAGGACAGGACTCACATCAAATGGCATAAAACCCAATTAACGTTTCCTGCATGCCTGTGATTTAATTTTCCTAAAAGGGTCCAGACAGGGTGTATATAGTGCACTAGCTTTGTTGACGCAGGACACAAGAAACGGAGGGAAGAGAAAAATATTATATGTACAAGTTTCTAGTTATCAAATTTGCTTCCTCGTCTATAACAGTATGTGGTCAGTTAAAGTGTCTTTTCCCTCATGTAAGAGAATGAAACTCATGTAAAAGTTTCATTCTGCTATACTGAGCGACAAAGAGCCTTTTACTTTAAAGTTGTAGGAAAAATGGTGCTGTGGTACACTACAAATGCTGGACACAGATGCCAGAAAGGTGGAGAAATTGTGATTAAGCACACTTGCTTTGGGTCAAAGGATTACAGTTTCTTTTTCTTTAATTGAATCTTGTAGAACTTATGTTGCTAGAGTAAACAATAATGAGTCTACAGAAGAAAAAAACCCAAAACAAAACAAGAACAATATAAAACATAGAATCAGTGTGAGTGGATGTTTCTACAATATTTGTAGCAATTTATTATTGTATACCAGAATTGTTTTTATTTAACAACCAGATATAGATGCTAAGTTCAAAGTACTAGAAAGGGCTCATTAGGCAGTACAATTTGCAAAAACTGCTATATTTATTTTACTGTGCCATCATTTTATCATTCTGCAGAGCTTCACACATAAAACTCTAACGCTATTAAGCTAAAAAAAAAAAAAAAAAGTATTTTTACATTGTAAAACACGTTACAGTGGTTTTGATTCCAGGATGTCAAGTTCCATTCCATCACAAGGTGATAACACCGGTGCACATTTTACAAACACTTATTCTCACTGCAGCGTTTCTAAAGTGAGTTTTCTAAAACTTCCAAATGCAATTATATGTCACAAATAAAATATTAGGTTGTTTACATATTGTACCATATCAGTTATCGTATAATGATTTGGCACGTCCAGTTAAAAAGCTATATTTTTAGCTAATGTGAGACTAAAAAGGTCAGTTTTGATGTATTAGTACAACTTCAGGTGTCTGTCTTGTATTGATATTTGTCTTGTGACTGTCATGTCAGTGAAGACAATGGGCATATTTGCAATTACAATTTATAATTATGACAATAGGTATACTAATTCTTTTAAGCTGGTTTTATATGTGCAGTAGCAGTTATAAGAGATGTTGCAGGGAGATGCTTTTGTCTTCTAGTGACAGCAGTTTATCGCTTCATTTGCAGTGGTTACTGTCAGGACTGGAAAGACTAAATCCACCATTATGTCCAAAAATAAGCAGGTAATAGGCTTAATATTTACAGAACAGAGATGTCCTGTTGTAATCTTTGTGGATATTTATACTGTCTACTCACATATTCCTGGATTCAAGCTTGAACATGTGCCAGAGGATTTTAACATTTTCATTTCGAATCAATAACAAGAAATTGTGTTTTTTACTGGTTCACAGTCCCTTTTTTGAACCTGTGCTGGCAAGATAAGAAGGCAGTGCCCATAAGCACAAGGTTCTGTTTGAGGATGCCAAATAGAGGGTAGGAACATAGGGTATTAGGGAAAGGCACGGTAAAGTGACAAGAGCTAAAATTACTTGCTTTGGACAGTTGATAACTTCAGGGGCACATCAAGGTCCGGTTTAAGATAAATGATCTTTTCAGGTGCTCCCTTATTCATAAGTTGTAGGTTTTATTTAGCAGATGTTTTCTTTTCCTTGCATTTTTGAAGATTAGATTCCATTCCTGACACAACCCCAAAGGGATTTGTGTCCTGGGAAAAAACATGGATCTTTCACTTGTTTCCACAAAATGATGGAGCCACAGGTTCATCTTAAGATAAAGAAGAATATTTTTTTAACTGTATGTCAAAAGCGCCTGCAATAGTTCAAGAAAAACATGCCAAAATATGGTAAAATGAGCTTATGATTTTCCCTTTAAGGTATTGAACCTTTTTCATAGAGATAATATCAGTAAAATAATAATCATCACTAAATGAATAAATCAATAAAACACATCACAGAGTCATTAGCTGTGTTCGGTATAATAACCACAATTCAGAAAACCTGCCTCAATTAAGATTAACAGAGCAACACACAATACAATGTTTTTTTTTACCTTTTAAAAAGAATAGTTTTTAAACACAGTACTAAAGTAATGCCAGACGAAAGATCAAAGCCTTTGGTACCATACTCCTAAAAAAATACTGTGTGGCTTGGGAGAAAAGGCTCAGTACTATATATAAAAAAATAGAAGCTGCACTTTTCTTCTCAGTTATATAACATATTAGTTTAAAACTTTAAACCAACCACAGTGCAACAATTTTTGGTCACGCTATCTTTGATCAAGACAGCTGAACCGGTATTGACGGTTACGATTATTCATGACATCCTATTGAGGTTTTACACTGTTTTGAATCACTTCTGATCACTCGGCTGACTACTGCCATCAGCTTGCACAATGAGCACACCAGAAAATGTAGCATAAATCAGCTTAGAATAACTGCATGGTGTGGTTGTAGCAATGAGAACTGGATTTAGAATTAACTTTCAGAGGAAATAATAGAGACTGCATCTGCCTCTTTTGTGTATCAGCAGTGTGTATGTGTGTGTGTTCGTGGGGAAGAGGAAATAGACACAAGTAGCATAAAGCGATAAAGAGCAGCTTAAACTAAGAGATAGGGCAACTATAGTGGACCAAGAAAAAGGGGTTTTGTACTGCAGGGGAATTGGTGTGGAGCAAAATGATTTGATAAGAAAGATGACAGAATGAGGATAGAGAAACGTGAAGCAGATACAGTGCAACAACATCAAGCCATTGGGAAGAATCGTCTTATTTTCTCACTGCTAAGTATGGGTGTGTGTGTCTGTGCAGATTGGAAGCCTGATTGGATGCGGGGAAATTGCATAAAAATAAGACTTCAGGACTGCCCTCACATTTGAATCTCTTCTCCCACTTAGATTCAGCCTGCATGGTGAGGCCGCTGCGAATGGCGTAAAATACTTTCATTTATTTCCCTCTTCCCATCTGTCCCACTTATGGCTAAAGATTAATGGGTTGTTACATAGTGTTACTTTTGTGCGAGGGCTTATATGCTACATAGAAGATTATAGGGAATGTGTATAAGTAGCAGATTTATGATAATATATGGGAGGATGATGTTTATTTTATGTGCCCCTTCCATTCTTTTAACCTTAGTGGGAGTGTGAATGCCAAATATAACGAAATCTTTGAGTTTTAAGCAGAACCCATAGATGATGCGCAAAACACATTATTTCACAGTAAAACGGAAACAAAGAATGTAGTGCTGTGTTTTCCTCATCCAGAAGAGGGCAATGAGGTTATACAAGCTATAGTTTTTGATGTTTGGTAAACAGAAAAGTTACATTTTGTCTGGCAGAGATGTATTGTATTGATCAGTTTTTGTAGTGTGTCTTTTATTAGATGCTGTCAAATTCATAGCATGTATTACACGAGCATGCTGAGTGTGTGAGGAAGTATGCGCTGTAGAGGAACAATTCTGTCTTTTACCTTTGTCCTCGAGTCTACAGCAACATAGGAAAAATACATTTTAGGGGATCTTTCTTAAACCAGGAATGAAAAACTGGATATTTACTGCATAAACAAAATGACCTACTCCACCTCATGTTTACTACAATCTAATCATGCATCCAAACATAATTAGTTGGGATTAGAGGAAGCCCTTTTTCTCATTATCTCCTGTGAGTGTCTCAGGTTCACAGAGGTTTTAATTGTGCTTCACTGGCAGGACCTTACCGCCCCTCATAAACATTTGATCTTCAAAGAGTTCCTCTTATGTCACACCACGAAGAGCTCTCCATAAGCTTCACTTACCTTTCTGTTTTGGGGCTTAGTTACACACATCCATGTATCTAGTTGTGCTAGCTTCAAGGTTACACAAGACCATTATGCTCAGAAACCATACTGTACACAATACTTGTGGGTACCGACACAGAGCACAACAGTCAACCAAATTGTACCGAACTGTACTGTGTGGGTGGGTATTGGTTCAAAAACACTGTGTAGAAAGCATTGTTCTTAGACCACCAGGAAAATGATGATCAAATCTGATGTATCCTCCAGTAGAAGCTCACATGAGCATTAAACAGCATCAGAACCAAAAACTTTAGACAAATATCTGACAAAATGGTATTAGACAAACCAAGCAGAGATAAAACAGCTTCAGGACAACTGGCCTCAGACCAAACAGCCTCAGGCAGAACCCAATGACTGTCCCAGCTTCCCAGCGTAAGTGAAGCAACACTTTTGCTTTCTTATTTGGAATTTGTCCGTTAAAAAACACGTTATAGCATAGTAATAACAGCTTTTTCTTCTTTTGTAAATGCCCTGCAAAAGTGGAGTTTGTAATGTGTTGTAGATTTTAAATAACTGTTAGTAACAATTATTGGCTCTGCATCTTCTACTCAATAAGTTAGCCTATACATTTTAGTCGGTCATTTAGTCTTTTAGCCATTAGTCATAATTTTAAGAATTCCAAAGCCACTTTATATGTTGAAGACATATTCTATATTCAACACAATAAAACACACACATCAAATAGAACAGAGATGGCTTAGCAGAGGATTCTACTTAGAGGTATTTACTGACCATCAACAACTAACTTATTGTTAAATCCACCAACTATTTCCCACATAACACATCCTCCAACACTAACCAAAACTAGGCACCTCATCACACACATACACCGAGGGCACATGTCTCACTAACAAAGAGACTGAACTTGAATCCTAGTTGACACAATATAGAATTAATAATATAGAATAAATATTGACTAAATACAGAATGATGAGGACTCTGCTTACCTGACACTTTTTTTCCAGTACTGCTCTTTCAGAGGGTATTTAGCCTGATGTTCAGTAGTATCGTATTTTACAGTTTCACAGAGAATTTTATCCTGTGGCCAGAAGGGTTCTGACATGAAGATTAATGCTGTTTTACAGTTGGTCATCTACAATTAATGGTGGTGGATGGTCTATAATATCTGCACTTAGCATTTCTGTGTTTAGTTTGTGTACATTTATAATTATTGAAGGGAGAATTTTTTCCTCTCATACGTCTGTTATTTGATTCTTTGGCATCTTTGTTTTGTTTTTTTTAAAATCTCCATTTTGCTGGGCATTCCCTGTCTCAAAATAATGTACAAGCACGAGTGACAGCTTAATTGTGAACAAGAGAATGAACTGTGCAAGGAAATTTCAGTGCCAGACCTCCAGGTTCTCATGTGGAGTGGTGTGACATCTCTCCCGTGAAAAGAGACTTTGTCTTTGCATTATTGCGGCTTTGCAGTACAATCCACACACATACACAAGAGAGTAGTGAGCAAAGTTCAAGTCCGGGATATTTCTATAATCATAATTAAACAGAAAAATCCTATTCATAGTTCAGGGTGTCATTTTTCCTTTTTTATGCTTAGTGGTCTGCTACATTGTATAACATTGTGTAAGAGATAGCTTTAACCTTGGGTGGTTAAAAAGACTGCATTTTGCTCTCCTCTCTCCTTTATCACTTTCCATCGCCATGGGTTCTACAAGGATGGTGCTGAACTGAATAAATCATTTTGCATATCCATCCTCAGTGAACTGTGTAGTGTTGACATAAAAAAAAAAAAAAAGATCTTGGAATATTACACCGCTCTCGCGTGTGGCGCACCAAGAAAATTGCCTAAGGTGGAGATAGAATCGTTAGAAAGAAGCAAACAATTTGCGTGGACAGGGCTCTGCAGAATTCATGATTTCAGGGAAGAATCATGCATAATGTTGAAATATATTATTGATCGGCTTACATTGTACCTCAACCTAATACGACAATGTCAAGCACATATTTGCTATAGGCATTTTAACCTTCAAGTTAAGGGGCAATATTTTTAAACTGGTTTACACACATACACACGCACACACACTGGCCCTAAACAATTCCAAATTGGCCCTAGGTGTGAATGTGAGAATGAATGGTTAGCCCTACAACAGACTGGCGACCAGTCCAGGGTGTACACCACCTCTTGTCCTTTGACAACTGGGCTTCAGCTTGCTCCAGCCCCACTACAACTGAACTGGATGAAGCAGAAGAAAATGGATGGTTTAATTGTCTATGCAGTATATCCAAATATATGCTGTATACTGTAGCTTGTGTGTCTGCTGATTTATTAGTGAGTTACCAATTAGTCATTGACTCATTTGAGTCATTTAAGCAGACCTCAAGCCAGATTCTCTGGGCACTCTCACATGATGGGAATCTAGTACATCTCTTCTAGGAAAACTGTAAACCAGTAAAGAAAAATGTTGCAGATTCATCAGGAAAACTTTAAAGAAATACGATAGTAAGCATCTGCTGTTGACCATGAGTGAAAATAATGAACAGCGGGGAGAGTTGATTTGTTTCATACAAGCATTACTGTCTTAAAAGATCACAGCTAAATACACTGCTCGCTTCTTGTAACTAACTGGCCAAATCCTGTCTCACAAATTAAGTGGCTTTTTTGTTTCCAGTACATCAGTGAGTTATGCAAATAAAAACGGGCCAAAAAAGAAGAGCAAAAACAACACAGAGCCAGACTCTTAATGACTGTGAACTATATTTTTATTTTGGTGTATGCTATATGAAATGATATTGTAAATATAACTTGCAGATTGTTAAAGAGAGCACATTTGATTGCAAGTAAATTTTCTGGGATTGAGTGATCCAAAAAGCAACATACTTTGTAGAGCAACAGGACAAATCTGGATCTACTACTACTTTATAGACTCGTCTTATTTTCATTTGAATTCACTCAGTTCTGATTTTAGTCATTTGGACTGGACAACATACTGACCACAGAGCAGGATATTGATCACAACGGCAACTGTCAGCAGTGTGTTTGATATCAATACACCTGATGGCACCGTGGATCAGTAAATTATACTTGTATGAGCCAAAATAAAATAATAAAATATCAATGGTTTTTGAGGAAAAATGTGCTTTTCTTACATCAAACAAAATGTTTGTTCTGAAATGATTATGGGAAAATTAACACGTTGAGTTTTACCTTCTAGTCATTGGATTGCATTGAATTATATGGATTCTAGCGCTTTGGGCGCTCTTTAACCCACATTATTTATTGATCACTACAAAGTAGCTTGTCATCTCTCAGTGCACTGCCATTCATTACAACCTATGCTGGGTTCTATATGTTGTATATATGAATATGATTAATACTTACATTTGAATGCTCTATTTTTGTGAAACAGGAAATAGCTGACCACAGATTCTACAGTTTATCTGAGTTAGTATTTGCTTATCCAGTGTCTAATTAAAACAGGAAGTACTTCCCTTGCGACTTGTGCACTTGAAAAACAACCCAGGAGTAGCTGGTTGCTGGGAGCCACAGCAATGCATCACCAAATGTTTGTAAGCCAATACTTCCATTAATTCTCACAGCAACATTAACATCTCCCTTGCTGACTTAGGCAGAAATGTGTTAGTCTGTGCCACGATGAATTCTCAGTGACTCCGTGGATCCTTTTCTCACCGTTCACTGCGAACGGCTAGGTGTATATTTACATATTAAGTGCTTGTGATTATGTGAGTAATGTGAACTTTAGTGTTTGCACCCTAGAGAGTAGCCTGTCCCACACAATGACAAAAAGGACCACAGAAATCACAGGGATAGCACGAGGTAGAGCTGGTCTTGACTTACAATAAGTGAAATGACAATACTTTAGTGATACCTTGGAGGCTGGGGTTACAAACATGGAGAGGGTGTTATGCAAAGGCAATAGAGCATAGCCCTGTATTACAGGTCGGATTAGATAAGTGTTGCGCTTCAGTTTGACTGGCAGATTCAATTTGTTCAGCTGTAATGCAGACGAGGCCTGTCACCAGAAAAAGGGTGTAGAGGAGGTGAGTAGTGACTACATTTGCAGCAACATTGAGGTAACACCTATTTTGCATTACTATACTACTAGTCAAAGAGAGATTACAGGTCACAAAACCATAAGACAAGAATTTCACTGATTTTGTGGGGTTTTATACTCTAATACTTTAAAATGTGAAGCTCACTACTCGCTAGCATGACGCCAGTTAACATGGTGACATTTGAAAAGCTGAATTTAAAGCTCTTGCTCAGGAGGGAAATGTTAATATTGGAAAAATCAGCATGCGGTCTGATTTCAGACACTATTCCTGTGTTGTGTGCGCGCTCTGATTTTGCAGTCCCTCAGTGAAATGCAGTGGAACAGCTTTACATGCAAGCACATGTACGTGCACACTCTTAAAGATGAAACAAGTAATCAAATGATTACACAGTCTGTCTTGACTCCCTGAGTGCTATCAAGAGAAAACTTGAGAATGTCCTTTCAAGAGATTGACAGTGAAGGAAAACATTCCCCCCATGGCCAAAGTACTTAGCCGTTTTATGAATATGAAGCAGGAGAATGAACAACAGATTCAGTGACAGCAGTCTAAGTCACACATAGCATATTCTGAAGAAATGGGTCAACAGTTATCTTGCTAAAACCAGTTATGTATATTATGTAAATTACTACAACATATATTTATATTGCATTTTTGCAGAGTGTATTCACAAACAATTGTGCTGGATCATTTAGGTCATTGCCAAAAAAGATTTTTTGCCAAATTAACAGCTTTGCTCACAGGATGATGATAGGTCACTATAGTGTATTTTGTCTGACTGCAAGAAAATGCAATGCTCTGAATTTTTTATACAGATGGGTATGTGAGTGTGTACAGATTTGCTTTTTATTGGATGATTTATATTTATTACTCCACAAAACAATCCGGTTCTGCTGTGTGAGCTTTGCAATGAGTGCAACAGGCTTTTTGTTATTGTACCAGAGAACATCAGCATAAAACTGAGCATTTCTCAAATTTCCCTGTAATGTCAGTGTGTTCCTTTGCAGTTTCTATAGCTCAGCATGCAGCACCAGACTGAAATATGGGGTCCCATTCGCAATGAATAAGAGCTGTCCTAGATATTGTCTGCGTATGTCCCAAAGTGTCTTACAATGTGTTCTGCTATGAGACACCATTGGAACATTGCATAAAAAGGGCCTTTATTTTCTTTCCTGAAGCAGCAAACACAGTGCACACTCTTGGATAACTGTTATACTGATGCTTGATCCTACTGAGACACTTTATGGCTGTCTTCAATAGCTTAACTATAGTTACAACTTCACATTTACTTCACAGTACCTGCAGTTACATGTCAATATTGTTACTTCTCACATGCGCATGTTACATTCTCCACTGATCGCTACTCTGTGGGTATTGAGGGATCTCTCACTACCTACAGTGAAGCCCCATTTCACACACAGGTTACCAACAAAGCCACCTTCCTAAGAATGAAAGCTCAGATCTTTGTTAACATAAATGTTATGTTTTGATACTTTTTAAAAATGCGTAAGTGAACAAAGCATGCAAACAATTTTAATGGCTTCCTATTTCTAAGCACTTTTATCTTAGAACTACAGCATCTGCAGCAAAGTCTAGTTTCTGTAAGAGCTCTGTGCAGTGTAAATAATTATCTATTCTAGAGCATTACAGTAGAAAAGTAAACAACCACACACCAAAATGCATCACATTACTTCAGGCATTGCCCCGGGTGGTGTCCAATCATTTAAAAGAATTCTGAAAAAAAAAGACCTGGTAACCAAACAGATCATTATGGACAGATGCGGGGTAAAAGGTCTGTGGGAGCTCAGGGCATGGCCTGTGGCAAAGACTGGATATAATTGTTTCACCCTGAATTGAGATATCTGAACTCTGACATACCTGTGTATAGGAGAGGAACACTGTGGAGTAGGGTGAAAGAAAACAGGAGGAAAGAGGAGAGGGAACAAATTACGGACTTGCACAACAATGTTTAGTGCGGTGAACTCTAAAAAGACAACTAATGGCAAATAACCAGGCCATATTACAACGACACGATCGAAATGTACAGAGGAAATGACAAAAATGAAGCAAGACACAGTTTAAATGTATTGTTGAAAATAAAAAGACGTATGAGAAATAAAATAAGTAATTATCTAATACTTTGAGGTGTTTAGGAGTCAGAGTAAATTTGGATTTGGAACAGTCATTAGCTATGTGAAGTAAATGTGGGTCAGAGAATAACAAAAACCAAGACATGAGCATACAGAATCTCCATAGGCATGCATTATACAGCCATCTGTATCTGTACATCAATCTAGTAGAATGACATACAGGGCGTCTGCGAAGGAGACATTTAATGCCTTGTCAAAACATTACCCCTGTGACTGTTCTCCCTAACTTTGACAGACTACCTTGTCAAGGCATGGAGCGTTTTATGTCTCCCATCTGCCTCGTCCTGCTGACAGGCGGCTGAGTCAGACGGTCTGGCCTGAGAATGGATGCATAGCACCATACTCAAACACACACACTCCCCGGCCCATTTATCTTTTATTTGTTCGCTTACGCAATGTGCAGCTGATGTGATATATGACTTTTATGTGTTATCAATCTGTTTATCGCCAGATTCTGCTATGAAACTATGATTATGGGGCTATAGTCATAGTCTTAATCGATTCAAAGCTTCATGGGGCATGACAAATTAGTCTGACTTGAGACAAAGAGAATTATGGAACTTTAAAAAAAAATCCTGCTCACCTCAAAACACACGTAAGAGAAATTGTTATCTCTACATAAAGAATAGATTCACAGTTCTCCAGTGTAACTTCATATACAGTAAACACTAAAACTTGACATAACAGTACCACTTAGAATGTGATATGTGAATTGAAAGCATTGATGTTAGGTTAAGGTAATACTTCCTGTGCATATTGGGTTTGAAGAGAAAAAAAGCGCAATAACTTTTTGTTTTTGGCAGTAGCAAAGTTCAAGTCATCACTTTAAATTAATATAATAGTAAATTATATTAATTTATTAGTGCTGAGGGCCAGGCCCCCCTTCTGTGGATCCAGGTGACCCTGAATCCTCTGTTAGTTACGATGGAATAGGTCTAGGTCCAAGTGCTTCTTCTTCTTCATTCACTTTTTTCACTCAGTCATTATTTTTTATTCATCTCTGGCTCTCTTGCACAGTGTGTCTTTGTCCTCTTTTCCACCCATTACCACCAAGCAGTCGCAGCAGATGGCTGCCTTTGCTTGAGCATGGTTCTCCTGGAAGTTTCTACCTATTAAAACAGAGTTTTTCCTTCCCACTGTCACCACATTGCTTGCTCATAACGGATTATATGATTGGTGGGTTTTCTCTGTTTTATTGTAGGGTCTTTCCCTCACAGTATAAAGTGCCTCACGGTAACTTTTGTGATTTGGTGCTATATAAATAAAACTGAGTTGAATGAATTGTATTTATTTATATCTCCCCTTAATAGTAAAGCTTCTGAGATTAGCTAGTCAGTCAATATATTTTTGATCCTACAAGGAAATTTTCTTTCTGGTCACTTTGTGTTTTACCTCTAGCATAGATGTTCAAGAAGTAAGTTAGAGCCTAAAGCTTTTGCTGAAGGTAAAATATTTTTGACAAGCAGAAACATTCTTCTTTCATCTAATTTAATGTTTTTCAGGTATATTCCTATAAGCTATTGCATCATCACTTTCTGTGTGGAAACAGCTCAATAAATTATAGACAAAGTCTTGGATTTTAAAGCCTTGGACAAAAGCAAATGCCCTGACTAAGCCAGTGTGTCTGTTTTTTTTTTAAGGCTCTGCCCGGTGTAGAGTATAAATTTTCCAGAGCACTCAAAGAATTTCTTGCTCTAAGTTGGGTTTGGATCGAAAAAGTTGAACCTACTTGGACCTACTCATCAACTGGAGTAGAAAAAGACAGCAACACATTCACTGTTTCTAAACTAAAGGCTGGATATTCCCATCAATCATTAGAATTTATCTCAGACAAAGTAAATCATAATTAGAAAATGTGCATGTGGCTGATGTATATACACATATGTTCCTACTCACAATAATTTACAAAAAATGTAAATAATTATTGAAGTAATCTGCTGTCTTTATACAATTTATGTAATGCAACACACATTTGGACAACTGTGTATAAATTAGCATTTTGAGTTACATGTTGCCGTTTTGAACAATTTATTTTTTCAGGGCTTAATGGAAGTGCACACTGCTGCTTCTGCAGGCAAACACAAATGTTTCAAGCAATTAATTAACTGTCTACTGTTTTGATTTGGCTGTGTTGTCAGTTTTTCTCCCTGAACTTTGTTGACGCTTGTAGGTTTCGTGTTTTGGTTAAAGTAATGCAACATGGCAGGTTTCGTTTGAAGGGTAACAATATCAAACAGAGAGAGGAAAGAAAAGCATACAAATAAACACAAGCAAGTCAAACCTACATTTTAGGAGTGATCAGTATAATTTAATATTTGTTTTTACAGAGAGACTGAACACATTCCCAGCTCAAATATTAATTAACTGAACTTGCTTTGTTCATGTAAACAGTGACAATTTATGTACACAGAAATCAGTACTGGGAGCTGCAACTGTCACGGTCTGCGGTGGGTGGCTGGAATTTCCATAAGGCTCCTGAACCTACCTGGGATCCGCCCCTGGGCAGGGCCACCTCCTCCAGCTCCTGCACACCTGGAGCCAATTGCAGGCAATCAAGCCAGAGGGATTTAAGCCACCGCCAGTTCGTCATTAACCCATGTTGGTAACAGGCCCTTATGCTTCAAGTTCTCTCTGATGTATCTTGTTAACACTCCCCTCTCAACACTCTGTGTCCCCTACTGCAAATAAGAATTGCTATACTTACCACTTCAAAGCTACCTCCACTAATTCCACCGTCTTCTCTCTTCAGTGTGGCTGTTCCCTGCTCAGCTCCACTCTGCATCTCAGGCTCTGTTTCCCAGGCCACGCCACAGTCTTGTTTTTTTTTTTCTTTTTTTTTGGTCCTTGCTACGTTTCTAGCGCTTAAGCCTAATAAAATATTGTCAAACCATCTGCTCTCTCTGCTCTGGGTTTCTGCACCTGAGTTCAGTTCAGACCACTCGGTCCCGTGACAGCAACTGCATAGATTATTCTGCACAACTTTTCTGGAATCAACTGGTTTGTGTCTTGCTGATGTTCAAAATGTGTTGCTAACAGGTAAACTGCAGAGAAATGTCTGGTAGACATATTATGCAACATCAAAGGTCATAGCATAGTTGAAGGTTGTTTCTCCCATCTCTTTTTTACTTTATTAACTTTTTGCTGATATATTGGCCCCACCAGTATATCAGCTGGATACCAGTAATAATGTGATTAATGTAAATTAACTTGCATGCAATAAAATGGTCATTTCCTTCCTGTATTTGGAATTATTCTCATGAGTAACACAGGTTTATAGTTTACAATTAATGTTAGGATAAATAATAGATTAATAGGTTTCAGTCACTACCCACAGCTGACTGTTACACACCGTCCTAGGGGGCTGGAGTGCAACACAAGGGAAAACAAAAAGACAGCAAATAAGTAAATCCCACAGCTTTACAATGACTAGTCATTTTATTAACTCGACAGGTAGTGAGCGTCAGGGTGGGCATGGCCAAAACAACAAACAAAACACACTAGAAATGAATCCGAACGGACTTACCCTATAGTGAGACAACCCCAAAAGAAAATGCAAGCCTCTTACCTGTCTCCCTACCAGAAACAGGAGAAAAAGGTTCCAAAAGAAACTGCTTCCCACCCCTACAGCTACCATGTCCAGATAGAAGTCTCTCTACACTATTTTCACTGCAGCCTAGCTCTTCTCATCTCGGAAAACTCAGTCACATGGCACGAAGGGGCCAAACGCAGCTCACTGGCAACAGGAAGTAGGAGGGGGCTTCCCAGGTCCCAGGTCAGGTCCCAATATGTAGCTGGCTTCATTCCATCTTCCACCAATGGTCAGCCTCCACCTGAAAACTTACATAACACAAACATCACAGAGTACAAACAATGCCTCCGCCTGGTGTGGCAAGTAACAGCACCACACGGCAACAATGACCTGGGTCATAACAGTGACCATAGGTGAGGGCGGAGATCGAATCTCTGTTCACCACAAAAGACCAGTACAGCATCGGCACCAGTCAGTCTGTCAGTCTTCTGCTCTACTCTTCCCTCACTCATGAGCACCCAAGATACTTAAACTCCTTCACTTGGGGCAGCATCTTATCCCTGACCCAGAGTGGGCACTTCAGCTTTTTCCACCTGAGAATCATGGCCTTAGGCTAATTCTCATCCCAGCTGCTTTCACTCAGCTCCAAACCAACACAATGCAAGCTGGATGTCACTGCCTAATGAAGCTAAGAGAACCAGTAGCCCAATGTGAGCAGAAATGACCCTCCTGGGAGTGAAGAATCCTCTATCTGCTGATGTGATGTCCCTGAGGGGACAATAAAATATAGTGTATTGTATTGTACATAATACAACACATAAAGGGACAAGTGTGACTTTTGTGTGAATAAAGTTCTTACTACAGTTGCATTGGAGAAAACAAAAAACAGCTATAGCTAAATACAGGGAGTTATAGCACACTACCTGCTATGCTCAGCGCATCATCGCACATGACAAGAGAAGCAAACAGTAGCTACCCTCCTGTCTATGTTACCTTTTTCTAGTAGATTTTCCAGCCAAGCGCTGGGCAGTCACATCAGCAGATAGGTAAGGGAGTGAGGAGGAGCGCCATTTCTACTCAGATTGGGGCTTGTAATGTAGCAATATCAAGTCTCCTTTCATGTCCGGCATGGCTAGCCCCACATGTCCCAGGGAGATCTGACAGCATTGCCAACATTCTGATAACTTCCAGTTTGGGAAGTTCCCAGCAAAAGCACCAGATGATAAATGCAGCAATGAAGTCGTTCTTCATTAAAATGACTGACAGAGGACACTACCCCTCTTGATGGTGTATGATTCTTTAATTTAGGGCTCATGGCAAACATTAACTGAAAACATAGTTTAATTTATTTAAACTGCCTAGGCAGAATTGGATGCTTTTGGATTGGGGTCTCCTGGGACCCCACAACACTTGTATCTTTCGAAAGCACTAATCAAAGCAGGATTAGACAACAACAACTTGATGCCATTGAGGGCAAACTGATGAAAAAGTTTTTAGTCACATTTGTTTTATTAAATTAGACTAAAGACAGAGTTCAATCAAGTTCACAATAAAAAAATGTGAGTGTGAGAAAATAAATAAATCTGCAATGAGCTTAAATTTAAAATATATTTAAGTGGTATGAAATGGTAACGATTTCTTGTCCTTCTAGCAGACTGAAAACAGATGTTAGAGAAAGTGTTCAATTGCATGTCCAGTAACTGGTGCAGAAGGTTCTCGGGATCCATTAACTTTCCACAGCCAGAGTAAGGTGAATGATCTCTCTGTTAGCTGCAGGAGGAATCCAAAAAGTATTTAGCAAGTAATGGACACATTACACCAGCTAACTCTTCAATATTCAGGCAACAAAAGCATTCCTTCACAATAACATGCCTGGAATTACGCCACTTTGAATGAATTGTGATAATACTGGGATTGCGCACCTAGTGCACCCACCACGTTTCGTTTTACAGTCAGATTAATATTTTAAAGTGTGTTGAGCAGGTGAAAATGATCTGTCCCCAATAGTGTAATGCAACAACAACAACAAACAAAAAAACCCTCCTAGCAGACTTGCAAAAAAAGTAGCCGTTTCACCTCTGTTTAAATCATGACCAAGAAAAAAAACGTAATTAGCTGGTGAAATCATGAAAATAAAAGTAACAAATAAACATATAAATATTTGAAAAAGACAGCAACAGGACATGCTTAAACAAATTGTCTCCTTGTGCAAAAATTCCAATAGTAGATAATAATAGATCAGTAGCAGATTAAACCAAATTATAGTATAATGATTACCTGGAAATAAAGTTTCTATGTAACTACCATGAATTATGGATACAAAATGCAACTTGTTTCTACTGCATTTCATGGTAATATTGCCAAAAATTGAAGACCAAAGACAAAAAAAAACCTTTATATGATCAACGTAAAAGTTATAATATTGAATAGAGCATGTTTTTTTATGACTGTTTTAATACCCCTGGAAGTGTGTCTTTATTCAACCCAATATCATGGAAAAGTGTGTACTAGACATGCCTGTCCACCGTGTCTGTGTCACGCTTTGCCTCTCCGAAGCATGAAATGGACATGCATGCAGAAGTTGCAGTAAGCTGCAGTAAGTACCAGCAGAGAGAGAGATTTTATTGCAAGCCAACATGAAAATAATCATGTGAATGCGTTTCAAAAGGCATTATTAACACATTTACATGTAAATGTTTATTAGCCATGTAGCTTTATTGTTTCTGCCATAGAGGGTCCCTGGGATGTATTTGATACTTGCCTTGGTCACTAGCAACTTGCTTTATAATTTCTCTCTGCTGGTACTGCTTCAACCTCGGCATGCGTGTCCATCTCATGCTTTAGAGAGGGAAAGCGTCACATACACACAGTGGACCGGCATGTCTGTTACATGCTTTTCTGTGTTACTAAGTTGTTTTATTCCATTAGTTTATATACAGTGTTGGGGAGTAACGGAATACATGTACCGCCGTTACGTATTTAAAATACAAAATATGAGTAACTGTATTCCGTTACAGTTACAGTTTAAAAAGGTGGTATTTAGAATACAGTTACTTTGTTTAAATAATTGGATTACACGGCGGTACTTTCCTGTTTCATATTGTGGCGGGTAAGGACTGTTTGGGTTTTGTTTGACAGCTACGTTCTGTTGTTCCAGGCGGCAGCGTTACGGTTGCCATGGTTACAGGGTGCCGCTCTCTCTCTGCGTGTTTCCTGGGTGAGAGAGCGCCTGTTGTTGTTGTGCTAAGCTAATAGGCAGAATGCTACAGGTATAGCTCTAAAGAATGTAGCATCATAGGCAGTGTAGTCCGTGCTGCAGGGAGAATGGACTGCCATACCCGTTATGTGTCTGTGAGCGAGGGAGGGAGAAAAAGGAAAAGTACGAGCTGTCATCGAGCAAAAACAGGAGCTGGAAGCATGTAAATATAATAATAACCACTGCAGCCAAGAAGAGTGCCTGACGAGCCCAGTTGTAAGTAAGCTATTAAGACTCAACTGTACACCGTGTTCGTGTTTTCCTCCAAAAACAATAAGTTCTGTTGGAGCAGCCTTTCAACGCCTCTGTCAGGCGTTGTGTGGAGGCGAGGAAGAAGGAACCCAAACGCAGGACTCACAGGTAGGTGAAGACTGGTGGATGTTTATTATAAGGAGTGGAGGAACAGAGGGTGAATCGGACACTGACTGGCTGGAACACTGAATGGCTGGCTGACTGACTGAGAGAACACGGGGAGGACAACATCACACGAACATCATCAATGACACGACAAAGAACGAATGGAAACAGAAGACTTAAATACACAGACTGATGAGGATGATAATGAGAGACCGGTGAGTACACAGCTGAACATAATCTGGCTAATGGCACGAGACGAGGTGACAGGAACAAACAGGAAATGAAACAGGAAGTGGCAAAATAAACTGAACATGAACAAAACGGAAAGCACTGGGTCACCGACCCAGGAACCCTGACAGCCTCTCTCTGTCTGTCGCTAGCAAAGTTGACCCAGACAACAAAGTAAAGCTAGTTTTCGGCTACGAGCCCAACACGAACCCGACCTATTAGTCAGAGGTCCCTTTACTACGGTTCGGAGCCGCGGACCTTCAGTAACAGTAATAAATCACAGCAATAGTACATTCATGTAGTTGTAAACAGCATGATAATATATTAAGTAATCCAAAGTATTCAGAATACGTTACTCTCATTGAGTAACGTAACGGAATACGTTACAGAATACATTTTGGGGCATGTATTCTGTATTCTGTAATGGAATACATTTTAAAAGTAACCTTCCCAACACTGTTTATATATGTAGCTACGTAGAATGATAATCTGTCTTCAAATCATAGTTCCCAAAACATTTATTATTGAGCAAATAATAAAAAAAAAATAAACAGGCTCCAATTACACCATGAATTCACCATAAAACCTATAAAGACAAACAAAAGCAAAAAATATTATTATTATTTAATTTAGGTTATTTATTTATTTTTATTTACATTCAGACCATTTTTAATCAAGCTTCTCAGTAATCTGTAGATTTATCCAAAATCAGATTATGGCATGACAGTGAGAATCCATCCTGCCTTATATAAACATTTCAGGATGGTGGTAA
This sequence comes from Neolamprologus brichardi, assembly GCF_056152115.1. Taxonomy (NCBI): domain Eukaryota; kingdom Metazoa; phylum Chordata; class Actinopteri; order Cichliformes; family Cichlidae; genus Neolamprologus; species Neolamprologus brichardi. The sequence goes on along the minus strand of NC_142110.1, from coordinate 7,057,451 downwards.
CAGTGCAATGGTGTGTTCGCTTTAATTATTTATTTATTGTTCCACACTTTGAGCCCCTTAGCAACTGAGCTTAATTTAGATGGTACATCCTACCTGACCTTGCTGACCATGTCCAACCCCATTATTACATTATTACGTTATCCAACCTCATTACGGCCTACATCATATTCAGATTCTAATTGTTACTTTCAGGTGGAAAACTAACCATATCACAAAATTGTATAACCTCTGGAGGGGTTTATTGAACATGATACCAGATCTCAAACCACTGGAATTTGTTGATTCAGGAGATTTGCATCAAGGCGTAACTGATAAAATGGATAATTATTGTAGTTCATTTGTTTCATGTAATTGTTGAGCCTATATTGCTAATTATATGACCCCATGCATATCTTTAACAGCTGCCATCAGCCTAACAAAGTATACTAAAACTGTATGCAACTTTTTTTCAGGACCTAAATACATTTGGGAAGCACTCCCTAATGCCAACCTTTCAGGCAGAATTTGAATATGTACATCCACGGAAAAAGAGAATACAATTATGTGAAATTTAGCTTTTTCTAGTTAATTTAATGGTCTATAGCTGGTGCAAACTAATTAGGTTGTTTGAATAGTCTGTTGGATAGTCCCAGTGTAAATATATAGTTGGCTTAATGTTTTATTGTGGTGTGGAAATTAGAAAAGCACAGAGCAGAAACCTTAATGTGCAACTGTCAAGCTATATAAATATTAACATAATTGGAAAAAGGCTGTTTCAAAAACACATTTGTGTTCATACGCTCACTGTTGCAAAAAAAAAAATGCACGCAGTGAATCTTGTGTACGCAATGGTTTGAATGAAACAGGTGTAAGTATTGTATAGACTGAGATGAAATAGGGTCCTCCACAGGAATAGATTTTGTGATCCATATTTTCCATGTGGGTCATTATTGGGTAACACTTTTATTTGAAGTGTACTCTTGTTTACTGTTTTTTTTTTTCGGTACTATTGTCACTGAAAACAAAGAAATCCAGGTTTACATTAACCCTAACCCGTTCCCTATTTATACACTAATACTACTCAAATAATAGATTTACATGATGAATTGCAAAAGCAAATCTTAGCCAAGCCCATGACAGGAATTACAGCACACGTCCTATATTATTTCTGAAGCAAGTAAAAGGACTGCCAGCGCTGAAAGCTTGGCCCACTATGGTAAGTAGGAGATAATGCTACAAGCACATAGGAAGGCTGAAGGACAGGAGCTCTCATGACTGTCAACCTCAGAGCACAGCTAAGCCCAGTGGGACGATGAGCTAATGCAATCTCTCTCTCTGTTGTCCTCTGCCTCTGATCCTCTCCTTGCACTTTACTTTGTTTCCTTATTTCCTTTCCTTCATGAGTTATACTCCTCGCTTATTCCTATCTTCCCTTGCAACTTTTAGGGTTTTTCTTCATACTGTAAGCCTTTCTCTTTCACCCTCTTATCCTCCTTCTTGTATCTCTCCTGTCTCCCCTCCACCAGCTTTGTATTGTAGCTGCCAGGAAATGAGAAAGGCACTCAATTACTGTGCTCATTGAATCATTAATGTCAAGGTTGCTGTGTCTTCTGTTGGCCAGTAGGCAACAGTTAACAGACACAGTGCCTAGTAGCAAATCTTCTGCTGTATGTCCCAACAAGACAGACACAGTTTGATATGGGTCTCACTGATAACAAAGGCTTGGATGGAAATCATGGCAGAAACAAAGATAAGACCAGTATTAATGATGGACCTGGCTAGCTCTGTATACACAGTGATAGAATGGCTTGGGCTCCTAACAGCAGCACCAGGTACATATCAGATGAGAGGCCGGTCTGGCAAAGAGACTCATTACAATGTAACCTTGTAAAACTGCCCCTTCTGTGAACATGACAGAGCTTTTATACTACTTAACCACACATGGGAGATTATCTGTGGATCACATGAGGTTGTGCAGTTGCCAAGAATCTGCTTTCATAACATATGTTTGTACCTGTCAAGCAAGACAAATAGTCCATGTGGTATAAATTTCAGGGTTTGTAGGTTCGAAGCAGAATTTATGTTTGTGTGTATGATATTATCTAGCTGTTCATTTTGCACCGTTTCTTTCAGTGTGAATATTTTTTCATAGATTTTGTGTCTGAACATGTGTGTTTTGGTGGGTTAAGACACAATAATTTTAATTTAATATTGCATCTAAACACAATCAAATAATTTATTTTTTAACCTCCTAAGACCCAAACTCTTCCATGGCATTCATTTTTAATTTCTCTTTGATATTTGTGCATATTTGAATGTAAAGATTTTTTTGTTTGTTTGTTTGTTTTTGTTGGTTTTTTTTTTACCAGATTTTTGTTTCTGAGAAAAATGAGAGCCACATATGAGGATATTCGTCTAAAATTTCGTATTTTGGTCTAGACAACCCAAAATGTGATGTCCACATATGTGGACGCCGGCTCCTAGGAGGTTAAACTTAAATGTATATGTACTATGTACTCAATTTACTATGTATAGTAAATTGAGTTGATGTGATGCTTAAAAACATATCTTTGCAGCTATCTTTCAGTTTCTGAAAACTGAAGACTGACGAACTATAAAATATTGAAGTATGAGTACCTCTCAACATCACTTGAGTGCTTTGAGTTTACACTTTTATATGTAAGTCTGCTAATCTACACTTCAGAAGGAAATCTTGTCTGACTTCTTTTTATTTTTACTTTGATCGATTTTGGTTACACGAGTCAAAAGTCAGATACAAGAGTCTTACATACAACAATGTAAAACATCATTTTCTATTTTTTATAGAATAAATATGAAATGTTTTGCTTTCTAGCCTTGACGCTACAAATACTAGGTTCTTCAAGGTTACAGTTTTGTGTTTTGATGTATTTGCAGTGATATTGTAAATCAACCGTAACATATTTAGCACTTCTTCTATTTTGCTAAATATTCTTCTTTCTCCAAGTTGCATGTGTGTTTTTTATTTTTTTTAATTTTTTTATGATTTCATCAAAACAATTGAATCTTTCAAAAAAAAAAAAAAATCAACAAATGCCTTTTAAATAACACACTTACTCCCCCTGGTAACAGAAGAAGATGGTCAGTTGTTTGGCAAATCTCCAAGTTCCAGTTCCCAAACACCTACACATAAGGAGAGGTTAACAGGGCACAAGTTTTCCCCGGTGTGCTTGTGAGCTTTTCCTAGCTCTCCTATTTTGACCTGCTGTTAACGTTAACTTTGTCCAGTTGCCTGTCTAATGAATACAGTATTGTAGTCATTAGCACTGTACAAATGTTCACAGCAAGAGGCCTTTCAAGTAATTACATATTGTTTTTCTTAACTCCATTTAGCATCTAAGAATATCAGTTGTTAGACAAAACCTATTCACATACAATCTTTGTTAAGAGTATGGTTTATATAGCTAGTTAAGTGAAACTCTTACATTTTTCTGTCTCAAGAGCATCCTGACTGACGTATGTAGCATTAATTAAAAACAACAGGGAGAACATTCATTACAAAAGAGCTCAATCTAGCTTTGAGCCCACACCATCTTTATGTAAGAAACCAGTGCTAATAGTGTTGCCTAAAGCACATAATTATAGTTTGGATACTGAAGTAAAAACCTTTCTGAGCAAACTTTGTTTATTTTTAAGTATTTTGCAGAAAAAATGTATAACTCCAAAATGTTCTCATCCCCAGGCATCAAATATCCTTTGTTATCTATGCTATCACAAACTGGTCTCTGCAATATCATATGGTTAGGTTTAGGCACCAAAGATTTGTGGTTGGAGATTATGAAAGACTTTAATTTGGGTTGAAACCCTTCACAATATAATCCTGGACATTCAAAAGATGACTCAGTCGTCTTGTCCATTTTGACATGAAGGAACAATCATAGCCTAAAATAATCAGAAATCAGGCAGTTATTGTTAAAAAAAACTATTGGTTGGAAAATATTATCATTTATTGTGTATATATTTTGTCTTAGAAAATTAGACATACATCTCCTGTCTTCTTTTAACCATTTGCATGTACCTACCACAGGGTTCTTGTGCCTTGTTGCCAAGGTCTCACCACAGGTTGCCAATTGTCTGTGAATAACGCTGCTTAAAATTCAGAGCAAACTGCACCAGCTGTCATATAATTCAAGTACCTTTACCTTGGTGAAGAATTTGAATTATTGGCTGTACTGTATGCTCCCTCATGCAGTATTGTAATCTGACAATGCTTACAGGCTTCATGCCATGCAAAAGATATTTGCAGCACAGAAGCGTACTGAGACAGCACAGAGACCGAGGACATGTTTTCTCCTGAAAAATGTTTTCCCCAAAATGACTTGATGCTTGCGTGATAGTGAAATACTGATTAATAATTTTATCACGCACGTAAGAGACTGCTGCTGTTTCGTGTAGGTGCACCAAACTACCCTTACCATTACACTGACAACCTATTCCAAACTGCTGCCAAAACATGCTCAGAACCAGGACAGAAGACATCATTGCGCAGTGGCTCCCTCATGTAACGAATCGTTTTAGACTTAAACTGTCTGTGTGGGTGCTGTTCTCCAACTGATCTTACCCTGACTTCTAAAGAGTCAACAGATGGTAGGTCTTTCTCCTTCACTTCCCTGGAGTGGTCTGTCTGCTTATTTTAAGGAATAAAACACAGTTTCTATTTTTAAAAGCGGGCTTCCAAAAATTACTTACATAATTTGCATCACCATCTCCTTCTTCCACTCTCCATGACCTTGTTCTGCTCAACACACACCCTAAAGGCCATGTCATTACCTCACCCCTCACACCACCAAAAGCACTATTCAAGTGAAATGAAACATTTAAAGCTGAAGTGAAACCGCTGGATTACAGTGACTCACTTCTGGCTCTAGCTTCTGCATGTTCTTTCCCCACCTCTTTTTTGCCCTTTGCAACTCATGCCCTTGTCTGTGGCCTTCCCAAATTGATGCATTTTACACTCTTCCTGTTTTTCCTTCAGCCTAGGGAACAACAACCCTCATCTCTCCCATCAGTAATACTCAGGTTTGCACTGCACGTCTTCTGGTGTGTGTTGGTTCTCTAACCTTGTACAAACCTTTGACCACCTGGCTGCTATTCCTCTATGTCCTTGCCCTCTAATGACTCTTTATCCCAGTACCAAGGACTGCAGTGTCACTACTGATGTGCCATCATATCATTAAAACTCATCTTTTTTTTAAACTTTTTATTAGCTGTGTTAATGTGAATTTTGATTTTCTTCATAAAATACCATAAGTTTCCTTTGCCAGGCCGTATGTAAGCTGAGCGTTCTCTATGGCAGTGTATTGTTACACATGCAATGCTATGAGAGAAATGTGATGCATCTGCACATTTCCAGTGCCACTGCCTTGTTATTGTGCCAAATTTAAGTGCTGCCTCTTTATAGTGCTTTTTGATATATGACTATACTTTCACCTTACACCTTGCCACACTCGACAATTTGTGATTTTCACTGTCTTAGGTAACACACTGTCAAAGAATTGCTATTTATTTTTTCCAATCACACTTATTGACTTATCTTTGCACTTACAAAACAGCATATTACCATGTATTAGTTGTGCTATACAACTGTAAAGGCAACCTAAAACAAATCTCATTTCCCTCCATTTATAGGCACACAGTGATTGTGTGCTGGGCCTTGAGTGCTTTTAAATTGTGGTTGACCTAAAGCTCAATACCTTGCCTGATTGCGTCCAGTGCTGGTGCAGAAAGTGCATCAAAGGTGCTGCTCGTCCTGCTCACCACATCTTCTGCTCACATTTCACCTTCTGTGCAGATTCTATCTAATATTTAAATTAGGTGTGTTTTCTTTTCCTTTAGATTTCCACAGTTTCTTGGTTTCAGACTTCAGTGTGTAATAACTTGGAATAACAAGACTAACAGTCAATAACTGTGCTGATGAAGAGGAGGTATAAAGCATGCCATGTTTTGCATCTTAGCACTAAAGACAAATTCCTATTAAAAACAAAACCAACATCATAAAAAATATTTTTTAATATAATTTCTTTAAATAAACTAAATTATTTTCAAATATTGAGGTTTTAATAATGGTCCTTTCAAAAACAAATATCATATTGCAGATATTAAAGCTATTCCAGAGAAAAAGATAAATGTTCACAGTAGCATTAAAGGAAACTTAAACAACTAGCAAAAGAACCTGCCTTTGTCATCATTTTAAGGACTGATAGACATTCCTTTAATCCATTTGAAAAATTAAAGGTTTTACTCTCACTCACTGTTTTTTCTCATTACTTATACTTTAATATTTAAATGGCTCTTTTTCACTTTAAATCACATTTTCTCAAGATGCATACAAAGAATAAAACTGACAAAAATATCCCCATTCCCATTCAGGAATGGCTTTCATTTCATTTGCAAATGATGCAAAATAAACCGCAATTAATGAGTCCTGAATGAAAACAGGCATGGGAGAGATGTGAGGCAGTGATTCCTGCTTTGAAAGAGGGCTTCTAAGAGCCCTCAGCTTCTTTCATGTATAATAGAGTAATAAAGCAGGCACTCTCTCAAGCAGGTACTGTATTTCATTACCATTCCACTGGGCTAATCATTATGCCCTCAGGAATGATTTTCCCATGTTTACCCAAACAGTGCAAAACAATACTGATGGATACTGTGATAAAGAGGGTCAGAAATTGGTGAGATTATAGGGGGAATTTGATTGTGTCATTTATTTCTCTTGCTGTGAGTAATTCTTCAATCATGCATTTCAAAGTCCCTTTTAAACACAACGTATCAAATTTCTTGATACACCTCTGAATCCACCAGACAGATTTCCATTTAAAGTGGTCCCCCTCTGAGTATTTTGCTAAACTCAGTGTACTAAATAAAATTATTATTATTACCGGATGGACAGCTTCCGATGGCCACCTTCCAGTGGATTTTGCAGTGTTTAGTTGATTCAGCCATGTGACATGTGCGAAAGATCCATTTCACTTCTGCAAGAATAAGAAACTTTTATCTGTAGATTATAAGTTTAGATCAGACTTTTTTTTTTAATTCTTGCAAAACAGCTTTTTTTTTGCTCCACTTGCCTTTATTGTCCAAATTAACAACAACGTATCTATATAATGATTTTATAACAAGCAGTCTGCTGTGAAAATGAGCAAAGACCAAGCTCCAAACACAGACAGTAAGGTAAGTAAGATTACATTCATCTTAGTTTGACTGAGCTGAGTATAGGAGGAATTATTGCTAATTAAGAACACTTGAAACTAAAAGGAAAATCCATTCAGAAACTCTCTGTGCCTCATTATGATAAAACTGTAAGCGTTGATATTGATGCACTTTGTGAAACATTAGAATATTTATGTGGTTACAAACCCAAGATTCACAGTTTTGCTTGGTAATGTATGACTGAGCTCTTATGAAGCATCATTATTACCAATCAAGCATAATTACTGAAATATGTTCAGAGTAGTGTTCTGTGTACCTTTGTCATCATTTCGCATTCACTGAACTGGCCACATTATGCTTCACTGTAACTTTGTTAAGCCACTATGTCAGTACTACAGATGTTACATACTTATATATTCTATGTGGTGTACTCCACAGGTCCAAACAGCTGCTTTATGGTTTCACTAACAACAGATCAAAGGACAAATATAATCCTTTGATATATATATATATATATATATATATATATATATATATATATATATATATATATATATAAAGTATAAAGAGGTTGATACCTAATGTACATTTGTTTCACTGCTATTAAAAGTACACTAAATGGATAAAAAATATCTCCAATTCTGCTCCCGTGGGTTCAATAAGTAACTGCTTAGTGTTGACATACATGTTGACAATATGAGCATAAGAAAACAATTTGTTATAAATGTATTACGGTGTAAAGTAACCAGGCTCATAATTTATGGAGGATGACAGACAGATCTGGTTTAAAGTGCAGGCCCCCTGATTAGGAAACTGTTCCAATTAGTAAAGACTTTGTGAACTTCATTTAGCTAATACTGTCATTAACAGTGCGTGGGTGATTGACTGGCACCCCTATTTACAAACCTTTGCTCTTATTGCAATTAGACTTGTGATTCTTACCACACATGTAAATTTTGTCTGCATGCATTCATGTATTTTTTCTAATGATGCCATTATTTGTTTACAATTGATCGCCATGTTTCTGTGTGCTCATATGCAATGGTAGCCCTTTACACTGAGCTAATATGAGAAGAGGTGGTTTCTTCCATGATGAACTGCTTTAAAACTGATCCCATTATTCCCAGGCCTGTGCCTGGCAGCGGCTGTAAAAGACATAAAGTCTTGGTGCTTAATCCTGTTAGTGCTGCAAACCTGACACTGCTTATTGGCTCTGTGGTAGTGTGTGAACATTCAGGACCTAACAGTTTGCCCTCTAAATATACTGTACAGAATTAAATTATTACAGTTAGACTTTGCTGCCTTTGCACTGATATGGACTCTTTTCTGTAAAAGAAAAAAATGGTTTGCTAAATATATACATATTTCAACTGAGACAACTTTTTTTTTTCTAATTTTGGTCATCTACAATACCACAATGCATTTTAAATGACACAACTCTGATTCAGTTGACGAGCACACTTTCAGCTTTGATTTACTGGGTTGAACAAAAATATTGCATAAAAATGTGAGGAACTAAAGCAACCCCTTCATTACAGAGGGTCAAAAGTAATTGGACAAATTAAATAATACTTGGTCAAAAACCCTTTGCTGGCAGTGACAGCCTGAAGTCTTGAATTCATGGACATCACCAGATGCTGGGTTTCCTCCTTTGTAATGCTCTGCAAGCCCTTTACTGCAGCAGCTTTCAGTGGATGTTTGTTTGCAGGCCTTTCTATCCAAAGTTTAGTCTTCAACAAGTGACATGGATGCTCAGTTGGGTTAAGATCGGGTGACTGACTTGGTCATTCAAGAATATTACACTCCTGGCTTGCTTTAGCTGTATGTTTTGGGTGATTGTCCATCTGTAGTATGAAATGCTGCCCAATCAATTTGACTGCATTTAGCTGGATTTGAGCAGACAGTATGTCTGAATTCATTTGGCTGCTTCTGTCCTTTGTGACATCATCACATCATGCCAGTGGCACTAGTGTCTCAGTGCCACTGGCAGCCAAATCAGCACGTCCAAATCATGTCACATGTTAAACAGCTGAAACTCCTAAACCCTTCATCCAATTTGAATGTGGATACCCGCAAATGAAAGCTGAGAGTCTACAGATTATGCCCGTGGCCATTATATAACTATATTTGGAACATGTAAACAGTTAAAAAAAAGAAAAAACTTGTGTTAGTGTCCAAACATAAAATGGACCTAACTGTACATTTTTGAACAACTATCACATCAATTTAAGAATGATTGTAGAATGACAAATTATAAATTATACATTTATATAATGAAGAATTTTTTTATGTCATGATCACTGAGGAAGCAGTGAACATTTTAGCATCTATTTCAGTTCTCCTTGGTAGAGGACAGGTAATGATGACAAACGGAGTAAAGTTACTCTCTGCAGTTGAAGATGGATTGGCTTGTCAACCGGGGGATCAGAAGTAGGTATAGTTTGGCAGGTCTTTGTCAGGACTGGGATCAGGGGACCACGCCTAGAGGAGGGACACCAGTGGCTTAAAATGGTACCACAGTGGAAGCAGGACTGTAATATTCACTGTGGCATAAAGACCACATGCTATGTCGGTTGAAATGGCAATTTATCAGTGTGCTAGCTTGAAAGACAAAGCACGAGTAGGTAAGCGCTCAAGGTCCTGTAAAGTCATATTATAATCTTACAGTATGCAACCAAACTTTTTTCATGTAACTGAATTAATTGAAATAAAGTCTGGAGAGACTTTGTTAGCGGGAACAAATAGATACTTGACAAAAAGTTTCAAAGCCACCCACGTCGGTGCAGAAAATCACAACATCTCACTTGAAAATAAGTGTCCTATTGCAGAGGATAATGGACCAATCTGCATGGTAATGGATATATTTGGAATGGTAAGTGAGGAGTTAGACAAAGCTGAAATGGGCTGTCATGGTTTGGTAATTGTGCTGGGGAAAGCACACAATTGCTTCTCATGGAAAGATGAATATAGCATTCAAGAACAGGGGTCTTTGAAAGACAAAAACACTTGCCTGAGAATATTGACTTCTGGATAAATTAAGTTTTTAGGTTTAGGCATTTTCACATCTAGTTAAATCTTGTTAAATGTTAATTTCTTTATATGTTTAAACAAAGTATTTAGATTTTCTCGAGACTTGTATTCTTCTGAATTTATTACTAAATTAGGAAATAGTATTTTGAACATCTTATATTGATAATTTATATGTGATGTTTTTATCTCTAATGTATTGCTTTTCCATTAGTTGATGTGCAATTAATGAAAATGCGGTTAAAGGAAAGAATTATATTATATTATATTATATTATATTATATTATATTATATCATATTATATTATAAAGAATTATAAGAATTAGATTTTTGTAAATTTTATCTGAAACAGAATACACATTTATTTAATTCAGATAAATATTGAAGTGATAATAGATAATAGTTAAAAAATAAATTATTTGTGAGTATGCTAGTGTTTAAATTTACAGATGCAATTCCAACATTAGTTTTAGTTTAAGAATTCTTGACCTGTATCCATCAACGGCTTTTTTCCTAAAAATCTTAAAGCATAAAGTCACACCTGAGACAGCAGGAGACATTTTAATAATCTTCTATTTCAAGCTTGGAAGTGTTCTTATGATGCTGGCATGATCTGTTGGTTTTTAACGTTTAATGTGTACAAATGTTCTCACCTTCTGTACCTGTGACCAAGAAAAGCACCGCCTTTCTTTTATTGTTAAGGGAAAAAAACTAAACAAATGAAAGATGGGTGGATGGATGAAAACTAAACACTGTTTTAGGGTTCGGTGTCATTAATGTAGTTTTGCTGGTACCAACATTTCTATTTGTATATTACAGAATGAGGCTCAAAGACATTTTCATAATTTTTTCCAAAAAGAAGCATGTAACCATGGTAACAATAACTACAGAAACAAAATGCTCACAAGGTACAATTTAAAAGGGAAAGATGAAAATTACAAATTGCTGATAAATGGACACTCACACTATATAACTGCCTAGACCAAAGATGAGAATGAGCTCCTTGACTCTTGCTTAAGGAGCAACTATGAATTTCAAAATACCCTAAGGGTCAAATTCATTAATTGTTTTGCTTTGTTTTATTTTTTAAGGATACTTGCACTCAGGTATTTATTAGTACTGTTGTTGTAGATGCAAAAAAAATTATATTATTATATAATTATATTATATTATATATATATTTTTTAAATAATAATTTTAATGTTTGTTTTCATGTCCTTTATAACTGAATGATCATGTTTTATGAAAACTATAAAAGGCTTTAAATAAAGCATTAAATTATTTGCTTTCCTGTAAGATTTAATCAAACTAATGTAATGATGCATCCGTAAGTGCAGTTTTAGTTAGACTGAATGGTGATCCTGCTGAGTGACAACATACACGTCACAAACAATCTGAACCAAGCTGAGTTCAGTACTTCTTGGCTTGTTGATTTTTACATTTTTTTAAACACAATGCAGTGATTACTAACACATTTGATGCCATTCATTTTCAATGAATGGCATTTGCATTCATTGACAAATGCAAATTTTTTTTTGCAATACCACACTGTAAACACAAACACTTGAAATACTTAAATACAAAATAATCAATGTAAACTTATTTTTTTAAACAATCCTACTAATATTAACTCAAATAGCAATGCTCTCTTTTGTATACAGATATTATGACTTTCCAAATTTAGGGGGGTGGGATTAATGAAGATTTAAAGAATGATGAAATAGGCCAGTAGTGACATGATAAGTGACATGAGCTAGTAAAAGAGAGGAGAAGTTAACCTTTGGTGATGTGATCATGTAGAGAAATGGTTGCACAAGAAGCTTTTCCAGTGTGTCACAAAACAAATTGTGCCTTTGTCCATCTCCCAAATGAGAAACTAAAGCTGGATTGCAGAAATCAGTTATAAATGCACTTATTAATATAGTTCATATGATCTGATGATGTGCTTGGCAACTAATCACACACTTAAATGTTTGTATCGGTAGTCAAATACAGAGAGAGAGAGGGAGGCATCACATAACACAAATGCCAAGTTGGTGGTGGCACTTAATGATCACCTGGTAACAGAAATGAGGAGGCTTGTATCTAAGCTAGAGATGGCACGATACCACTTTTTTATGTCCGATACCGATACCGATATCATAAATTTGGCTATCTGCCGATACCGATATGAATCCGATACAGTGTTTTTTAATCAATAAAACTGTTTTTTTAATATCATTTTGTATAAGTTCATACTCAAGTTTGAATAAACAACAACACTAAAGCTATTCTGTTATACCTGTATGTAAAAAAGCAGTAGTTCAGCAATACTGATCAATCTAATAAACTTAAACCTACTCCATCCTTCCTATTCTGGTATTTTAAAGAGTACTTAGCAGAAATATTAAGCAACCTAACTAATAGGGTTGAAAACTCCCAGCAAAAGAAAATAGGGAACCACCCCCCAACCTCTTCCTCATGATGCTTAATCGACATAATCAACTTTAATTTGATGCAGGGTGAAAAAAAATGCACAGAAGTAAATTATTTTTCAAGAATAATTAAATAGATTCAACATCTTTCTTCAACAGAATTGCAGAATTCACAGATGGTACCTTCCCAAAGGAAAAAGTAGTATAGCTTACTAGGGTATATTAGACTTAACAGTTACTATATACAGTAATGGACTTCTATTCATTTTACATCAGATTAAAACTTTGGGTGTAAGATTCAGATAATTTTTAAATAATTAAAAGCTAGACATTTTAAATGAGAAAAAGAAAGAAAAGTATTTAAAAGTAAGTCTTTGTGCCCCCTTTTCCCTGTTCATGCCCTATCGGCCCCCCTGGCTAAATTTTGCTAGATCCGTCCCTGCACAGTTACCAGCCGTCAGCTACGTAGAAAACGATCCTGGTCTAGAAAGTAATATTAAATAAATTCTAACAACAGCTTATCAAGCTTAAACGTTCTGCTGTTGTTCAGCCGCTGGTTTCCTCTTTCTGGTGCAAAGTGGGCCAAAAACAAAGAAGAGAGACGGACTCCCAACAGAAAAGCCGATCAGCTGATCATTAAGCAGTTTCACGATTGAAGTAGCAGCAGGAAGGGGAGGGAGAGAGAGCTTTTTTGATATTTAATGGATCGGATTACATTTTTTATTTCTCTCCGATATCCGATCCAGTAATTTAGGTCAGTATCGGACCGATACCGATACATAATATCGGATCGGTCCATCTCTAATCTAAGCATGTATCTAACACACAATTGTAATCATGCAGTATCAACAAAACAGTATGACATCATCAAACTACTGGGCGATTATCTGCATGTGAGTCGATACATGGGCATAACTCAGAAAAGCATTGGAAATAATACCAGAGGGCTAAATCATCAGCTACTGGTTGACAGAGCAGTACACCAGGACTCAAAGATATTACAGACCAACCTAAGTACCACCTGCATTGTCTAGAGGAAAGCTTATGACTTGGTGCCATATCAGTGTAATATATGGACTAGAAGTACCCCAGTCTTGATTTGAAACACCGCCGAGGGTGGTTGAGAACTTCAGGGCTAAGGTTCTTTGGGACTTTAATTTCCAGACAGACAAGCAACTGCTGCACAACCAACCAGACATAGTTGTGGTTGACAAGAAGCACAAGACCATATGTGATAAATATGGAAATCCCAGTGGATAGCAACATCACACAGAAGAAATATGAGAGAACAGAAAAGGAGCTGAAACAACAACAATTGGAACAGATGTGAAGCATTAGAAACTGTAACCCTGTCTGTCCAGAAGAATGCAGTTGCAGAATAATCTATTTGGCAGAGAAGATTTGGCAAGTGTTTCATGGGCCCAACCCACATACTCGAATCTGCTGCTCAACTCACAAATCAATTTTCCTTAAAACAGGCTTTCCAGCGGTATAATGCAAGTAGAAGTAATCAACCAAGAAGTTATCAACCACACAAATTTCCTTATTTTTGTGCAAAGTGTATACTTCGTGCTAACTGTATTTAATTGTTTAGTATGAAGCAATTTGGAGCTGGTAAGTCTCCAGAGAAGGACATAATTTGTTAAAGCCACACATAAGAGATGTCTTAAAACTGGTCTTTAGAAGAATATCAATCATATTTGTACTAATCATTTTTTTTCCTTATAAAAACAAACATCCTTTTAGGGCAGGGCATGGCTTACTCAACACTTGATAATCAGAATAATAGCTGGCATGTCGACATAATTCCAGAGGTATTTTTAGCTAACACTTAGTTCCTTTGCCTGGAAAAATATAATGTTGTTTAATACATATAACTATAAAAGACAAAGCCAGTAATGAGTAATCAGTGCTATTTCACAATGCTGAAGGCTATGAGTCATATTAAATACTGTCATATCAGCTGTTTTTTTTTTTTGTTTGATTTTACTCATTTTTGACACTATTGTTCCCAGTATTCAGTGTCCTCTAAAACAGGGGGTAATGTTTTTAAGCTTTGCCAATTCTAAAAGACAAATAAGAAGTGCAAACAAACTGAGTGAAACAGCCACAGCTTACTGCTATTAAAGGTACATGAGCATGTTTGCTTCTGAAAAGCTCCCAAAGCTTGCTGTGCTCATATCTGACGAGGCCTATCAGTGATACAAACAGCAGAGAGGACACACAAAACTGGTTAAAATGACCGAAGCTATTGCAACTTTTTGTAAAGTTAATGAGCTGAGTGATTAAATCACAAAGCATAAAAGGACATGCAGATTATTGGCAGCAAGATTTGCTCAGGTAGTTATGATGGATTTTAATTGTAGTTACCAATTTCTTACTCAGGTATTATGATGGATATCAGAATTCTAGATCCATTGATTTATATTTTTCTTTAATCACAAATAATTCATTTTTCCTCACAATATACAGTAAAATATCACTTGTGCCAAAATATAACTTGTACATTTGGAACTATGTTGTAACTATTTTCACTATTTTCCATTAATAAAAAAATGAAAAAAGAAATAAAATACAAAATAATAATAAACACAGTTCATAATAACAGAATACAAAATAAAAGAGGAAGGAACAAAGCACAATGGTAACAAACCAGTATATGCCTTAAAAAGATGAAGAAGAGATGTTTCTTAGAGTGTCTAGAGACAAGGTTTTCTAGGATTTGTTTAGCTTTTGGCATGTGACATGCATACAAGGAAGGAGTTCAGTTCTTCTTTGTTGGTATTATTATTGATAAATATAATGATAAATTATATATCCATGTAGAGGAGGTGGCTGATGTTTGCTCTACTCCATATTTGCTATTCTTTTTAAGTTTTGTCAATGATCTGACTGAGGGTGTTTAGGCCAATACAGCACAGCAGTGGGGACAGGGCATCTCCTTGTAAATGCCACACTTGATGGTGACTAATACAATTGGCTTGAAGTTGGTCTCTAGTGTTGTTCGCCACGTCCCCATTGGATTCCTGATGAAGGCTCTTAGGGTCCTGGTGAACTTGTATACAAATGTGAGGCATTGAGTTACAGGCTTTCATGCAGTCAGTCCAGGCAATGCACAGGTTGATCAGTCTTATAGTCTTGAGTAACTGCCACAAGTCGCCGGTGTTTTGCCTTCTGCCAATTCCTTTCTGGCACATGCTCATCTAGTGAGTCATTTTCCTGTTCACTGCAATGCCTGACACAATTTTCCATGTTATTGGTCAGTACTTTTCAGATGTTTTATTAGACTGTACATGGTTAGAGCTGCTCTCCTCTCTCCATCATACCGTAGTCAGAATCTTCCTGGCTAAATCACTGATAAATCATTGAAGCTTGTTTACTTACAAATGCTAGTTGTGTTTCCACACAAAGCGCAGACTGTAACTGATTATAAAGCAATCAAAACAGAGTTAGTGGCAGCTTTCATTGCATGCTAGTTTATAATGTACAATGTTTACAATCTGCATTTGCAAACCACCAGAAATAAGCTGCGGGCTTCTTTAGCGTGACCATATTTTGATTTCCAAAAAACAGGACACTTTGTCCCAGTCCTGAAGAACATTAATAATACTGTTTGTTTAAAGAAAACTTTAACATATTTACATGATGTCTTCTCTGTGCGGTTAATGAATGGTGAAAAAAAAAATGTCACATAGGCTTTTAAAAGTCAACAAGTGAAAAAAAGAGGACAGTTGGTCACCCTAGCTTCTTAGCTTGCTTAGACAGACTGTAAAATGGAGACAGCTAGAGTTTCCTATGAGTATAAAACAAGCGTACATTTCAGAAACAACAGGTAGTATCTTGTTCAATTATTCAACTTGTAAAATGAAAATTAAGCAGTCATGACACATCCTGGAAACAGACCAAGTGAAAATTGTGACTTTTTCACATAGTCCAAAATAAAATCTAAAAAAAGAAAACATGTGAAAGAAAGGTTGTGCATTTTTAAATGTGAAAAAATGACACAAAGATAAACTATTCAACACATAGATATTTACATTAAATTTCATTTTTTTTTTAAATAAAGGCAGTATAAAAACAACACTATTTGTGAAAAAGATTGAGCGGCTGATTGCCCCGTTTTTCACCCATTGGGTAAGATGCTCCCTGTTCTGCTTCTGTTTAAATTCTCAATCACACCTATTACCTATAAATATATGATGATGAGGTTTTGATTTAACAAAGTTACAAAATGTTACAAAATGGAAATTCTTGTGTTAAATTTTACCACTGCAATGAACGAATTTCAAAAGGCACAGCGTTTACATTGAAGGCAAAAAGTCTCTATTTCTGGTTTGTTCAGTTTTCATTGTACACAATGAATAATGGAACAAGCTGATGCTTCAGTGAGCTTCAGTGAGCAAAGTTTTCAGATTGTCTAGGCAGAGGTAACAAAAGCAAAGACACTTTCTTCTTAAGTAGAAGTGTTGAAACTTGTTTTAGTATAAATTAGTAAAAGTGAAGAAGTACAGGCTCTGAAATATGCTGAAAGTAAGAAAGTGAAAAGTAACTCTTTGAGGACGTTTTTGCCAGCTATCGTTGAGCAACTCCTACTGAATC
The DNA here is from genome assembly GCF_056152115.1 of Neolamprologus brichardi. NCBI lineage: Eukaryota > Metazoa > Chordata > Actinopteri > Cichliformes > Cichlidae > Neolamprologus > Neolamprologus brichardi. The sequence goes on along the minus strand of NC_142110.1, from coordinate 7,040,244 downwards.
TTGTGCTATAATAAATGTACACTAGTAAATGGCAATACAAACTTCATTTCCATCTAAATTGTAATTGTAATTAATTTACTCAATTATGAATCAATTATGTAGAACATGAGCAGAGAAATAGAAGGATTATTTTTTTCTTTTAAAAAAAAAGCTTGATTTTCTGTTGCCAATATTGCAGAGGGTGACTTTGCCTCCACATCTAAACAGGAAAATGAGTACAATCAGTGGTTAAAGTGGGATTCAGCAGGTGGGGGAACCCTGAAATGGGTTCCAGTCGCTTAGCTGCACAAAATTAGTAAAAATAATTTCAACTTTGATCAGCTGACCTTTTCTGCTCCTGCTCTGAGGTTTACTACTCTATGTGGATTCAACAAGATGTTTCATGAGTTGTCTTCTATCCTCTACATTGATGGTTTATATTGTTTTTATAGTAAATAGTAAAAAGTTGGTATCAAGGTGGAATTCAGCAAGTAAATCTTAACATCATCAGCTTAAAAAATGTATCTCTGCTGTACTTAATGTAACCTAACTCTGACTATGAACACCATAGCTGCTGTGGACCAGTCCAACACACTGTTCTTTACTTTAAATCCATCACAGTTCAGCAAACTAGCCTGTTTATCATGTACTAATCTGCAGAGTATTTAAATTCAGTATACCTCAATGCAGTACATTTCACAATGTGGAAAACACAAAGCGTCACATTATATATAGATGCAATATCTGTTTTTAAAAATACAGAAGAGGATAAAGGGTCACTGGAAAAAAAAAGTCGGCACGTCTTTTTTTTTTCTTCTTTTCCAGAATTCTGAGGAAAAAAAGTCAGAATTCTGATTAAAGTCAGACTTTTTTCTCAGAATTCTGGAAAAGAAGAAAGAAGATGTGCCCACTTTTTTTTTCCAGTGGCCCTAATCCTTTTCTGAAAAAAAAAAAAAGACGACTTACATGTAAACTTTAAATTTCCAGTCTATCAAATACCACTGAGCAATCCTTACCTTTATATATAACTGTTCTTCTCACTCTCCTGCCATGTCTTTAGTATATTTCTCTATCTCTAAGTGATGTTAGCTCTCATTCTTTGACCAGGGCAATTGTGTTTTTTGTTTTGTGGTAACTGTTCCTCAAGCCGTCTCCCCTAGACGACTCTTGGATGGATCTTGGAACTTCAAGTGGGCCAACCACACCCGCTTGCCCACTCTCCACCGAACACTCCCTGGATCGCCTTACTGACTAACCCCTTCCGGCTCCGGAAACCTTGTGGCAACATGAATTTCGGGTCCTGACATCCCGGAGTTATGATATATTTTCTCTTCATGGGAAATACAGCAGCTGTACCATTAGCTACCAGCAATTCAATTCAATTCAATTCAATTTTATTTATATAGCGCCAAATCACAACAAATGTCGCCTCAAGGCGCTTCATAGATACAGAGAAAAGCCCAACAATCATATGACCCCCTATGAGCAAGCACTTTGGCGACAGTGGGAAGGAAAAACTCCCTTTTAACAGGAAGAAACCTCCGGCAGAACCAGGCTCAGGGAGGGGCGGCCATCTGCTGCGACCGGTTGGGGTGAGAGAAGGAAGACAGGATAAAAGACATGCTGTGGAAGAGAGACAGAGATTAATAACAGATATGATTCAATACAGAGAGGTCTATTAACACATAGTGAGTGAGAAAGGTGACTGGAAAGGAAAAACTCAATGCATCATGGGAATCCCCCGGCAGCCTACATCTATTGCAGCATAACTAAGGGAGGATTCAGGGTCACCTGGTCCAGCCCTAACTATATGCTTTAGCAAAAAGGAAAGTTTTAAGCCTAATCTTAAAAGTAGAGATAGTGTCTGTCTCCCGAATCCAAACTGGAAGCTGGTTCCACAGAAGAGGGGCCTGAAAACTGAAGGCTCTCCCTCCCATTCTACTTTTAAATACTCTAGGAACAACAAGTAGGCCTGCAGAGTGGGAGCGAAGTGCTCTAATAGGGTGCTAGTGTTGGGAAGGTTACTTTTAAAATGTATTCCACTACAGATTACAGAATACATGCCCCAAAATGTATTTTGTAACGTATTCTGTTACGTTACTCAATGAGAGTAACATATTCTGAATACTTTGGATTACTTAATATATTATCATGCTGTTTACAACTACTTGAATGTGATTTATTACTATTACTGAAGGTCCGCGGCTCCGAACCATAGTAAAGGGACCTCTGGCTAATACGTCGGGTTCCGACGTAGCTTTACTTTGTTGTCTGCGTCAAGTTTGCTAGCGAGAGACAGAGAGAGGCGTTGAAAGGCTGCTCCAACGGAACTTATTGTTTTGGAGGAAAACACGAACATGGTGTACAGTCGAGTCTTAATAGCGTACTTACAACTGGGCTCGTCAGGCACTCTTCCTGGCTGCAGTGGTTGTTATTATATTTACATGCTTCCAGCTCCCGTTTTTGCTTGATGACAACTCGTAGTTTTCCACTCGCTTTTTTCTCATAGACACATAACGGGTATGGCAGTCCATTCTCCCAGCAGCACGGACTACACTGCCCATGAAGCTACATTCTTTAGGGCTATGCCTGTAGCATTCTGCCTATTAGCTTAGCACAACGACAACAACAAAAAGGCGCTCTGTCACCCAGGACACACACACTTGCAGAGAGAGCACGTCACCCTGTAACCATGGCAACCGTAACGCTGCCGCCTGGAACAACAGAACGTAGCTGTCAAACAAAACCCAAACAGTCCTGACCCGTGACAATATGAAACAGGAAAATACCGCTGTGTAATCCATTTATTTCAACAAAGTAACTGTATTCTAAATACCACCTTTTTAAACGGTACCTGTAACAGAATACAGTTACTCATATTTTGTATTTTAAATACGTAACGACGGTACATGTATTCCGTTACTCCCCAACACTGGCTACCAGATACACTGTGACTAACTGCACACAGACAGTTGGAGAATTTGCTGATATTTGTTGAGCTGAGCGAAACACTTCTACTTCTACTAAACACTTCTTGTAAATGTTGAAGTATCATGCATCATTATGCACATCTGCACTCGAAATATCTTCCAAAGTGGCATTTCTCATCATTTAGCAATTTCAAATGAATTATTTTTTGCGCATGAACCTCTCTAGTAGTGATGTATAATAGAACGCCTATCTTTAACAAAGGGGTACCTACTTTATGCAGTGGTGTTAGAGAAAGACAGACTGACACAAAATATGTAGATGGTACACTATTTGTAACTTTATAATAATTTATAACTATAACACAGTGCATAAATCATCTGCTTAAGTTCTAACATTTAAATCAGTAGGTTGGGTTTTGATTGAAGACAGTAAAGTATGCCAAAGCATAAAAAATGAGCTTAATTTTGTGCAGTGAACTATAGCCTTACTCCCACATCTTTCTCTGCAATTAAACAGGCTACTTAGTATATGAATCCCTCTCTTTCACTTAAGTGCTAATGGAGGAATGAGTAAATCAATAATGCAAGTATTTAAGATAATCCAATTCTAGGCACTATTTTGAGCCAGCATCTTCTGCTTTTCTTTGAGGCGGGGAAGCCTCAAAGAAAAGCAGGAAAGCAACAAAAGCCAATTGTTATTTTTTCTGTAATACCATTAGCAGTCTTACTGAATGGAGTCCAGAGAAGCCAGAATTCTAAAAAGTGACTACAAGACGAGGACGTCAAACCTGTAAAATAAAGTGTTTAATTAACATGAAATAAACATGTTTCTTTTGTGCTTTTGTTTAGGTAAATGCAATCTTACATTCATCTACCTATAAGTTTTAATATTCTCTGGTATCAGAATGACAAAATTAATTAAAGATCTACAGTCGGTTAGTAATATTAACAAAGTTAATGACTAGATTTCATCAGGACCATGATGTATCCACACTGACATACACACACCAGCTACCAATTAACAGCAAACTAACAAAGTGTTATCAAATATATAAATTTTTTTTAACGTATCTGCTTGTTTTAATTTTCCCAATACATAAACAGTATTGTACTGAGCATTATGTTGTTGTTTTTGTTGTTGTTGTTTTTAAGCAAATCCTTTCTTTATAATCATACTGCTAGACATGTGCTTTTAAATGCACGTCTTTCTCTGCATATCAGATTATTAGAGACAGGGCCTTCAGGTCAGTGTCTAATGTTGTCCAGTGCTTTCTAGGGGCTAGGGCATGTGAAACAAGGGAGACTATAAGAACAAAAACAACAGCAAATAAAAGAGAACACTACACCACTCTGTGGCATGTAGTTAAATTTGACTCTGAGCATTAGCTCTCCCTATTTTGCATCCCAAAAAGAGTCATTCATGAGTGTAGGCTAAATTCATTTTCCCTCTATCGTTATAGAGGTGACCGATACAGAAAATAGCCTGTATGAATTTCTGGGTTTTTACATCTATATTGACAAATTCTCATTAATATTAGATATATTATTATCACTCATTTATTGCCATTTTGTTAGCAATAACACAAAGTGCTGTTACTAGTGGCTCAGTATTTGGGTTGTTTACAGAGTTTTAGTTCTCCTGACATACTCAGGAGCTGTTGTACTTGCAACAGTGTCATACCTGATATCTCAGTGCTTGTATTTAGCCCATAATATAGTCTGGCTGTTTCTTGTGACACAGCATGTTTCCTGAGAACTGTGCATTCATGTTGTCCATTTCTTTTTATTTGAAAATTATGGTAATCTACATTATAACCATACATTGTTTGTACTATTCACCTCAGAGATTAGAATGTGGCATGTGCAATTGTATGTGAATACATGTATGTCCAATACAGTGATAGGTTCCATGATTTAGCAGTTGATCAAAGCTAATAAGTAGCTGATGTTTATTCTTATTTTTTTCAGGCACAAAGCTGCAGGCCAAAATAGCCTGGAAGTGGCTGACAAGCAAGAAACACATAGACAGAGCAAGAGAAGCACTGCCTAGTTAGGTTAGCAAGATGGAGCTTGAAGAAAAAAATATTGCAAGCAAACACTCAGTATCATTTGTCATCAAACTTGCTGATGAAGTTTACCTCCTGTAATAATGTTTTGTTTCCTCTTCCTGTATTCATAACTCTTTGAAGGTGCAGAAGGGTAGGTCAGTTTCATCCTCTGTTTCGCTTAGCCACAAAAAAAACGGTAGAAAATTGCTTACTACCAGCATCTCAAACACCACCACACTGAGCACTGGAGCCCATCAGGGCTGTGTGCTCAGCCCACTGTCCACTTAACATTGATAGATCCTCTTTGGAGGTTGTCAAGAGCACCAAATTCCTTGGCGTTTACCTGGCAGAGAACTTCTCCTGGCCCCTCAACGCCAGCTCCTTAACTAAGAAGGCCCAACAGCATCTCTACTTCCTGCGGAAGTTGAGAAAAGCCCATCTCCTACCACCCATTCTCACCACCTTTTACAGAAGGACTTCCTGAGCCTACGCACCCCTCACACACACTCTTCACCCTGCTGCATTCTGGCAAGAGGTACCGGAGCATTTGGGCCCTCACTCCCAGACTGCAAAATAGTTTCTTCCCTTCATACATCAAGTTACTTTTTGAACAATGCTCAGTCTTTTGTGCAACCCACTGTCATTGTTGCGCTTTTCTATTGCACTGTTGTGTCTGCACTGTCTTCTGTTGTGTCTGGTGTTCTACTGTTTTTGTTTTGGGTTTTTTGCAATTTTTGCACACTCCTTATGTAGGACCATGGTCTCGAAGGAACATTGTCTCGTTTCACTGTGTAGTGCGATGCAGGATCACACTTTACACAACTAAAGGAACTAAAGATATGTTAGTCGAAATGAACAGTCAGGGATAATTAGATGATGTGATGCTTTTAATTTTTTTTAAAATTTCTACCAAAGACCTACCTGTCTCTGCCAACATGGAGTTAACTGTGAGCTCCCTCCCCTAATATGTCCTTGGTTTCATTCATTTTTCATAAGACAAAATTGTAGAGACCAGGGTATTGCAACAATTAGTCAGCAAAATAGAGGTTCTTTCACCTCTTTTAAACTACTTTTACTTAAGCTTCATTGTCAAGTGAATTTCATAGAGTTAAGTGACGAGGTATGGTCACAATATCAATGAAAAGTATATTTCAAAAAAAGATAAGAGAACATTTGCATACTTGGATTTTAATATGTGAGTAATATAGTCAAGCCTTTTTTGAACATTCCAAATTTGAGGTCTGGTTCTGTATAAAATTAGTGGCAATTTGTGAGGGTAAAAAATGCAGTGGGCTTCTTTTATGCAAGTGAAAGACAGACAGCGACAGAGAGAGAGAGAGAGCGAGAGAGATGTTTAAGGTCTTTGCAAAGCAGAAGCTGTCAACCAGGGATTAGCAGAATGAGCAGAAAAGCGACAATAGGCAGCAGCTTATATACTTTAGAAGACAGGATTTCAATTTTAATCCACTATAAATGAGGGGGGAAAAGCAAAGAATACAATTGCCACCAGTAGGCCTAAATATCCACACTCAGGAAGCTTATATTAAAAATGAAAAACATGTAAGGAACAATTGGGCGACAAATATATGAAGTAGGAAACTCGAGAAAGTAAAAAAAAAAAGTCATTGTGATTATAGTAAAGAATGGAGTAATAGGGTGCATAACAGTTAGATGTGTTTTTATTTTAGTAAAATAATTTTTCATTAAACATTGGCAGATAGAATGGGCAGCTAGATGAATACTGTCAGAAACATCATTCAAAAGTTGAAGTACTTGGAACTGGAATCCACAAGGTCTATAGCTATTTTACATAAACACATCCTCCATTTTATTTCCAAAATCAGAGGACACCTCTTTGTTTGCCAGGAACTTTTGTCAAAGGGTAATTTTATGTCACGGACCCGGTTCCAGGGACTTGGGGTCTGTGAGCAGTGTGGACTACTATTATTATTATTATTATTACTATTATGGTTGTTGTTTGAGGATTGTGTCTTCTGCACTGCTGCTGTCCTGTGTTCAGTGTTTGTGTACTGTCAGGTGTGTATGGGTGTGTGTGTGTGAGGGTGCGGTCTTGGCAGGCACTTTCAGGCCTGGTGGGTGTGGCCCTGCCAGCTGACCGGTCACACCCAGGAATCTCCACACACACCTGGCGCCGATCAAGCCTCGTCAGAGGAGTTTCAAAACAGTGTGGCTGAGAGCTCCTCGACGCTGCATCGTTGAGTGATTTCCTGTCAGTCTCAGTTTAATGTGCAAGGTTAGTGCAAGTCTGCTGTTAGGTTTTGTACTCACGGCTGCCTTTTGTATGCGTGTTTCTCCAGGAGGAATTGTGGCGACCAGGAGGCAGCACACGGACAGTACACAGGGAACGGTGACAGAGCACGGGATAAGGCGGAAGACACGGAATGGGAGTCGGGATCTTCATCATCAAGTCCTGCATTTTGGGTCCTCATTCCTCTCATCCACGCAGACCGTGACATTTTATTATCTTTTTAATCAAAAGTTTCTATTTACTTCATAGCTATGATTTCACAGAACAAAAGAAGATTCAAGATTTTGATTACCTTGTATGTGAGGAAAATAATTTTAAATTTGATTCTGTATTCAACAGGGAGCCAATGAAGAGAAGCCAAAATGGGGAAAATATGCTCTGTCTTTCTAGTCCCTGTCAGTACACTCCCTGCAGCATTTTGAATCAACTGAAGGATTTTCACTGAGTTTTTAGGACAACCAGATAGATAATGAAGCATTACAATCATCCTGGAATGAATGTGTGAACAACATTTTCAACATCCTTCAGAAACAGGATTCTCGTAATTTCAAAAGTATTGTAGAAAACAAAACTGGATGAAAGCAGTCATACATACGAGTTTAATACGCACACTGAAGGGCATATCATGGTCCAAAACCATTCCAGAATTCATCACAGTGTTACTGGAGGCCAAAGTAATGTCATCCAGAGTAAGTATTTGGTTAGACGTGATGTTCTGTGCCCCATTTTTTGGTTTTAGGTTATATTCTTAGTTCCTAGTACAGTAACCTCAGTTTTATCTGAATTTAGAAACTGAAAATTAGAGCTCTTTCAGGTCTCTATGTCTTTAAGATTTTTCTACAGTTTAACTAGTTGATGTATATCATCTGACTTGATGCATACATAAGGCTGGGTATCATCTGCATAGCAATGATATAGTACATCATATACTACTTTTAATAATACTGACTAAGAGGAGGATGTAATGTAAATAGCATTGGTCCTAGCACAGAACCCTCCAGAACTCTATAATTAATGTTAGCTGGGTCAACGAACCCAACAGTGACTTCTTATTATTGCTGTCAGCGTTAATCTTGTTAAAATGACGTTAACGCCATAACCGCATTAAAGCGGTAAATCTCTGTTCGCAAGTTAGCGCGGATCGCCCGTGCATGGGGCTGGACGGCGCTAATGCGTTAACGAGCTAACGCATTGATGCCGTGCAGCCCCACGCGGTAGTGTTTTGGTTGTTGCCCATGTTAAAATTAGAATCTTTCACTGTAGGAGAATGCAGCATCAGCTTTAATGCAGTATGCTGTTGCATTTAAATCAGTCATTAACTGCACTAAATAACTATGTATATTTTCTTGTTTTTAGTTGTTTAAGATTCGAGAGGAATTCAACATTATTTACATTATTTTATTTACATTATTTTCTCCACCTACTTTTAAGTTGATTGATAGCACTGAAGTACAAAACACAGCCTCACTTTGCTACTGCTTGTTTATAAAAAGTTCTTGCGTTAACATAGAAACACCCAGCTGTCAACCAAAAATAAAAGTGTCAATTGACATGGGCTTACTGGTTTTCTCAGCAGAGGCAGCAATATTAGGTTCCACGTGTGCCTCTCTACTTACTGCACTTTCTCCCTTCTTATTTATTTGCTTGAGGATTATGTAAAAATACTTGAATGCTTTTAGAGTCTTAGTGTGACAGCATCTGCTTTCAGGTGCATCAGTCCATATTCAGATTGAGTTTGATTTTTCAAAAGTTCAAATTCTGTGTTTATTAAGAACAGCGTATTTTTTTTTAACAACATTTGTAACAACAACTGAAATAATATATTTGAGCTTATAATTTTGCAGATATTTATTGAAACATGTTTAAATCTAAACAGATATACATAATATAACGCTAAGACCGAGTTCATATTAGTTCTGACAAGCTTAAAAGTACTTGGTATGGCCACCTGTATGCTGGCCTCTTAAGCAACACTGTAAAAAAAAATAAAATCCTAAAAAAACAGTAATATTCCGGCAGCTGGGGCGCCAAAATAATACCATAAAATAACTTTCTCATAAAAATACGGTTATTTTCAGTAATGAAAATACAGTTTGTTGCCCTAATTTTACATGGGATTTTGCCTTTTTCAAGTGCTTTTAAACATTAAATTAGGAACATTTTAATGAGGTTAAACAATGAAATTTCCTATAAACAAGGTCAATAAATGTGGCAATATGAATAATATTTAATGAATGAATGAATGAATAATACTTAAATGTACAGAAATATACAGTTAACAGTTGGTTTAAATAATAATAATGGATTGCATTTATATAGCGCTTTTTGAGACCCTCAAAGCGCTTTACAATTCTACCATTCATTCACTCTCACATTCACACACTGGTGGAGGCAGCTACAGTTGTAGCCACAGCTGCCCTGGGGCAGACTGACAGAAGCGAGGCTGCCATATCGCACCATCGGCCCCTCTGGTCATCACCAGTAGGCGGTAGGTGAAGGGTCTTGCCCAAGGACACAACGACCGAGACTGTCCGAGCCAGGGCTTGAACCGGCAACCTTCTGATTACAAGACGAGCTGCTAACTCTTGAGCCACGATCGCCCTAAAGAACATTATTTGATGTAAAAATAAGTTCATAAGAATCATTTTATATATTTTTCCATAGCATTACATTTGAATTTAACAGTTCAATCTTTCAAATGACGGACCAATATTCATGAAATGATACATTTGTGAATGTATTTTAACAATCTAAATATGCATATGTACAGACAAATATATTTAAAAAACAAGAAAATTATGTTTTATTACATTTACAGTGATTTTACGTTATATTACATTTGAAATGTAAAATCAGTCTACTTATGTAAATTTAATGACATTCTAGAAAAACAGTACAAAACTGTAAAATACACATCACATATATTACAGATATTACTTTTACTTTTTTTTCTTTTTTTTTTTTTTTACAGTGAAGCTTTAATTTTTTTTAAGAAGTCTTCAGGAATAATTCTCAAGGCTTCTTGAAGGACATTAAAAAGTTCTTTGAATGTCTACACCTTTTGATCTGCTCTGTGTATCTTTAAAAATGATTCCACACTGATTCAGTAATGTTAATGTCCAGTCTCTGTGGAGCCCAATTCGTGACTGATACTGTTTCACAGTGTGTGGGTTTTTTTTTTTTTTTTTTTAATCCAAATGCTTTTATTTCATTGGCAATGATTTTCGGATGACTATCATGATAAAAATTAAAACTGTTACCAATCAGACGCTTTCTAGATGATATTGCATGGTGGATCAAACTCTGACGCTACATTTCTGCCTTCATATTTCCATCAGTTTTAACAAGATCTCCAGCATCACTGGCTAAAATGTAGCCCCACACCATGATAGAGCCTCCACCATGTTTTACAAACTTCCAAAATGTAGACGCTTTTTCCTGACCTCTATCCTGACGGTGTCATGTTTTGGCTGTGTACAGGCAGGAGAAGGACCCAAACGCAAAACTCACGACAACAAAATTAAACTCAAAAAGCTGCTTTATTGCAGAATGGCATGGAACTACCCTCGTAACTACACAAGCTGGAAAAATGGCAGGCTGGTCTTGGGCTGAGTCAGAGTCCAGGCTCAGCTCAGGTCGGTCTAACACTTCAGGAACAGGCATGACCTTGCCTCCAGCAAGGTCATTACCTAGGACGAAGTCAATACCTGGGATAGGCAATGCAGAACGAATAGCCACTTGAACACTCCCACCGACTAAGGAAGACTGAATATGAATAGTGTGCAAAGGGGCTGATACAAATCCAAGTTCTACTCCCTGGACAATGACACTAGACTGGCAAAATGACTCCTCTGAAAACGGTAAGACGCTTTCTCTAATGATGGACTGAGAGGCCCCTGTATCTCTCAGCATTTTTACTGGCTGTTGATCTTTTGGATTCCCGGTCAGTGAAACCACTCCCTCTAGAATGAATGGTTTGAAACAGGGATCAGGGTGGTTATTGTTCGGTTGAAATGCCCTCCCATTCTCTGTAGCTTTAATCAGTCCCACCCCTTTTGGTTGTGAGGATAGTTGCTGTTTACGCTTTAATGTCTGACAATCTGCAATGAGATGACCCTTTTTATGGTAATAAAAGCATTCACGCTCACCATGGGGAGGAGAAGGTTGCCGCACTGGCCTCGCAACAGAGCGACTCGACTCCAGCCGTACTGAGCGCAAGGCTGTGGGCCTATCTGGATGGGAAATAGGGGTAAAAACATTCTTATGTGTTAACACAAACTCATCGGCCAACACAGCTGCTTTTGACATTGACGTAGGTAGGCTGTGTCCTGGCTGGCCTCACCCTGGGAGCCGGGACAGGTGGTGGAGAGCGGAGCTCAGTAGTGGTCACAGGAGTAGGTAGGTTTGCAAAGGCAGTTTCAGAATAGTCCAGGGGAGAAGCCACACCCAAAACAGTCACTTGAGGTGCAGGTTGAACTTGGTCTGACTCTAAAACATGGTGAGTGTGTTTGAACATGGCTGGCTGTGGAACACAAAATTCAACTTGATTCATTAGCTCGGTGGCATCAAGTCAAAGTCTTTTAGTCAGGTTAACTATGGTAGGAGGCACTCTGTTGCTAGTCATGTTCAGAGGAGCTGGTTGAAAAACTCATGGGAGCAGCATGACTAACTGTGGATGAAATGGCAGAAGGTCTGGTACCAGATTGCGGAGAATATGGCAAACAGTCATTTTCACTCACGGAAGTTGTCTGCTCAGCTGCCGTGGAGCGACGGCGGCGTGAACGCTGCTTTCTCCCGGAAGAGGGAAGAGACGAGTCGGCCCGCGAATCCTCCAGCGGACTCGGCTGAAAATCCTCCGGCTCTTCACACAGGAGTGGCTGCTCACGGCGGACATGCACAGTAGAAACAAGGAAGTCCTGGATTAAAGGGTGGAGCATGCCAAATCACCAGGGGAGTCCAGAGATCATCCGTTGTAAGCGGAGAGCTAGCTCCTCCTGGTATTCCTTAAATGGCAGCACAAACCACTCCTGGCAGAGAAATTCTACCGTGTAGATCATGTCCTCCTGGAGCTCAGCGGAGGGATTGTGAGCTGCTGGGTCCATTGTCTGGTCATAGTCTTCTGTCATGTTTTGGCTGTGTACAGGCAGGAGAAGGACCCAAACGCAAAACTCACGACAACAAAATTAAACTCAAAAAGCTGCTTTATTGCAGAATGGTATGGAAACTAAACTGGGACATGGATAAACTGACACACAGGGAAACACAGCCATGAGGGAGACTACAACACTGACAAAGCCAAACACAGGGCTTAAATACACAGAGGGATAACGAGGGAATGAGACACAGAAGGAGAGCACAGCTGGGAGTAATCAGGCTGGACGAGACAAGGGAAGCAAAACTAGAATCACTCACATGAGACATGGACCTTCAAAGTAAAACAGGAAACACACTGACTAAACTCTAGACATGCAAACTTAACAGCAACTGAGAAGACAGAACATAGGGACCTGAAACATGGGACAGAAAGGCACAGTAGACACAACGTGGACATAACAACGCCACAGGGAAAGAGTAAAACAAAACACAGAACCTCTTAGAAAATAAAATAGGAAACATAATGAAACGCAGACATGACTACATGAACTTGACAACATAGCAGACATGAAACACATGAAGGGCAATGGAGACTTAACAGGGGTTGGAAGACACAAGGGGAATCTAATAACAAATGAACTAGAAAACCTAATGAGCTTAATCATATAAACATCCAAATCAACTAAACTCAAAACACTGGGTCAGAAGACCCAGGATCGTGACAGACGGTGAACAAAAAAATAAATAAATCAAATTTGGATTCAACACTCCATAAAACCACTGATTTTCAGTGCAGTTTTTGGGTAACTGGATATAACTTATCTCCTTTTTCTCCTACTTCACTTCTTTAAGAATGGCCTTTTGACAGCCACACTTCCACTGAGACCATTTATGATAAACCTTTGGCATAGACTTCAGGGCCAGGTGAGTCTTTTAGGTCTTGTGTCAGGTCTTTGCTGGATTTTCTGCCCTCTTTAAAGACACAGCTTTCAGATACTGAAACTGATACTTTTTCTTCTTTTGATATTTACTTTTCCAGTTTCATTTTTTTTTTAAATGACACACTGTGACAATTTGTCTTGCTAATAGCTCTTTAGGAATCACCTTGTTGTTGCAGAAATAACAACAGTGCTATTTATTCACACATTCAAACACATCCCGTACACAATTAACTACACCCTGTCTCCCTGATGTGCAATAGTACCAAGTGCAATATTCTCAATATAACAAAGTATGTTATTCTATTTTGTATAGTATGTTATTCTTTTTTATCTTATTCTACTCTATTGTTTGTTTGTTTGTTTTATCGATTTTCACAGCTCTTGTACTTTCTGCCATGACCAAAATATTTCCCACAGACTAATAGAGGTTTATCGTATCTTATCTTATCTTTTTCCTGTCAAATTGTGTTATTTATTTTTTATTGATTTGTGTTGGTTATTTCCTATATTATATTATAGTATGAAATGATGTGTGGCTCAACAGTTTTTCACTTTGCTGTATACAAAATATGTGCATCTTAGCATCCTGTTGATAGTTTCATTACTGTCATTATGTTCCAACATTTGTTGCAAAGCACACATTCCTCTCATGAAGCCCTTTAATCAGTCATTGACAGCTTAAGTACATTTGCTTTCTCAGCAAGCATACAGTGTGTCGATATATTCCATTTTCTTTGGCTGACATATAATTCAGCAGGACTCCTTGCTGATAACCTATGCTCTGAAGCGACAGCTGATGGTCTTTTACAAAGACTCATGCTCCCTGTGGAATCTACAGAACAGAAACAAAAGCAATCTTGCCATTTCTCAAGACCTGTCCTCTTGAGAGAGTGAAAAGTATCTAGTTCTAATTCTATTCAATTATCTCTCTTTTTCAAATAGGTGCTTCTGCTTCACAATGAGTGTCAACCTGAGAGTTGGCAACAAATGGAGGAGGAATTTTCTCTTATTTTTATTGCCTTGATGAAAAACAAATACGAAGGTCATATTAGTGACACATATCAGTAAATTCATATGGAGGGGTGCCAATTAAAGGTTCATAATTATTAGGCTGCTATTGCTTTGCAGTAATTGCAGTTATCTGTTTGCAAAGCATGTAATAGACACACTTGTCGACTGTGTCCATTTCTGTCTTTGTCTCTCCCAAACGTGAAATTGGACACGCATTCAAAAGTTGCATTACTGCATGTGGAAATTGCATTACCAGCGGGGGGAGATAATATATTTAAAGCCACAAAGTTGCGAGTGAGCAAATTATGTATTAAGTACATTCCAGGTTCCTTAATCATCAGAAATGATTAAGCAAGTTAACTAATATGCACATACATGTAAATATGTTAATAATATCTGTTTAAACACTTGTAGCTTGGAAAAAAAAAACCCTCCCTCTGCTGTTACTGCAAATTCTGCATGCATGCACATTTTACTGCATGCACTGACAGGGACTAGAAAGAGAGAGCATATTTCTCCTGTTTTGGCTTCCCTTCATTGGCTTCCTGTTAAATCCAGAATTGAATTCAAAATCCTGCTCCTCACATACAAGGTCTTAAATAATCAGGCCCCATCTTATCTTAATGACCTTGTAGTACCATATCACCCTATTAGAGCACTTCGCTCTCACTCCGCAGGCCTACTTGTTGTTCCTAGAGTATTTAAAAGTAGAATGGGAGGGAGAGCCTTCAGTTTTCAGGCCCCTCTTCTGTGGAACCAGCTTCCAGTTTGGATTCGGGAGACAGACACTATCTCTACTTTTAAGATTAGGCTTAAAACTTTCCTTTTTGCTAAAGCGTATAGTTAGGGCTGGATCAGGTGACCCTGAATCCTCCCTTAGTTATGCTGCAATAGATGTAGGCTGCCGGGGATTCCCATGATGCATTGAGTTTTTCCTTTCCAGTCACCTTTCTCGCTCTCTATGTGTTAATAGACCTCTCTGTATTGAATCGTATCTGTTATTAATCTCTGTCTCTCTTCCACAGCATGTCTTTTATCCTGTCTTCCTTCTCTCACCCCAACCGGTCGCAGCAGATGGCCCCGCCCCTCCCTGAGCCTGGTTCTGCCGGAGGTTTCTTCCTGTTAAAAGGGAGTTTTTCCTTCCCACTGTCGCCAAAGTGCTTGCTCATAGGGGGTCATATGATTGTTGGGTTTTTCTCTGTATCTATGAAGCGCCTTGAGGCGACTTTTGTTGTGATTTGGCGCTATATAAATAAAATTGAATTGAATTGAATTGAATTTCACATTTTGGAGAGACAAAGTGTGAAATGGACATGGTGGACCAGCGGGAAGAAATAAATAAATCAAGTGGTTACCTACATGAACTGGGTACAAACCCTTTTCTCAGTTATGAGACAGTTTTGGAATCTGGAAGAAAAATTGTAATATCTTTATGTGAGTTAGTAACACTGTGATACTGAAGGACACAGAGTTAAGCCTTGAGAGCTAGATGTTGTCAGGATAATAGTGGGGGGAAAAAAATCCAATAAATGCATGTAAATGAGAAACCTGCCAAAATTTTTTGTTAATTGTGAGAATTGATCATGTTGTCCCTGAGTGGTTCCTGTTGATCTCACATAAGCACTGTGCAGCAATCAACCACCCACTTGTGGTAGGCAGAGCTAAAAACAAACAAACCCTCCTCTGCACTGAAGTTGGCAAATGCATTGACTGTTATGGAGCAGGTAGACGATACAAAAGTAATTTGAAAACACGGATATCTATTGTTTTAAACATGTTTCAAAAGAAGAAGATTCTGTCAGAATGGTGGTGCACCTTTACCTATTTGTCAGCCAGAATCAGCTGACATGTGATTTTTTTTTCCCCCTTGGGAGAAACCATGAGACAGAGCCCTCATGTGAAAGACACTGATAGTTAACAAAATGCACTGCGGAACACTTCAAATTGGTGTCAACACTTTCGACACGTACAAGCAGGCATAGCATAAAAAGAGAGAGAAAGAGGTGAGTTGAGCACTGCCCACAGCTTCTAAATATATTTTATCATGTCTTTGTGTTTGAGGATATCTCTCAAATATGACAGGATGAGTTGGTCAGTCAACCAGTTAACAAACTGCTCTTGTTTACCAAGGCCAGAATCCTTTTGGGGTGTTTATTAGAGCAGACTCTGCAGGTCCATGGTATTTCTCTTCTGCAGATACTGCTACCACCTCATTACATCCAGACTCCAGCCAGAGTGAAATTCCCCAGGGGAGCGAGGCACTGAAGCAGAGGCCAGACAAGCCCAAGATATTACTGGATGAATAAAGACCCTGTTGCACTGGGATCATCATGTAACAAGATGTTTTATGACCTTGTTTTAAAAAGATGAAATCACATTTGTGGCTCTTTCTTGCTCATTTTTTTGTATTATCTGCTATTGCTTAGTACCACTCAGCAGTTTTATGTTTTGTAAGGCAAAAACAGCAACAGATGCAAACCAATGAGCATAATTTCATGCTGATCAAAACGCTTCAGCAGAACAATTTTGTCTCTGTTTAGTCTTTTTGTACTTTTATTTCTGTTGTCTCAAATTATAGTAAAAATTCCAGATATACACCATGGTATTGATAGACTATCTGAATGTTAATTCTTGGGAGTCCTCGATTTCTGTATCTATGCAGACCACAAGAGTACACTGTTATAAAGACCATTATTCCAGTGTATGTATTCTTTTCAACACTCTCCTCAACAGTACAAAAACAAGTTATAATTAAGTGTGTCTTTTAGTGTGCAACTGCCTTCATTATTCCTTTCAATCCAAACAATCTCACTAAGCAGTCGCTTACATTAAAGACAAAGAATTTTGACCCCCCAAGTGGTTGTGTCCTATTTAAGAGACAACCTGACAGGGGATAATTGATGATGATTGCTATTTTTTTCCCAGCAGGATAAAAAGAATGCAGTTACATCATCACAACAGTTAAATAAGTAAGTAAACACACATTTTAAGTCAAATTCATCATAACTGTTTTTTTTAAAGCCTTTTGTGTCTAGTAGTAGAAAGAAAGTTCAAATGACACATCGGTTTTCACCATAGTTTTCTCACTTCAACAGGCAATGGAAAAAATCTCACGCACCTAAAATCAAGGTCAAATAAGACCCCATGGAAAGTAGATGGTTGGTCATTCATGAAATTACTCATCACAGCTAAACATTAAAATGTGTTCATCTCGCCACAAAAGCTTTTGGTCAGGGTAGAAGTTTGAAGTCTTTACAAAAATCTACATGAAAGTTTAATGTTTGAAAAATCTGTATTAACAATAGTTGTAAAATAAACAGCCTTGACTTTGATAGAGTCTATCAATCTACTAGCAGAACATCTACAGCTTCTTTTTTATAACAAATTGCAACCAATTCAGTTTGATTTCCTCGAGATGTGAAAAGTGCCAAATCAAGATAGAGTTTAAGGGTGACTGATGCATCGCTCAAAAGCCAAGTGCAAGTAGAAACAACTGGCCACTAGAGCTAGACAAATGTGCCCCAAGGCTAACCTCAGGCTGGCTAGAAATGATCTAGTGAGGGGACTCAGAGACCTAAATGTCACAGACAGTCATGGGTCAGCGGGGCTGTCACTGTGAGACACAAAGGGGCGGGCTCCTCGTCATCTGAGGACCTTCCCTAAGGTGTCACTCAGATGAGGAGGAGCATTCAGTTAGGGTCCTGCCACATACTACAGCACACTTAGCGCAACACATCCTGTATGATGACAGGGAACAAAGGCCGCAACAGGATGCAACATAATTTAGAATATCCATATTTGTCTTTCCATATTAATCACATGTCGGCAGAATTGCCATCAAATTAAACATCATTACACAAGTCATTATGAACTATTCGTTTCTGTTAATCACTATGGTATTAATAATTATCCCTGAGCAGATGAAAACTGACACACAAAGTAATCCAAAATCCATTTTAGGTTAGTAATTCATTTGAGCTGAAGGCAGCCAATTCTTTTCATGTGTCATTTGGGACACTCTTCAAAAAAAGTGTCATGAGTGCTCGAATCTACATTTGGTTATACGAGAAAGGTGAGCCTGAAGATAAAGCTGTTGATTTATTGATCTATTTACCACCCTTACTTATAGCACTAATTGATAGCAACATAAATAATTGAGCTTCTTCCAAACGGTGCCTGCAGAGGTAGAGATTAAGGCATCTCTGCTCATATTGCAGCCACAGTATCCCAGACTTTGTGGATGGATGAATGTTTAAACATGAGATGATATATATGCTTTGCCTTTGACTTAAATGATAAGGAGTTATCTAGAAGAATTTACTAACGAGTTTTCCAATCAGAGTAATCTGCATCGTTATTTGTTTTTAAATACTAAATCTCTCTCTCTCTTGCTTTCTTTTTCTTTTTGCATAAAGCCAGAAGCTTAGTGGGTCAGCAGTAGACAGCAGTGTCTTTCCCCTTTACTTAATTGTTGGAATAACAGGAAGCACCAGTTATTTATTTCTACTGTAATACTGCAGAAGTTGCTGTGCTTTTTATTCAGTGACTGAAATAGACAAAAGAAAAACTTTTGCAGCACTGTAATAAGACATAGCAATTAATCCCCAGAACCCAGCAGAAAACTGATAGTTTATGGTGACCAGCCACGATTATGCAGTTAATTGACTGAACATAAATTGTGAGATGGGGAAATCAAAAAGAGAGGTTGTAACCTCAGTAATGGCTGTGCTTTGTTTAATGAATCTAAAACATAATATCATAGGTGGCTCAACTATTAGGATATGTGTAAAGCCATTAAAACCAATTTGCATCTTATTCTTCTTTATGAATCATTTATTGTGCTGTGCATTACCTGTTGTATTTTACTAAAAACAGAACATTCATCACATTTTGTAGTGGGAGAAAATATAAAAGCATATGAGGTCATATAAGTCAGCAAATCCATATAAATAACAACTGATTCCACTGTTGTGTCCTTACAGAAAACTCATTTGTGTTTTTCTTCTATGGTATTTTGATTTTCGTTCGCGCATTAGTAGTGCTTGGCTTAAAGTGCTGATTGTAGCTAGTGGTAGATATTATCTATGACTGACAGGAGGTTTGGCAATATCTTCCTCTCTAATACCTCATGCCCTGATCTACACATAATCATTTAAAACTCTAATTATAAATTAATTGATATTAACTGCTCAGATATGTTGTCTTCTTCTGTGTAGTTGTGTCTGTTTTGTTGGATTAAGAGATATTTTGTTGCCAATATCTCTTAATCCCTCAGACAGAGTTCCCAACTGAGATTTTCCAGCCTGCTGTGACTACCTTATGTGCATTTAGTTGATTCCTATAGGTCTTCAATACAGAAAGAATATGAATAATTAAAACAGGATGTTATTAGTAAAAGGTTACTAAAATCACTCAATACAGTTCATCTGAGCTTCTAAGAATCAACATTATTAAAGAATTATTGTTTTTATATTTTATTTATATTTTTAAAAAATGTTGTCAGGTGAGTTATAATAAAGCACCATGTACAGTACAATGGCCAATTAAGGTGTGATCATGTTAGGTCAATGATACTCCACAGCCGTTTACAGCAATCTTTTCAAAGCCATGGAAGCACAGAAAGACAAAAGATTAAGCCAGCAGAGTAAGCGTTACAAAATAAATAAATATATGATTAATATATAATTTTGTTTAAACACAAATTTAATTATTTCACTGTTTAATTAATTATTTCATGATTCCTGAGCTGCAGGAGCCAAAAAAAGTATTAAATATACTTTAAATGAAAGAAATTGATATTTTAATTAACTAATGGTGGATTTAATTAATTAATTAATTAAATGTGTATTTAAGAAATTATATGCTTTTTCCATCCATCCATTTTCTTCCACTTATCCAGTTCAGGGTCGGCGTGGCTGGAGCCTATCCCAGCAAGAGGAAGGCTATACTGTGGACAGGTCTCTGAGAAAATATAAAAGCATATGAGGTCATATAAGTCAGCAAATCCATATAAATAACAACTGATTCCACTGTTGTGTCCTTACAGAAAACTCATTTGTCTTTTTCTTCTATGGTATTTTGATTTTCGTTCGTGCATTAGTAGTGCTTGGCTTAAAGGGCTGAATGTAGCCAGTGGTAGATATTATCTATGACTGACAGGAGGTTTGGCAATATCTTCCTCTCTAATACCTCGTGCCCTGATCTACACATAATCATTTAAAACTCTAATTATAAATTAATTGATATTACCTGCTCAGATATGTTGTCTTCTTCTGTGTAGCTGTGTCTGTTTTGTTAACACAGAGTGTTGCTAATATCTCTTAATCCCTCAGACATAGTTCGCAACTGAGATTTTCCAGCCTGCTGTGACTACCTTCTGTGCATTCAGTTGATTCCTATAGGTTTTCAATACAGTAAGAATATGAATTATTAAAACAGGATGTTATTAGTAAAAGGTTATTAAAATCATTCAATATAGTTCATTTAAGCTTCTAAGAATCAACATTATTAAAGAATTATTGTTTTTATAGTTTATTTATATTTTTAAAAATGTTGTCAGGTGAGTTGGCCAATTAAGGTGTGATCATGTTTAGGGATGGGTATTGATAAGATTTTCACGATTCCGATTCCATTTTCGATTCTGTTTAACGATTCGATTCTTTATCGATTCTCTTATCGATTCTTTTTAACAAAGGAGAACACTAAGGTCGATTAGCTTAGAACTTTGTTTTATATCTTCTCTTTGAACAAGATAGAAATTTAGGAGTAACATGGCCTTACAAACCCAACAGTGAGATCTTAAGAGATCCACAGCTTACGGCTCTTTAATGGGGTGTCACAGCGTCCCCAGGAAAAAAAATTGTAAATGTAAAACAATAAAATAAATATTCTTCTGTAGCAATAACAAAGTATAACATAAATTATTCTGTAGCAATTACACAAGAATATCCAGTAATGTCCCTGCCTACAATTAAACACATTCACTTACTGAAAATTGGGGGCATCTGCTGTGGCAAATGGGTGCAAGGCTTTTACCACAAACTTAGTCACTGCTCGGTGACATTCGTCTATCCTGGCCTGAAAGGAGACGCTACCGGTAGACTGCAGCGAGAACTGCCAGCATCTGAGCCAGCCAGACTCTGTCTGTCTCATCATGGTCACCTAAATGCACAGCTAACATAATATGCACTGTTAGTTGATTATTTACCTGCCGCATTAACGGGAGAGGACGTGCAAACGTTACCGCTGCTGCTGGGTTGAGATTCACGAGTCCGGAGCGGAATTAAAAACACGACATTCATTTAAGGTTATCGTGGTTTTGTGAGCAAATGCTTTTGCATATTCGTAGTGTTTCCTCCCTTAAATGAAATATCTACTTTTCATGTATTGCAAGTTGCCCTGTTGTCATCCGTTCTCGTAAAGTATAACCAAACTTTTGAGCGTTCGAGCCGCTTACGCGCCGTGTTTCCTGCCAGGTAAATGACGCTCCGCAACGTGGTGACGTCATTCGGGGCGACTGGAATCGATAACGGAATCGTTTGCAAAAATGGCAGACAATTCCAAGGAATTGAAACAGTGGGAACCGGTTCTCAACAAGAACCGGTTTTCGATACCCATCCCTAATCATGTTAGGTCAATGATACTCCACAAAGCCATTTTCAAAGCCATGGAAGCACAGAAAGACAAAAGATTAAGCCAGCAGAGTAAGTGTTACACAATAAATAAATATATGATTAATATATAATTTTGTTTAAACACAAATTTAATTATTTCACTGTTTAATTAATTATTTCGTGTTTCCTGAGCTGCAGGAGCCAAAAAAAGTATTAAAAATACTTTAAATGAAAGAAATTGATATTTTAATTAACTAATGGTGGATTTAATTAATTAATTAATTAAATGTGTATTTAAGAAATTATATGCTTTTTCCATCCATCCATTTTCTTCCACTTATTCAGTTCAGGGTCTGCGTGGCTGGAGCCTATCCCAGCAAGAGGAAGGCTATACTGTGGACAGGTCTCTGATCTGTTGCAGGGCTATACAGAGACAGAGAAAGATAAGCATTAACATTCACATCCACATGCACAGTCAGTTTACAATCACAAAGTATTCTGACCCCATCCATATGGGAGAACTTTGGACTGTGGGAGAGACCGACAGACAGAACAGTCTTCCAGATCCATTCAGGTTTTAGGACAGTACCCTAAACAGAGTTTCCCAGACCTCTCTTTCCTTATCTATCTTCTCTAATTTTCCTTGAAGGATACTGGATTACTGCATTATGTCCTGAGTTGGTGGGGGTAATTGTGGAGGCCTGGTATCCCCTACTGTCCACACCCTCCCTTCCCCTTCATAAAGGGATGAAGCTGAGCTATAACATGCAGATATGAGAAAGAAGTACAGATCACAACCAATGCAATGTTTGATTTGAGAGTGTTGATGATGAAGTATAGAGAAGGTCAGAAGGATATATGACAGGATGTCAAGAGAGGGACTGTAGTACTGTATGAGTGAGTCAGGAGCAGCGGAGAAGTATGTGAGGGCTGTGCAGAACATGTATGAGGACAGTGTGAGTCTTGGTGAGCTAAGTGTTAGAACAGATGAGGTCAGGTAGATGTCTCAGTGGACTATCTGAAGAGAAAATTTGTGATATGTAATGAGAGTAGAGAGTGGGTGGGAAAGAACCTGATAAGGTGGAGGTATATGCTGAAGAAAGGAGGAATGAAAATCTGCAGAAGCAAGACAGAAAACATGTGAGAAGGAGACAGGTGTAACCGTTGAGATGCAAGAAGCCAAGGTATAGATAAATACCTGGGTTCAACCATCCAAAACAATGAACAGTTCAAAAAAGAGGTGAAGAAGAGAGTGTAGGCAGGGTGGAGTGGTTTGAGACACTCATTGCGCATGAATGCCGTGGTAATTTTGGACTTTTAATGATTTCTTTGAATTGTTCTTTTTCCAGCATTGAATGATGATGGACAGCATACATCTCTAATAACTTAAAAAAGGAATAGATGCACAAGTTCAAAATTAGTTTTTCACACATGGTCAAAAGCATACATATATTCATATATTTATATGTATAAATATATATTTACATTCAAAAACAAAGTGGATGAGCTGTGAAATTGATGTCCATTTCAAACCGTCAAATTGGCCTCTTGTTTTCAGATCCTGCACTTATTCTAAAAAAAACAAAAAATAATGACCCTAAAGTTGTGCTGCTATTATTGAAATACTGTCCATCTTTAAATAATCAAAACCTGGAGGAAGCTGGTCACATGTACAAGGCAATCAAGGCTGACCGGCTCACAGAGATGAAAATTACTGGATCAGAGTGATGACAGCAGAATTGAGTTTAACAACATGAGTTGCTGATGTTCTTAACTGATAAAAGGATTCCTATATTTTCAATACAGACCCAGTTCAACAATTAGTGTTGAGCTGTTTCTCACGAGAAGTGGCTCCTGTAAAATCTGTAGCATAGATATGTTACTATTATGGATCCCGTCTATACAGAAAACTGACATAGGAGACCACTATTAAAGGCATATGTCCAAGGTTGGGCTCCAAGATGAGAGGTTGCAGCTGCGTCAGAACAAAATCAATGAACACTGTGGGAATAAATAGGCCAATCACTCAAACGGTCAGTGATATTGAGCGGGTGGAGACAGGCCACAGGCTTATAACAGTTAAGAGACACATGAAAGGGTGTCAATAATATGAAATAAGAGCCCATGCTTGCTACTGTATTATAGCAAGGAGTTCTGGGATGTATGCGGTTTGCAACAGGGTAAATTAGATTACTTCTAGCTTTGGTTAGAACACCAGAAGAAATAGAAAGCAATCAGGAAACTTTTCTTTGTCAGTGTTTGATGTAATCTACACAATTTCACTTACAGTTCAACAAAGATATGATAGTGATAGGATAGAAGAGGATTTTTTTAATCAGTCCTTCTATCCATTGTGTCTGTCTTCTAAAGTCCGATCCTATATTATATAAAGAACCCTTTTGACACCTGCCATTCAATTCTATGTATTTATGTATGTAGAACAAGTTTATTTTTAGCATTGCGCCTTGGAATTCCACCTTGCATGTCACTGTTGCCCATATAATGTACTTTTTTTAGCCTGTAATTTTAGCCTGTTTAGATCAGGAAAGTAGATGCTGCTTTAAGTGGCAACAAAGCAGAACAATTTCAGGAATTTGTGAGCAAAAGACTACATCTACACCATCATCTAACACAGCAGGAATCCACTGATACTCTGTCTGTTGAGGACAGTATCTTCTGAAGTCTACATTTCTTGGCTGAATATGTCATAAGGCGCTGACAAGATCTGTCATATTTCAAAGACTCCTCCAAAATGCCGCTGAGAAATGCAGCCGTCTCTTGCTCGAATTTGGAGGACACACTTGGTTCACCCTTTTCAGCATTCAGTATCCCCTCTATTTTTATGGCTGAGTTCTGTCACAATCACTGTTTGGGAATAACAGGGATGAAGGATATGATATGAAGGATTTTTATATTCTCATTATAATTCGTCAATAGTGAATCTAAAATATAAAATACATTAAATCAGGTTGAACTGACAATTAAATGGTAAATGGCCTGTATTTCTATAGCGCTTTCCTTGGTCCCTAAGGATCCCAAAGCGCTTTACACTACATTCAGTATTACACCCATTCACACACTGGTGATGGAAAGCTACATTGTAGCCACAGCTGCCCTGGGGCGCACTGACAGAGGCGAGGCTGCCGGACACTGGCGCCACCGGGCCCTCTGACCACCACCAGTAGGCAACGGGTGAAGTGTTTTGCCCAAGGACACAACAACCGAGACAGGCGGAGCCAGGGCTTGAACCGGCAACCTTCCAATTACAAGACGAACTCCCAACTCTTGAGCCATGATCGCCCCCAATTAAGAATATACTGTCTGATATTCTTCATAATATGGACCTTTTTTTAAAAAAATATATATATCATGTTGTTAATGAAAAACGTAAGCTGGACCATTTCTCTTTTTGGAGATTGTGCCATTAAAATGAAACTCAACAAGTGGATGTTATCAACACTGGCATAAAGTGATTTTCGGCTCTTGTGGAAAAACAAGATTTTTTTTTTGTTTTAATGTGACACATTCTGGATACATATGACTGTCAAAATCAAAAACTGCACATGCCTTACCAAAAGAACATGAGAACTGTTTTGGTAATTGGTGTGGATTTAACAACAACACATCTCATTGACTGATTTTTGAAATAAAGGCAAAAGCAAATTGAAAAACATATTTGTGAACATGACAATCTGACTTCAGGTTCCTCACAGTAAGCAAATAGTTAACACAGTAAATTGTTTGCAAAATTACAAAAACTGTTGGTAGCCCATTTGTTGTTTGTTTTGTTATTTGTGTTTGGTTGGTTTTGGGGGGTTTTTTTTCATTCAAAGACTTTAGAGTCCAGAATCTTTCTCAGGTATCAACATGTCTCCAGCTGTACTTGTTTTGTTCCAAGTTGAAGAAGCTAAACCTCAATAATGATCTAAACTGCTGCTTCAGAAAGTAAGAAAAAATGCCCAAGTTAGTGGAAGTGCTACAAAAACAAACCCCTTCAGATCATTTAGACTAGAAAAATATCAATAAACAAATCACCATCTGAATGGGATTTTTTAATGGAACAGGACAGAGTGTAGTGACATTCTCTCTGCCAACCAGCAATGTTAGTTTATTTACTATGAAATCACTTTCCAAAAAAAATAATCAGTTTTAAGTCCTAATAAACAAGCATTAATTGGAAATGCTCATCTTGTATTTATTATTTTTGTTGTAAGCAGGACTTGTTTTGCTTTTTTTTAATCTCAGCATGATCTACATGCATTGGACATTCATTTTTTTTTGCTTGTTTTAAAGAATTTAATTGGTTTATCCTTGACAGGAAGTCTAATTTATACTAAGCCACTTTCATTCACTGTAATGTACATTACAGCTCAGTAATGTAGTCAGCCATATTTGTTCCATATTAATGCCTCATTTATTTATTCAGATTGTATTCATTTGTTTTGTTTTTTTTACCAAAACAATACAAAAAATAAATAATCTGTCCTACTTGACTTAAATAATCAACAAAACAAGACATTCATTGCTTTACTAGTTGCTTTCAGCCAGCCACATTCCTCTCTACTTTGAGTAATAAGAGTTTGTAATAAGTGTGGAGGTAATTCACCAAAAAAAGGGCAACTGTGAGACAGGAAAAAACCTACTGGCAAGCAGTAATTAAATTGCTCCTCAACCCCACATTACTGGTAGAAACGAGTGACATAAGAAAAGCAAAAGATAATGACAAATGATTAACAAACAGGCCCACTCACTTCAAACATGTCTGAGTATTCCCACCCCAGCCCCCCTCCCAATTCTTGGCATGAAGGATTTAAAACTCCCTCTAACAACCACACATCAAATTTCAACATATCAAAGCTTGACATTGTAGGAGGAAGCTCTTGATGACTTCATTCTTTTCTTATTTTGGCTGTACAACACATCACATGGAGACCGATAACAGACATGTGCACACCGGCTGTAAATAAATGAATTTGGTCAAACATTTAACAATTACAGACTAGAAAAAGAATCAGCATGCAACAATATAAACATTTGAAACATGCCACAACTTCCACCAAAGTGAAGTCAGTGTTTCTCGATCTTTACCACTACAATTGTTCATAAACAGGAATTGCAATTAATGGAACTGCTGCCAAAACAGATCAATATCCACACAGCAATGGAGCTTGAACTAATTAGCACTTGTTTTCTACTGAACAATTTTTCATTGCAACAAGCAGAATGGTCAATACATTTATACCCTGTACATATGGATGATTCTGGTACTGTAAATTGATTAGCCATGAACTGTAAATATGAATCAGTTTATTTTAAATACTTAAATGCTGCAAACAGCAATTGGGTAGGGGATGCGGGGGAGTAAGAGGCAGTTAAACTGCGGGGTAGCTTTTTCATATATCGAGATCTTCTGATATAATTATTTTATTATATTTTTACATTTTATTGGTGATATAATGTGTTTGAAATAGCAGTGGGATGACTCAATAAGAACAACATGAATAATCCTGAATATCAATGCTTTCTGTGGCGCTTAATTGGCATGGTGACTAGAGACATTGATTAAGCTTTAATAGCTAATGATTCTGTCAAGTACTTCACCAGTGACTGAACTAAGTTTGATTTATCAGAAGGTGAATCAGGAAAGGATGCCTAAAGGATTCCATAAAGGACTGTGTATATCTATGATGGATGCAATTGTGCTAAAGCAGTACAAAAAGGAACATGTAAAGCAGCTACATTGTACCTGTTCAGATTATAGTGAAAAAATCTGTGGTCTAGCTGGAGTCTCCCATAACCTTCATGCATCCATTTGGGATCCACCTGTTTAGTCTGTAGTAGTGTGAGCTGCAGTCCGATAGAATCGGTGCTGGTGATATCTCACTCTGCTGTACGGCTAAACCTGCATTCAGGATATTGGCAGGATAATTAGTAGCAGTTAGCATGGGACACAGTGCTTTGAAGAAATTTGGGAAGCACCACACATGAGGCACTGGCCACACCTAGGGTCCTCTGAGATGGTTGCTAAGCAATAACAGAAGGTTAAATCCACTGCACTCCCAAAGCATTTTGAATTAACAGCAAAGAAAGAAGAGCAGATCTTTACTCACTGGGTGCCTTCTCTATTGTGGAGCAATAAGAGCAAATGAATGGTATATCCTTTGTAATTAACATTTCTTTAATCTCATACCTAACAAAAATTATGGCCATGTTTTAGCATATGTAGTGCAAATGCTCAAATCATAAGTGGATGCCAAATGGTATGTTTGTAATTATCACATACTTTGATATTATTTTGTACTCATATTTTTTTTTTCCAAAAAGCAAATATGAATTAACCAAAATGAAGTAGTTAAGTGTCATGCAAACAGAATTTCACTGAAAAAGTACTGTAGTAATAAATGCAGTAACAAAATATGGAGGACAACTAGTGTAGCAGCCAGTCCAGACTTTGCTGCTGTACTCACAGTAAGCTGCATAGTAACCTTTTGCATTGACTTGGTTAGCTCATTTGACATTGCAGGACAAATGCTGGAAACCACTTCTGTGGCACACACATTCTCCCTTCTTGTTTGATTTTACAACAAGCCTGACATCTGAAAAGACTTGTAGGTTATATTGATCAAACATTTCATACGACACTGTTTAAAACTTTTTGTGCTTTTATTTTCTCATAAAATAAGATATAGAAACATGTTGCTTGTGATAACCTTATTGAAACTTATTGTGATTTATTTTGCTTATCTTAGTCCTGAATTAAGATGAAAGTCATGGGTTGTTGTTATGGAAGAGCATTTCCTTTGCTGTTCTATACCACAAAGTCATGTTTAATAAGAAACTTTAAAATTCCTAGTACCCTCTGACCAAATGACAGAGTGACTTTCTAGGTTGGCTTCTGATTTCTTTTTTGCTCCCTCTCTATTATTTATTCCCCAGTCAGCTCTTCCGGCTTACTTCTTCTCAGAAAGTTTGTTACAATTTTTTTTTCCTTCCCACTTCATCTCTCTTTCTTCCTTTTTGCCTCCGCCAGTAATAATTCTTCCAGACACAATTTTTAATGCATCTGGGAAAAGCGTGGTAAAATTTTAGAGATAATGGCTACTGGTGCTGGTGTAGTCAAACCCTGCATGCATAATCCCCCCAAAGGTGTGTTTACAAAATCCCTGCAAAATATTATACATGTTCAAGCCTGCCATTGCAGATTTTTTTAATCATCCTGTAGTAGCACAACAAAAAAACAAAATCAACAAATCCTTAAAGAAATATGGAACACTGCAAAACTAAAACCAGTAACAGAATGTAACCAGGTCCGATTATATTACTGACATATTTAATTAGTGTTATTGAAGCACACAACGCCTTGTGTAAACAAAGACTGAACCATAATGGTGAGGTCTGAGATGTCAAGTGGTCACAACATTTCATGTTGTTTATGTTTCACAAATTCATTATGAGAAATATAAGAATATTTAGTCACATTCAATATGTGACTAAATATATTGAATATTCATACAGCTGAACAAACCTGCTGCTACACTAATACCTGTTTTTGGATGCATTTCTCAACCCAGAATCACTCACAGCCCAACTGTAGAGTAGCATGGCGACTTATTGTATTAGCAAAAAATCTTGTGTGCATTTATGACAGCATAGTGGTCTGGTGGTTATCTCTGTTGCATCACAGTATGAAGGTTCATGGTCAACCTTTGGGTTGGTTGAGACATTTATATGTTGAAGTTGGTCTAGTTTTCCTTTGCCCATTTGGGTTCTCTCTGAGGCAATTCAGTTCAATTCAATTCAATTCCATTGCATTCAGTTCAACTATATACTGTGTTGTCCCACAAGGGGAAATTAGTTTAGTAGCAGGGGCAACAAGGACAACATAGATGGAGAGACATACCCAATGAGTAAATGATTCCAAAGAATAAAACAGTGTCACAATGAATAAAAAACAAACCCTGAAACAAGACAATTCTATTAATGCAATAAAATTAACAATGATAAAAACTCATTAAAGTGGCTATTCGTCATTAGGGGATGGGTTGCAATAGGAATGAAAGAGACCTGGAGTCTTTTGGTCCTCCTCACAGAAACTCTAAAATGATGGCCAGTGGGCAACGAGTCAAACTCAATGTGGAGTGGGTGGTTAAAACAATTAATAATAAAATAAACCTTCTGCAGCACATGCTTGTTATGAATGTACAAAAGCCTGTCTTTCCAGTCCACTGAGATTTTTCTGGCAGTTTTTGCCAGAAGTCGTAACCTATTTGTGTTCTTCAGTCATATTACCAAATCAAGCAATGATATGCAACAGCAGACAGACACACTAGGGAAACACTGAGAGCAGGGACTTGGTACTCAGTAAACAGAAAACAGGATGATAGATGTAGACAATGAACTAAAACAAATGGTGGGAATAAATCCATGAGGTGATGAGCATTTACAAGACACACCTGGGAATAAAAGAGAGCTGAACTAAATCTGATAACAAGACATAGGAAGTATCTAAAAACAAAAAAATACAGCACAAGGACAAATGACTAACAAAATAAAGCAAACAGAACTAAACAAGCCCATATGGAAAGGAAATAGTAAAAACTTATAAAAGACTTGCATAAGATGTGGCCTACTTCATATAGTGAATCATATAAGGCTTATATGACTTACTTATGAAAGTGGGCACTTTCTCATTACTTTCATAAATTGTTTTAGTAAGTATCCAAAACATACAAGTTTAATTTATATAATTTTTCAAGGGATCTTATATCTGTTTTCACTGTTGTATACTTTTCATACAAGTTTAACACAAGACAGATACAAACTTTATAAGATTTATATATATCTTCTCCATATGGGAGGAAGCATCACTCACTTAACAATACATGAGGAACACCAAGGAGATAGGGTTAACTGAAAAAAGGAACGTGATAAACACAATAGTAACTGGTACAGAGAAAAAAATAACAATACACAAAATAAACGCAAGACAATTAATGGTCGATAGAACTTAGGAGTCCAAAGAAAACACAAAATGCTGGGTCAAAAAACCCATGACCAAACTTGGAAAAAACATGGGAAATAAAGGCCCCCATGTTCAAACCCAAATATTTTTCATTTTCAAATATGCTTCTATGATTGATCAATGTGAATATTTAAAACTGACATGACTTCTCAACCTAAACCAGAGGAGAGACAGTAACTACATTTTGTTACTATGGATTTTTCTATGGCTGCATGGTACTGCGTATGATAAGACCTCTAGTTTGTTCCGACAATCATCTGAAGTGTATTGCTGATTACTTTTACAATTTGGCAGAAACAGAGTGGAGGTAAAGCTTACCCTATCCATCTTATTACAAATCTATAGCTTTCAATATTAATAGGCTTAACTCAGTATAATCCAGATTTTTCATCTCTGCTTCCTTAAACGTGCAAATCCTGTTTTTGACTGAAGAAAATAGCAGGGTGAAGTGAGATTCTTGTGACACAAAGTAATGTTTTAATTTACATATAACATAAATCGACTGTTTGCTATTACTGTATACAGAGTAGACTTTTCTATACTGCTGTTCCAGTTGGAATTAACACACATCAAGTTAAGGTGTCCTGAAAGTTAGTGAACAGAAAATACTTTACATCTTCAAAGATTCAAGTAAGCTGCGTGTGACATTCTTGATTTTTTTTCAGTAACAGATGTTGTTTAAACATTTCCCCTTAAGCTCATTTTGTTCATTCCATTGGTTAATCAATAAGGAGTTGTGAAGAAATAAATTAATAACTGGATGAAAAGATTCTGATTCTGAGCCAGGGGTTTTCCAGGACTTTAATTTACATGAGTACTGTATTTTGTTTGTCCGTCCTAGGTTGATCGATGGTTCCCAAGCTCCTGATGAAATGGAATGCATCAGTTAATTGGTTTTACTTAGATAATACTATTGTAGTGTTACTTATAAGCACTGTATATTTATCTGTTTTTGGTTTTTATCTTTAACATATAAGCCATAGAATGTTCTTCCCTTCAGTCAGTGGCTGATAGCTGTAAGGATTCCCTCTTTTCAACGTCAAACTAGACTCATTTTAGATGTTTTTATGCTGCTTTTATAGAATCAGTAGTCATATGTTTCCATAGGGTGGAAGACCTGCTTTCTATAGAGAACCACTTAATCTTTCTGTAGCTTAGTTTACACCTTTACATGCGTCTCCAGCTACAATCTGAGCTGAGGCAATCAAATGATGTTATTAGAAAATGATCTGGAACAGTATGCCACCTTCTGAAATGGGACTAAATTATAACAGTTATGTTTGAAGGAATGTAGAGTGATCAGTGAACATCTAAAGATGGGGCGGGCTCTTGATGCTAAAGCAAAAATGAGCAGCTGCAGGGTGGATTTTGAGCAGAAATGTCCCGAGTCAGAGCTGGACTGGTAATCGGGAATACCTGATATTTTCCTGGTGGGCCGACGCACTTTTGAGCCGATGGACCACTAAACACTGGCTGTACAGGGACTGTATGGCCGTAGATCTGATCATACGATTACACAATCAAGCATGTCCCTTCTTCGGGCTGTGCCTAGCCGGGCCCGATGGGTTAAGGCTCTCCACTAGATGCTTGCCCTTGGACACCCTCCCCATTCCTAGATTCTGGGCAGGGATAAAACACAACATATATATTATGACTGGTTGTTTGCTTCTGTGTATGTATGTGTGTTTTTTTGAGCCATATGCACATCAAAACGTTTCTCAAACAGTTTGCTGTTGAAAAACATCATCGTTTTAAGTTGCAAACATATAGTATTTTTTTTAAGTCTGATGGTGCGGCTATTACTTTGTTTCATTTCATTTGCAAAATGTGTTGCAGTGGTTAGTGCTATTGCCTCAACAAGAAGGTCCTGAGTTCGACTCCACGATCTGGCTGGGCCCTTTCTGTCTCTTTGTGATAGCCCTGCATGCGACTGATGACTTGTTTTGTCCTCTTACCCTGTGATAGCTGGGATAGGCTTCATTGCCTAATTAGTACTTTTTCCAAAATATAATTTTGAACTCAAACACACTTACAAATGATTTTGGATGGAAGTAGTCTATAAAACTGTAAAAAGAAAAGAAAATACCAGAGGAAGCTCAAAATGTCAGGGCAACTTGATTCAATACCTTGTTTTTTTTTACTTTTAACTTTTTAACTTAAATAAAATGTTAACGTTTAGACGTGTTCTATCAGCTTGCATTTTTGTTGTTGGGCAAGTTACTGAACCTTGAGCTACCTCCGTGTGAATGTGTCATGGTACCGTACCTCGCCAGCTGACGTCAGTCAGACGCCTTGTTTTGTTTATTCTCCCTCTCTCGCCTCTGCTCTCTCTTTCTCTCTCGCTCTCTCCCGCTCTCTCTTTCTCCTGCTGGGGCGGAGCTCAGTGTGGGCTCTTGCCCCTGATCAGCACACCTGCCGCTGATTAAGAATTAGAGTGCTACTTAAGATGGCGGACCTGCTTAACTCGTCGCTGGATCGTTGAGCCATCAGCATCAGTCGTCCTGCAATCTGCAAAGTTTAAGTCGTGAGTACTCCTGAACCTGGAAACTAACGGTTTATCTGTATGTGTGTAGATTCCCCCATGGACCCGTTCCCTGTGCACTGTGACTGAGCGTGAGCCAGAGTGGTGGTGGAGAGAAGAGGAGCTGTTGGTGTTTAAGAAAGCTGTGTGGAAATCTTCCCTTCCTGGACTCCTGCCCCTTTCACTCCCGGACCCCCAGCCCCTTTTCCCAAACACCTTTGTATATATATTTCACTGTGGAGAGCACTGTAAATAAATTCACTCTTGTTTGAAGGAGTTTGTGGTCTGTGCCTGAGTCTGCTTCACTAGTCGTGACAGAAAGTGTGCATGAGAATGTTAGGTAAAAAGCACTTACATTTCAAAAAATGAAATAAAAAAGATTGTGTGTGTGACTGGATGAATGAGGCTAGTAGCAGTAAGTGCTTTGAGTGCGCAATTAGTATAGAAAGGCACTATATAAGTACCAGCCCACATTCTTATAACTGGATTCAAGAAATGCTAAATAAAGAGGATCCAGTTAGTTAAAACATTCTTTTGTATAGTGTAGGGGTTTCCACATTCACTTCAGCAGCATGGTATCAGATAGTAGACTTGTAGTCAAGACCGCCTAAACTGAGACCAAGACAAGACCAAGACCGAGACGAGACAAAAAAGTCTTTAAACTGCAACCAGATTAGGGATGGGTATCGTTTAGGTTTTATCCGATACCGGTGCCAAACCGGTACTTTTGAAACGGTGCCGGTGCTTAAACGGTGCTCAAACCGGTGCTTAAAGAATGGGGAACACAAAATTGGTCCAAAAACCTCTCATGTTTTGCTGTTTTTTTGTAAAAAGATAACAATGTTAGCCTTTTCTGCAGCTATGGGGCATACATGGTATCACTCTTGGCTGGAAGCAGTGATTAAATAATAGAAAAAACACAAACTTTATCCAAAAACCTCTCATGTTTAACTGTTTTCCACTTGTTCTTTGGTCATTTTAGCCTTTTTGGTCAGGGTGAAGGGAGTATCTGCCATCAAACAAGAAGACAGCTGCATGTAACTACGACGGTGTTTGCTAGTTCACCTTACATGCATTAATTTAATAATGTGGTTAGCCTACTCAACGTAAATTACACACGAACAACATGAAGCTACTCACGCAGGGCTCCGGGTCCGATAACAGGCACCACACCCGCAGTAGATGTGCACGGTGTGAGGTCTCGCAGTGAGCTATCAAATACGGCGCATTTCTCGGCTTTAAAAAAACCCCGCTATGCGTCGCCAGGTGTTTCATCGGATTTGAGGTGTTACCTCCTTTGAGTGTCACAGTATCAGCTTAAAGCACTTGTTGCAGGCTGCTGAGTTTGCATATTTTGCTGTGAAGTACAGCCAGACTTTGACCGCTTCGCCTTGGGCATTTTTAATCTGTAGCTCTGCTCTAAAAGAACGTACGCACCTGGACCCGCCTACTATCCTCGGAAACGTAAAATGATTGGCTAGAATCTAAAGTGTATCACAGCTTAGGAAAAAAAAAAAAAAAAAGCACCGAAATAAAGCACCGAAATGTCCGCTGCTTTTCGGTCTGGTTACTACCGTTTATGTCAGAACCGGTGCCATCATGGCACCGGACACCGGTACCCATCCCTAATCCAGATGCTGCTTCGTTTACAGGTGTCAGGCATATTTATGTGTTTTTTGCGATGCACTCGCACAGCCCTCCTCACCGCTGTCTACTGTCTCACTCACTTACTGAGAGGACAGACACACGCTCCACTCGACTGTCGTGTCTCTCACCCTCTCTGTTTTTCCACATAATGATATTTTATCCTCGCATGTGATTGGCCACAATATGGGGGGATTGGAGCATAGCTGAGCCACTGTGTGAGAGCTGAGCAGCGAAAAGGAAATTAAGTGAGGAGCCGGCTCTCGCTCAATGGGAGTCGACGCTTCTGATTCACTACAAAGCAGTCTCTAAGCACGGCAGAAATTACTGAAAGATTTATTAGGCTGTGTTTTGATTTTTGTTCAAAAAAGAATGACTTCATATAGGAAAAAAATATATATCACATATGCAGGACACCTTAAACTAGTTTTTTAATTAAGCAGCAAGGCAGAACAAAATCAGGGCTGTATCAAGACACGAGGACTAAACCCCAATTCAACCAGACCCAGAACTGATCCGGAATTAAAACAGGACTACAACAGTTCAAAATCAGGACTATTTAGGACTTAACCAAGACAGAACCAGAATCAAAATTAGATGATAGCAGCACTAAAATTCATCATAGACCTGCACTACACTTATTTTTTAATTCTACCAAAGTACACTATTTAGATTCAGAAAAGTTTATATAATTATTTAGCCTTGTTGCGCAAACAAGCCTGCATAACTTAATAAATATAGAATTTGAAAAGTAACAAATGGTATCTAAAAAGATACACTAGGTACTAGATACATGTTCTGATGAGTTTTGGCAAGCAACCATTTGACTAACATGTGTGTCTCACCTGGCTCTTGTTCCATCTCTGTTCTGTCCTCATTCTCCTCTCCATCTCCCTCTCTGTTCCTCTCTCTCCCTCTTTGTGCTGACAATCAAGCCAAACACCAACATCATCAAATATATAGTTGAAACCAGATATTTACATACTTCAGATAAAAACACAAACACTTTTTAATATGTTTATTTTTTTTAATGTTTATTTTTTTTAGATTGATAAATCTAAAAAAACATATTTGTTCAATTTAAGAGTAAAGAGAGACAGTGTATGTATTTCTTAATTGCAAATGGCACCCAAATTGTATTCAAAATTGAGCCACACTTATGGAGGTCCACAATTCTTTTCCTGGTGTTTTGGTTGACATCGCTTGATTTTCCAATGTCAAAGAAACAGGCTTTGTGTTTTGGGGGTGCCTTATATGCATCCACAGGTGTGCCACCAGTTTACTCAAATGGACTCTACTAGTCTAACCTATCAGAAGTTTCTTCAGCTCAGAATGGAATTGTCTGGAGTTTTCTTATTAATTAACAATAAACTTAGTGTATATGTACTCCTAAATTTGATGAAAGTGATAAAAATAGACAGCTCTGTCTCTCTTTATTCTGACATTTAACTAATTCAAAAGATATTTCAATATTTATTTATCTAAAACAAAAAGGTTTACTCTAAATTGATGTTTTACAGTAAAAAAAAAAATGTTTTTATGTTTTTTCCCTAAAGTGTATGTGTATGAGTTTTTTCTGTGAAAGAAGCCCCTTATGTCCATTGTTGTGTTCATCAGTACATAACTGAAACCGATTTAGAGTGCTTTGTTTAGCCGTGGAGGGTAACAACTGAAAATATGAAATAAACACACATGTAAGCTAAGACTCTTTAAAAAAAAAACAGCGTTGTTGTTGTTCGGCTTTTCATTCCATTTGTTGAATCACTCGAAGTAGCAAGTAATATGGGTCAAGTGATCAGTTTGATATCAATCGTTTGTGATACACAAAAGATTGATATCAAATTTACATTATTTGTACAGTACGAAAGATT
The DNA here is from genome assembly GCF_056152115.1 of Neolamprologus brichardi. NCBI lineage: Eukaryota > Metazoa > Chordata > Actinopteri > Cichliformes > Cichlidae > Neolamprologus > Neolamprologus brichardi. The sequence continues at coordinate 7,003,301 of NC_142110.1, read as the reverse complement.
TGCTTTGGTACCTGGTCAAACTTAAGCCCTCCTCTGTCTGCCTGGCTGCGCTTCTCCTACAGCAAACTCGCAGGCGCTCACATGCGTATGTTCTGTGCTCAGTCGCCTAGTGCCTGAGCTCGGATTATACCAAAATTAGGGGGAATTTACGACTGTGCGCTATGTGCTTCGAATATTGTGTGTAGTTTTTGTTTTAAACAGTTGTCAGTCAGGCATCTAACTATGAAACAAATTACACTCCAGAAGACCCTGGGCTTCTGATAAAATGACCCGAGCTTAAACCCAGTAAACCCCCGCCCCGCCAATGGTTGACTCCAAATCTCCCGAACACTATGTCAATCTGAGAAAGCAAGGCCGAGGGATCCGAGACCAAGACAAGACCAAGACCAAAGTCCGTCAAGACCAAGACAAGACCAAGACCACGTAAATGTCTCGAGACATCCAACTCTATCAGATAGAAGGAAACACAAAGCATAGATAGATTGATGATATGTATGTTAAATACTACTTGTCTTTCTTTGCTGGTATTATATATTTTAATCTGAATTTTATGAGATTAATTTGTGTCTTCTGTCAAAGTCTCAAAGAAAGATGAATTGGTATGTCTGGTTTAAAATGTTTTAAAGTGTCCCAGTTTGTAAGCATGGCACACTTTCTCCAACGTTCGTACTTCAGAGTCAGGGTCTTCTGACTCAACAAAAATGAAAAAGAAAAGGATGAGATGGCACAACGGTCTATTATATGTTAAAACACCACAACAATATTTCATTTAAAACTGACAATTAAGATCATACATAACCAGATTTCCACCATACACTCATTAAATACTTGTTAGTTCTGTGTCTGCTTCAGTGTAATTCTTCATATGTCATGTCTTACTACTTGGGCTGTTTCTGTTTGTCATTTTTTATAGTGATTATTTTTAATGAATTGCTGTCATGTGTTCTACCTATGCTTTTGGCTTCCTCAGAAAAATCTGTGTATCAAACATCGTTAAAACACTACAATATAAATCTGGAAAAAAAAAATCACCTGTTCTAGTATCACGAATTAAATTCATAAAAAGAGCTAGAGCTTTACTTCTGTGTAATTTCATGCCTTTGGGGGAGCAAAAGCCTTTGATCTGGACATTCATCATCCAAATACATTTTGTTCCTGCATTGAGCTTTAGATTAATGAATTGGCACAGTTAGGAGGATTTTTCCCTCTTAAGACCTGACCTTCAAATATGTGCTTGCCAGTTGCAGCAAGCTCACTTTTATAAAACAGGAGTCTATAAAAGTAGGTTGTTTGTAATTTAGAAATGTAATTTATATGTACAAATTTAGAGCGTTTAGTGATAAACTGAACAATGCACAATGATAAGCACCCCTATTAGTCAACAAGGAGAACATTAGAAAATACAGCAAAATTACAAAATATCAAATGGAGATTAATATGTGATTTGTTAGCTGTGGTGAGAATACAAGAATGGTAAGAGCAAAGGATCTTTAATGAGGAAAGATTGTGTTTAAAGTGTAGGCCAGATGTTTTTCTCAGCAATAGCAGAGATCAAAACTAAGGTAAAAGTATGATTTTCATAAGCTCTACCAAGTCAGGTAGCCAGGAGTGTTAAAGCAGCATTATGCAGTCACTCGTATTAACTACTATTATATGGTAACTACCTGTTACTTTAATGCATTGCTTTACTTACCCAGCAAATAGTCTTGCAAGAGGAACATTCTGTCCCTGGCCAAAAATGATTGTGGTTTGACAAGCAAGGCAGCAATGTGTTTTCGAAGCAGATGGTCTACAGGGCTCCTTTCTCTATTAGTATGTTGGGTATGTTAGCTTAGTGGAATAAAATTAAATGGATGACAGCACGAGGCTGTTTCATTACACCTCACTCTCTTTCCACATCCTTGAATTTATTTATTTTAACTACCAAGGCGCTGGAAAGATTTTTAGAGATGTTGGTCCATACTGTTGTGATAGCATCACACAGTTCCTGCAGATTTTATTTAAATGTCCTGTTCTGGGACATCCCAAAGCTGCTGCTCTATTGCAGCGGTCCCCAACTGAGTCGTTTGGTACCAGGCCACGAGAGTTGAGGCTCCGGTTTCCCTGGGTCTTTTCCCATGTTGTAGTTGTGTTTCTTATTTTGAAAGAAATGTTTACGCTCTACCATAGCGACCAGAGAGCATTAAGGGGCAGAGAGGAGGATGTTACTCAATGTTGTTGGCGCATTTCAAGAGGACGCTGCTAATAAAGTTACACAATTACACAGTGAATTATTATTATATTTACAAAATACCACAGTTTTTGTCTTGGTTGTATCATTTATTTTGTTGTATTTATCCGCCACACCTGAAAGGCCGGTCCGTGAAAATATTGTCTGACATTAAACCGGTCCATGGCGCAAAAAAGGTTGGGGACCGATAATCTAAATGATTGAGATTTTTTGACTACGTAGGCCATTGTATGCAGTAAACTCATTGTGATGTTGAGGAAACCAATGATTTGAGCTTCATAACATTGTGTGTTTTCCTGGTGGAAGAAGCCATCAGAATATGGGTGTGCTGTGGTCATAAAGAGGTTGACATGGTCAGCAACAATGTTGATGTTTACTGTGGTGTTTAAAGTTCTACTGAACCCAAAGTATGCCCAGAAAATATCCCACACATAATGACTCTGCTGCTTCCACCCTTAACTGTTCACAGGTGAGATTAAATCATGCGTTCATGCCGTTTTTGCCAAATTTTAACCCTACCATCTGAATGTTGCTGCAGACCAGCCAAGAATTTTCCTGTGTGAGCCTGTGCAAACTGTAGCATCAGTTTCCCCATTCCTAGCTGACAAGAGTGATAACTCTGCTACTGTTAGTGTTGCAGCTAATCTGCTTGATGGCTAGGTCATCTATGAATCGGAAGGTTGGCTGGCTGCTCCAATCTGCATGCCAAAGTATCCTTGAGGAGGGTATTAAACCCCAAGCTGCATGAATGTTGGATAGAAAAGCAGTTAGGCATAAAAAAGTGCTTATGAGAATGGTTGACTTGTAATTATTTTAGGTTACTCCCTATTAGCTCAAAGCAGTCTGGTCATTCTCCTCTGACCACTGACATTAGCAAGGTGTTTTTCACCTAGACAACTGACACTCATTGGATAGATCATCTTTTTCAGGAGATTCTCTATAAAACCCTAGAAATGGCTGTGCACAAAAATCCCAGAAGATCTGTTAGCCCATCTGGCAACAAACACTATGCCACATTCTAAGTTTCTTAAATGACTTTCTCCATTCTGATGTTTGAAGTGTAGCAGGTGGCGATAATCTTGTTATGTAAATATAGTTGCTGCCATGTGATTGTCTGATTAGGTATTTCCAATAACCAAGGTGTATGCATGTAACTAAAAGACAAAGGTATAGTATCATCAGTAAATGTGAAGAATAAAAGAAAAAGTTCAATTATTTTTTATAAAATCTTGACTCTGGTGACAAACATCCCCAAAACTAATAGTTGCCCCTGAGGGCTGTTAAGCAGACAAGTCAGTGAGTTGGTCAGTAATGCAAAACATAACCACTTGCTATAATACCATACAACCAATAGCAAATTGCCCCCCCCCCCAAAAAAAGCTACAAAATTTATAACAGAAAAGCATGTTATTAATTATTTATTTAATGTTTATATTGTATGTAATGTATATGGCAGAATAAAGGAGCTAGCTGCAAACTTTCATTCACACAATAATAATACAATTATCAATTGATTTTAGGTGTGATATAGATGACTAACAACTTTTTACTCCCTACATTTTAAAACACATTTCTGTAGCTTCTACGCCTTACATTTTGAGAACAGACTCATTACTTTAGGTTCATGTATCGTTTATACTCTAGGTTTAAATTAAGCTGAAGGAGTGCAGGAGTCCGCAAGTTGTAGTTGCAGTAATTTAGAATCTAGGTAGCGTGACAGAAGAAGAGGAAGCATGAAGAGAGCAATGTTTTGTTTTGGGTTTTTTTTGGTTATTTTAAGTGGCAGGTAATTTCAAATTCAATGTTTCTAGCAGCTCAACAAACATCAGCAAACACACATACTGTTTGTGTGCAGTTTGTCACATAGTGTGTTGTTAGCTAAAGGTTCAGATGCTGTATTTCACAGGGAGAGAAAAGAGTTTGAGATAAATTTACTTAGTTAAAAATGTAAAAAAAGACAGGACATGTTGAGAATAGAAGTTATTTAAAGGTAAGGATGCTCAGTGATGCCTGATAAACTTTAAAAAATGTAAACCTTAAATGTGATGTGATGTCATAATTTTAATCATATATTAGATATTCCTGGAAAAACAAACTAAGATATACTAACTTTGTGTTATTCAAATGTCACGCGAAAATACTTTGTAGTTTGTATGGGATGCAAAGGTTAGCTTGTCACACCTTTATACCAACTGTATACAGTCTAATATAAAGACAGTGTACAGTATTGTGGCAGTGTAGAGGATGGTATCAGCCAAAAAAGATGTGAAAAATCTGCCGACATCTTGAATTCATTTGTGCAAATCTACAAAGAGGAGCGGGTCAGCTGATCATATCATGTATACCAAGAAAACCTGATTGTGACTTGTGATTATTGCGCATGGCTATCTTTTGACATGCTAAAGAGGGTCATTCAGTGCATCCTACTATCACAGTTTCCACGGGAACACAGACGGAGAATACTGCATCAGGCAACACCACCTCCTGTGATCACCCACACAGAAAGAAGCTTTACCATTATTCCATCTGTGGTTAATGCATATATATGGTTTTAAGAGAAAAAAGAGAGAAAGGCAGAGAGAATGAGTGTGGCTGGTCACATGGCAGGTCACCTGTGTTTGCTGTACTGTATATGCAACTGGGCAGTTGGTTTGCTGCATTGTTAGTTAGATGAGCATAGTAAACCCACAGTTCTGAAAATTTTTTGTCATAATGGCTGTCGATTTGCTTTAGTTTCTCTCTTTCCTCCAAGTCAATTATCCTCCATGCGCTTTTCTCCCATTTGGGTGAAGCTTTGGATTTCACGTTCTTCAGCTGTGCACACCTAATTATCATCTTCTTTGTCAATGTCAGTAAAAGAAGACCAGCTGTGTCATGCAGGCTTCCCCTCAGATAACCTGGTAAACAGGCCAAACCTAGGGTGCATTCAAAAAAGTACTTCTTATCTCCTATTCCTGGCCTCATCGAGGTCAATGAAGAGTGGGTAGGAGTATTGCTAAGGACTTTAGAAGAACCATGCGCTCAGAATTGGAACAGCATTACATTTGTTTCTCCTTAACAATGTGACGCCAGCTGTCCACCTTGCTGAAACTACAGTCATTACATTACAATCAGCGACAGAAGATGGACTACAAAATGTGCATATTACTTTGCCACGATGTGTTCTAACCCCATTGTTTTACAGAGGACACATAAACGAGAAGAGTCTGTGAAAAGTATTTCTTCATTACAAATGATGGAATTTGATAAAAAAGAAGGAACATTTAGGGCCAGTTTTACTAATGTCAGCAGCCGAAAACCTTCTTTTGACATAAAAAAACATGACTGGATTTATTAAAGAGGCTCAGTGTCAGTTTGTGACTGACAGTTGTGAACAGGAGTATTTTTACAGTTGGCCTTGTGCTATATATATTTCAGTAGAACTTTCAGAAGAAGAATATTGAGATGAGTCACACAAATGTGAATTACAAAATCAGTGGAACACAATTTACTGCAAATTGCAAAAACTAATGTTGAAAAAAACACAGATTATCCCTGCTGCGGTTGTCACAGTCGGTACAAGGAGAATTTATTTTCAGGAGAGAGATGTTGTCAGAATATGTTTGTAATTGGCAAGTTATTTCAGTGCTAAAACTTTGGCTCTGTCCTAAAACTCTTCATTTAGTCCTCATGCTGTGTGTTTAGAGACAAGCCTCACTTATTGTTCCTCAGCAACACTGTTTTCATGAAACAGAGCAGAAATGAACTGAAATGAGCTTCTTTTTCTCATCAATTTGCACACTGCAAGCAACTTCTCTCTGTTGAATCTGTAACAAATAAAAGTTAGTGTGTTAGTTAATGCCTGAATATTCCAATGTTCTATTAACATTAAAAATACATGCATGTGGTACAATAACATAGTAACTGGGATGGCTTGTGACCTGAAAGTAAACAATGTTTTTTGTCCGGCTGCATATTCAGCTGTTCTATAGAGACTTCAGGTTTATATAGGCTACGTCCACACGTATTTTTGAAAACGCAGATTTTTCTATGCGTTTGCACCTTTCGTCCACACGTAAACTGCGTTTTTGGTCACTGAAAACTGAGATTTTTAAAAACTCCGGCCAGGGTGGATATTTTTGAAAACTCAGTTTTTGCATTTATGTGTGGACGAGAAAAACGGAGAAAACGCAGCGTTAAAGGTGTGCGCATTTTTTGACGTCACACTGTGTGCCACATTATTGTTTCGGTGAAATTAATTTCTACACTACTATTACTGTTAATTGTACTCTCTGCAGTGTTTAAATGCTTACATATATACACACAGTTACTGTCCCTCCACACATACGACTCGGTTCTGCTTCTATGCCCCAGCTTTGTTTACTTTTTCCCACCGAGGCTTCTAGACTTCTGATTGGCCAACATTTCTGCACGGTTAGGAATATATCGCCACCTGTTGCTCTGGCATGTTCCTAGCAGCGTTTTCCTTCATTTCTGCCTTTACGTGTGGACGGGATTATTTTTTAAAATAAAAACGGAAAATCTCAGTTTTCAAAAATACCCGTGTACGTGTGGACGTAGCCATAGAACACCCCAACAACAAATATATGGACACTTTGTTACTGATTAGTAGTTCATCTTATAAAATGTATGTGCTACAGTCTAGAAAAGTCTGTAGCATAACATGTCTCACATATACAGACATTGTGACTAAAACACTAAAGCCACCAGTATGTCTCTCAGTTATCATGTAATGACTGTAATATTTAGAGAACAGAAATGTCCCATCTGGATAACATTTGTACACAAACATAAAGGGAATGACTGGAGAAAATGCCAGTTTATTTGTCATGGCAATTTCCATACTGGCAAGAAGAGTTGGGTGGTGCTAAGCTTTGGGGGATCTTAAAGACACAGAAAATGAAGCAGCTTGTTTTGAATTGTGGAAACACCCAGGGACTGCATCAGGATCCAGAATAAAATATTGTCATTATTATTATTTTTTTATGCTGTGAATCATGAACAACTACTCGTGTAGTCCAAGAATATAAATACTGAGCTGAAAATGAGCATAATAGGTCCTCTTTAAACATTTCTTGTAGTGACATATTTTTCTTCTCAGTTTTATATGAATGCTGACATATTACATTATTAAAAAAAACAAAAAGAAACCCAAAACAAACAAAAAAATGCCAGTAACATACCAAGCAGTGCACTGGCAGAAAGCATCCATTAATTCATCTGAGCCTTAGGAAAAGAATAAATAAGAAAATGAGGAGTTTAATGGTGCATTAGTAAGGAGCCAGTGGAAAAGGCCCTGGGTTATGTTTTCAATAGGCAACCATTATGAAAACCAACTTATCACACACTTTCCAGAGAAGATCACTTGGCACTACAATTGTAATGGTTACTCAAGAAGAAGACTTTGGGCTTTAGCTTGTTACTGATAAGAAAGTTCCACAGAAGTGGAAAGGTTGTATATTCAACCTTTAAAATAAATGAAAAGTATCCATCCATCCATCTTCATCCGCTTTATCCGGGGCCGGATCGTGGGGGCAGCAGCCTAAGCAGAGAAGCCCAGATCTCCCTCTCCCCAGCCACCTCCTCCAGCTTATCCGGGGGAACACCAAGGTGTTCCCAGGCCAGCCGAGAGATATAATCTCTCCAGCGTGTCCTGGGTCTGCCCCGGAGCCTCCTCCCTGTAGGACATGCCCGGAACACCAACCCCAGGAGGCGCCCAGGTGGCATCCTTGTCAGATGCCCGAACCACCTCAGCTGGCTCCTTTCGATGTGGAGGAGCAGCGGCTCTACTCTGAGCCCCTCCCAGATGGCCGAACTTCTCACCATATCTCTAAGGGAGAGGCCAGGCACCCTTCGGAGGAAGCTCATTTCCGCTGCTTGTATCCGCGATCTCGTTCTTTCGGTACCCACAGCCCGTGGCCATAGGTGAGGGTAGGGACGTAGATCGACCGGTAAATTGAGAGCTTCGCTTTTGAACTCAGCTCCCTCTTCACCACGACGGACCGGTGCAGCGTCCGCATCACTGCAGCCGCAGCACCAATCCGTCTGTCGATCTCCAGCTCCCTTCTCCCATCACTCGCGAACAAGAGCCCGAGATACTTGAACTCCTCCACTTGGGGCAGGAACTCATCCCGACCCGGAGTGGGCACTCCAACCATGGCCTCAGATTTGGAGGTGCTGATCCTCATTCCCGCTGCTTCACACTCGGCTGCGAACCGTTCCAGTGCGAGCTGGAGGCCTTCACCCGATGAAGCCAACAGAACCACATCATCTGCGAAAAGCAGACTCATAAATAAAAAGTAAATAAATTAAAATATGTTATTTGTGAGAATAATGCAACAACCACATTTTCACTTTGGGGCAAAAACATGTTTTGGAACAATTCCATTTAGCAGTTTCCAATTATGATTACAGATTTATTTTAAAGGTTCAGATTGATAGTTTTCATGCAGTTTAATTGCGTATTTCTCATATATTAATTTAAATAGATTTGGATTTCCACAGGACACAGACGTTTTCATTTTTCTATTAAGTTTGACTGACACTGACAGCAAACTATATGTATCCAGGTGGAAGTTCGATATTATGGGACATGCCACTGGATGGCGCTGTTTCTTTTGGGGTACCCCTGAGAGCGCAAGGGATCATGGGGATCTACAGAGACATTCATGGGAGTGCTAGCTTGCATTGGTGTTTTGTGGGTGTGCAATGCCTTTTTTCGCTGCCTGATCTGTTTTAAATGCAAAGTGTGCAACAGTTAAGGCACCAGGAGTTGCTGCAACCAACTTCGCCGTTCATCTCAGAGGGATCTGTATTCCGTTTTCTGCTGAATTAATGCACTGAGAAGCCACTACAGTTATTTTTGCACTTCTAAGTTTGTTTTATTTATGTATGGGTTTATATCAGACACAAAATGACGCTAGACGTCCTTGAGTTCCAGATGCTGATAAAGTTGGGGAAATAACCTGCAGTAGCAGTGGGTTACCAGCAGTGTTGGTCAAGTTACTTGAAAAAAGTAATCAGTAACTAATTACTGATTACTTCCCCAAAAAGTAATCCCGTTACTTTACTGATTACTTATTTTCAAAAGTAATTAATTACTTAGTTACTTAGTTACTTTTTAGAAACACAATTTACAACCTGAATAGGTGATAAAGCGATAGATCTTTCAGCACAATTCTACTTTTTCTGCATAATTCATCATACAAAATGTAATCAAATGGAAAAGTCCGTTTTTAAAACTTCTTTTATTAGTTTTAATCTTTTAACTTTATGTATCAAGCAAAAATTTAATTATATGCAACATTCTCTGACAGGAAGAAATTTGTTTAATATTTAAACCTATTTTCTGCACATTCCAGCACATAATATATATATATATATATATATATATATATATATATATATATATATATATATATATATCTCCCGCACTCGATATATTATCCATTGTTGATCTGCACACAGCTGTTGTCACTAACGTTGCACTTGCTTACTTCACTGTCATGAGACATTCTTGCAAAAAATCACGGTTTTAGTAACGCAGTAACGCAGCGTTCCTACGGGAAAGTAACAGTAATCTAATTACCGTTTTTGCAATAGTAATCCCTTACTTTACTCGTTACTTGAAAAAAGTAATCGGATTACAGTAACGCGTTACTGCCCATCTCTGGTTACCAGTGCACAAAGCTTTTACTGGATAAGAACTGTCTGTAACAATTTTATTTCTTTATTTTTACAACCTTTTTTATTTTCTTCTGAGCGCTTACTTTATCACTCAGATTAAAAGAACCCCAAAGATAATCTGTGTTCTGGGCTGGTTAATTTAGCCAGGCTACACAATTTTACACTTGAATGCTACATTAAATCAAAACTCCTGCTTGGACAAGCAAAATTCAGTTTGTTTTTCATGTGTGCCTCATACAATACATAAAAAACTGTTAGTGGGGCATTTGAATGTTATATGTCAACTATCTGTAAATTTTAGTAAAACATTATAGTTTCTCTAAATGTATTTAACACCCCCTTCTGTTTCTATTCAGTGGCAGTTGGAAGTCTTGGGTGCAAGTAGCAAATATTTTTAATGACATTATGCCATTACTCGCGTTATGTAAATTCTTCAATTATTGTGAATCTTCATTTATTAAAATGCATTTTCTTTCGTTACCATTCAATTTTGGCCCGGCTTTTTTGACTGCCAATTTGTGGTTCCTTTACTCATACCTGGCTGGAATCTATTGTGCTATTTATATCTTAGAATCAAAAAACATTCTTCTAAGTTATCGTTTGTTTTTACGGCCACACATTTCAGTTGGGCCTGATCCTTACCATGGAAGTTTGGGGTTGAATCTAGCCCAGGTCCTTCACTGTAAGCAATTAGCGGCATCTTCTCTACATATCCAGAAATAGCAAGCACGAGTCTGATGCATTTATTTTTTTATTTTTATTTTTATTTTTTACATTGAATGTTCTTGTTCTCAGCAAAACTGCTCGAAAGTCTCAGCTTGATGTTGTAGCTATTTCATTTGTTAACAACTTATGACCATTAGTTTTCACTTCCTCATATGACTTTCCATCAGTCATATCAAGATTCAGAATCTGACTTTACTTGGCTGATTATCAACTGGAACAATGTCCCGTGGATGCAGATAATGGAGAATTTAATTAGAAAAATACAATCATCGTGTTTGCCTTGTGCTTTGCTTTAGATAAGATATTTTTTCACTAATATGGTTTTATTAGTTCTCCATTTCCTTAGTTTGTAATGTTAAGCTACTAAGTAATCCAGTGCCAAATACATGATATAAATTTAATTATCAGTCCTGTTTATGTAGCATGCAAGCTAGTACCATGGCTGAGAACTAACTAGGACTAAAGAACACTGATATTTACCAAAAGTTTGTTTGCTTTGTCTTTGAAATTCCTTTTTTCCCTCAGAAATTACCGACAGGATGTGAGAAATTTTGTATATGATTTTGTATATTTAGCCCTGTGAGTTTTTCCTTGACAACTATGTATGTATAGTTTTTTTTTTTCAGATGAAGAAAAAAGGTAAATATTCACATCAACTATGATATCTGTAATAAATACAGAAGTTGAAAACAAGGATCAGACAATACAGAAAAACAACAATAGTTTATTTGAACCATATTTTGTGTATGAACTACAAACTGGTCTCTATAATCGATTTCCGTATCTTTTAAAGGTCATGAAAGAATGCTTACATGAAAATCGATCTCTTATTCTTTTACAACATATTTATCTTTTTTTTTTTTTCACTTTTCGAACAGGTTGTTGGCACATGTAAAATCAAAATTTAAAAATTTTTGTTTTTGTTATATTTTATTCTCAAAATGTATTTTATATAAATCTACCACTAGAACAGCATTCCTTCTCAGAAAAAGAAAAGGATGTGAAAAAAAAGGAATATTGACAAAAATATTTTAGATATCTTACACACATGAGACAGCTTGACTAAAATGCAACAAAGTTACCATTGAAATTTTCAGACAGTTTACCTCCAACTAAAGGCATAAGGGAAAGATGGTTACACTCTCAACATAAACTGAGGAGAATCGTGATCCCCTGCCTGCCAGTATGAACTGAAACAGAGAATGACACACACACCCACCCACACACACACACACACACACGCGCAATATGGTTTACAAATGTGCGAGTCTCCACATAAGGGCAATTATGGGGTGAATCCCGTTCAGTTGTTGAAAAAAAAATTAAGGGGAATCATTCATTAAATCTGGACTAATATTACCCAGTGACCTCATTTTATTTAGGAATCTACAGTATTCCCCACGTCTGCTGTACACAGCATATCAGAACTTCTGATTTCAGAACGTCATTCAGAACGTCTTGGTTATCAAAACACCTTGAAACACTACATGCAATAACCACTTGCATCTCAAATGGTGCTCATCTTAAACCTCCATAATTCCTTATCTGGCAGAGAAAAAAAGCTGTGAAAATAAAATGACTTTAATAGAATTAATATTCTTAAATATACTCTGCATTATAGGGTGTGTGTGTGTGTGTGTGTGTGTGTGTGTGTGTGTGTGTGTGTTTGTGTGAAGTGCTGGAGTGCGTGTGTGTTTTTTTTTTACACTACAGATTATGAATTAATTAAAATATATAATCTGTGCAACTGTAATACATATATCAGGTATCCCAGGTAATAAAAACTCGGTGTGAATCAAGTATAGATCATATTGTTCTGAGGCAAACTAACACTGTATCTCATTTAATCTCCATACTCTATGCATTAAGCTAAGGGGTGCAGCATTTTATTCTTTTTTTCAATTTAAGCTAAAATCTGTATTGGCTGTAAAAGGTTTGCACTTATGTCTGGTTAAAGCCGTTTTGTTAATTTGCCTTTATTCATATTGACACATAACCACTTGAATTAGAGTGAATTATTTTAAAACTTCTGTAAAAACTGGTTTATTTTGCTTGGCTTTGTGGAAGTTTTGAATGAGGCTTGTATAGTATACAAACTTGTATAGTAGACAGTGGGGTTTTTTTTGTTTGATTGTTACCTGTGGTAGCCCATGTGTTTGTGAAACAGGTGGTGTAACGTGCGGACCTATAGACATTGCTGCTTGTTATCTTGACAGGAAAACTGTGTTTTTTGCTATATTTTCTGTAAAATATGTAAATGATTTTGAAGAAAAGCCCACAGAAAATCTTTCACTTCTTAAATCATTATTCTGAATAGCTTTCAGAACTTAAAACACCTATTGCCACCATTCATCTAAAAGTGACCACAGCAGTGGACTGTTTTCATATTTTTTTTCCAGACATGTTTTGAACTAATAGAGGACAAATGTTTCAAATTCTCAGTGGAGTACCAGCTTTTACTTAAATGATATGCATGGTAAATCCACAGAAAGCACATGACATCATCTGTAATAGAGGCATTCCTTTCTGGATTGCATTACTGCAAGTGTAAAAAACAACAAAACCAAACCCCAAACTGAATTAAGAATTTGAGTGGCCTAACTTTTTTTCCACAAATTTTTCTGTTGAATAAAAACCACAGTCAACTTGCTAAAAATAAACCTGTGCCATCTCAAATGTCTGCATAACCACTGCATTTATGGTGCTTGGCACCATTCATTACATTTGGGACTTTGAAATGCTTTCCAGGGTATGGATGGCAGCAGAGCTGTGCCCATCCAAAGCCCACGGGCACATCAATTAAAATGTAAATTGTGTTGTCACTAACGATGGCGAGAGTCAGGTGCAATCCAAACATCTGGTTGATGCCCGATCCCACACGTTCACCCCATAAGCCTCTTGCAGCTAAGCCTTGCCACTCAGGGACAAGTTCTGTGGTTGGCGGGAGCAGGGTGTGAATCTGGGACTGCCAGGCACTGCCCATGTGGAAATATGGCACAAAGATGACAGGCAATGTGCTCAGACAGCTGTATAAAGGGTTTAAGCTCTTTCTTCCGCTCTTCAGTCTACTTCTGACAGCACTCCTGCAGTACTGCAGATGAGGTAAGGGGTCCCAGCATGAAAATGGGGCTTCAAAGCAATCATCTTCATATGCAACACTACACAGCACTGCAAGGTAAAGGTGAAGCCATGATACACTGGAAATATTCTGAGGCATTGGGTGTTTGCCAGAATTTGAGGTCATGTACATCTGTACAGGCATTATTCCCATCCTCTCCAGTCGTAATTATATTCTTTCTAAAGTACGTGTTAATGCTGCTTCTGTAGCATGACCTTCAGAATTTCAATGGTTCTTAATGCAATTTATTATATGCTTTCTATAATAATGAGATTTGTCAAGACAAATTTGAGATCAGGGATCATTTTAAATTTTACATATACAATAGAAACACAAAGACATATAGATCAACAGTATTTAATTTAACAAAACTGTCCTTCTAGCAGTGAGCCTTAACTTTTACAGTAGCAGAAATGGATGCATTTCCCTCTTTTCAGGTCCTCAGCCTATTGATGACAGCGCAGAGTGCCTAATGTATGTGACAGATAATTAAACGGTGAATAATGATCAGATTCCATCACTGACAGTTCTGTCACTCACTCCAAAATGATGAACAAGTGTTTAATTCATCTCAGTTAGAGATGGTCACAAAAGATTTCATCAATTAATCCACAGCTGAGAAAATCACTAATGTGCTCTAGGATTCTTTGATAAATGGGGAAAATGAGGTTACCGTGTCATCTGATCGAAAATCGGCAGCTATACCAAAAAAAAGAACAATAAAGGAACAATACTTTGTTTCATGTTTTTTGACACATCTTTGAAAAAAGTTGAAAGTATATTAGTAAACCAATTTTGTGATATGCGAGGAAAAAAGAAGAAAAAAACCCACATGAATTAAGTGTTGAAAAAATAATTGCAGAATACAGTTTTCGTGATTTAACCACAACATTTTTTCTTAAATAAATAACTTCTGCTTTGTAAAGACACTTTTTGAAACAGTAGACATACTCTAATTCCCAAAGTCACTGAATTAACATTGCTAGTCGCTGATTTGCCAAACACAAGTCTGTTATTCCGAGCGTCAGCCGCAGTCCTCGCAACCAAAGGTCAGTAATGTTCTGTCAATAATGCCTGTAAGTAATTTCATCAGTTTTAAAATGTCTCACAAAAGTATTAGATTTGGGTCTCTTGTACATTGTCTTTTGAGCTGGCCCGGATTAGCAAAGGTTCGTGCGCTGAGCTGTGTATAGAATTGATTGTGGAGGCATGGTTGTATGCAGTCTTATAGGTGTTATAGTGGTTGAGGTGCTCGTGCTCAAGAGGAGGCAGAGTAAGGTGGCCCTCCATGCCTGGGCCTCCTGTTACACAATCCTCGTCCACATTGATGATCTCAATAGTGCGTGTGGGTGCATGGTGATTCTGCTGGTGGTGTTGTTTGCGCATCTTATAGAAGATAATAAGCATGACAGCTGCCATGAGTGTGATTGCAACAAAGCAGCCAATGATGATCTTGGTTGTCTTCATTACCTCATCCAAGCCATTCTGCAATCCCTCACCACCCACCTCTGTGACGGGAATTGTATAAGTCTTCTCTGTGGCACGTGTGGAGAGGGCGGTTCGGACGGTGGTGGTGGTTGTGGAGGTTGGTGAGATAGACTCCCATGTACCAGCAGAGGGTGTGGGGCCAACCTTTTGTTGGACAGTAGTGGTGAAGCCTTCATTATGCGGGGTTTCTATTGTCTCCACTGTCACTGTAGTAAAGTAGCTGAAACTGCTTTCCGTAGAGGAAACATTGAGTGTGGCAGACGCTGTTGTGTTACCTGCAGAATTACTCACCATGCACGTATATGTACCTGTGTCCTGCATGGTAACATTGGTAAAGTTCAGTGTGCCATCATTCAGCACAGAGATTCTGACCTTGTATGCACCGTGTGTCATGATGGAACCATTGGGTGTAATCCAGCTCACCGAGGTTAAAGAGCTGGCTCTGCATTTCAACTCTGCAGCACTTCCCTCTGTTACATTTAGGTCTGTGGGAGGCTCCACAATAACAGGAGCATAACAGTGAAAGTAATTCTGGTCCAGCTCACCAATGTAGCGTCCCTTATGGTGAGGAGGTGAACTGCAGCGGGCACAGCAGCTGGTGTTTGCAGGTACCATCTCCTTAAGCCACCAGCTTAGCCAGAGGATGTCACAGTTACAATTCCAAGGGTTGTGGTGTAAGTGCACCCTCTCCAGGTGATGTAGAGGAGTGAATAGATCATGGGGCAAGAGGGTAAGGTTATTGTGGGCCAGATTGAGTTCCACAAGTGATTGCAGGTCATCAAAAGCATTCCTTTCTATGGTCTGGATCTGGGCATGCATCATCCACAGCTTTTGTAAGTGTATAAGCCCTTTAAATGAACCAGGCCGGATGACAGATAGCTGATTTCCTGACATTTCCAGTTCATCCAGCTTCACTAGGGGAATAAGATTGGGAATTTCCTTCAGATTGCACATTCCCAGATTTAAGTAGCGCAGATTACTCAGCCCTTCAAAGGCCCCATCAGATATGTAGTTGAGCCGTTTGAGCTCCCCAAGGTCGAGCCTTCGTAATGAGGGCACTCTGTTGAAAGCATAGGAGGTAATGCTCTCTATGGGGTTATTCCTTAGCCAAAGCTCTTTTAGTTTGGACAAGTACTCAAAAGCCCCGTTTGGGATGGTGGTGAGGCGGTTATCAAATAGCTCCAAGGTATTGAGGCTGGCCAGTCCATTGAAGGCCCCAAGCTCAATTTTGCGTATGTGGTTTTTGCTCAGCTGTAGAATCTCTAGATGTCTTAGGTGTTTGAAGCTGTCCACTTTTATGACTTGAATAAGATTTTCTTGCAGATTCAGGTAGCGTGTGTTGGTAGAGATGCCATCAGGAACATCCCGCAAGCCTCTGCGGGTGCAGATGACTTTGCTGAACTGGTTACTGCACGAACAGACAGAGGGACACGTCTGAGCGCGAACCAGTCCTGCCACCACCAGCAGCTGGAGGGCCAGGAGCAGAACAAACAAAGGGTCGGACAAGGCCCGGTTCCACCTAGGACCTCGCATCATCTGCTGCTGCTGAGAGGAGGTCATCTTGTTTAACATTCATAATTCATTGACTGGTCTTTCACTCTCTTAAAAGAGGATTTTGGCCCACTGGAATGAAATGAGAAAGAGAAAAGAGAAGACATCCATTAGGTAAGTGTGTGAACAAGTCTAATGCATGCAAAAGTTTATCCCGTGCCATTTCGAATTATTAGCACAAGGATAGCCTTAAAAAAGGTATACTGTCTTGTAGCAACCATTAATCACATCCACACACAAACTGGGAACTTATATAGAAATGCGTTTTCAGGCACAATGTCCTTGTATCTCAGTCACATAATCCAAATTCCTGAAAAAACAAATGATTTCTGTGCTGTTTGTTTGCAGAAGAAGGGAACGAGTGAAAAAAAGTGAAAAAAGCAGCCATGAGTGCTGCGTTGTGATTTATATTTCAGTGTGGAGGAGCATAAATAATAATAAGCTCAACACCCACTAGTCCTTCAATTGAGTCAAGATATCTAGAAACCTCTGATTACAACTCACAATTCAGCAAACAAAAGGCATGAAAGCAAGTGAAAAAATATATCTATAGATATATATATACACATATAACGTGTGTGTGTACATCGATTTAGAGAACGTGCAATGAGTTCAACACTACAACAGTGGCCTCTCCATTTGGGGTTTTTTTTCTTTATTTTTTTTTATAAATCACAAATTAACAGCTCTGTTTAAATTTACAACGTCCTTAAAAAGATTAAGGTTAAGATTTTCTCTTTTCATGTTAACTGGAAAAGCACTGTGAGTTACGGCAGGAACATTAAGCAGCTGAAATGTAGACTAGCAGTGAGGTCAACACTACAACAGTGGCCTCTCTTTATTTGCTTTCTGCTGAATATACACTTTACATTTTTTAATTTTTTTGAATAAACTTTACTCAAGGAACTTGCAGTAGGTTGACTAACCATTGCCTTTTGTATATTCCCAGGGCCCAAGTTGGCTTCTAAATTCTGAGACATTTTACCTTAAACCATTAGACCATTCAAAATATTTTTTCTTACATGTTTTATACAATATGTGTATTCAGCTACTTAATAAGTGAAAGGTCGGTACAGTTAAATGCCACTGATGCTCTGATGTCCTTCATTGTCAATTAATATCTCAGCCAAATGTGTCTGTCACTCAAAAATAAAATAAAAAAACGTTGGTTTTCAATCAATGTATGTGTGTGTTTTAGTGTTAAACATAATCATATCCATTCTGTGGAATAATAAACCCATTGAAAGACACATTGCTGACATATTGATTAATTTCATGTTTAGTATAACATCTCTGGACTTTACCGGCTTATTATTAATAACTACATTGCCGCACCATTGTTCAAAAACTAATTCAAATACAATAATTACAACACTCTTATTATGTTGAGTCATACAACTTTCTCATTGTTATACAGTTCATTAGTATATGTTTTTTTTATTGTCATTTTTTCCTCACTACTATCTAAGTGAAAAACAGGGAACCACTCTGGGCAGGTCGGAAGTGAGTCACAGAGCTAGCACAGATAAAGAGAAACATTTATAGAGCCTCTAATCTACCTGACCTGAATGTTTTTGAATGTGGGAGGAAACTGGAGCATGTTCAGAAAATCAATGTGAACATGAAGAAAAAGATGTAAACTATACTGTTAGATTTTCAACCTCCAGTGAAATGTCAGTGATAAATACTGATCCACTGTGGAATATGTGTTGTTCGGCTATGAATAGCTCAGGAAATGTGAAACATTTTTGTAACGGAACACAATGTCTTTCACACAACAAGGTTTAATCTTTCAACAATAACAGGAAGAGCTCTCTGAGATAAGAGTTATCTTGAGGTGTGTTATATATTAATTAAGTAAAGTATCTTTTATATTTAAAGAAACTAATCACAAATGAACAGCTCTGTTAATTGTCACTGAGTCAACATCAAAATTTAGAAAGAATATTAACAAATTACAGTGTTCAAAAATGTTTTATTCAACACAATTGGTCTATTTAGAAGGAAAAGCACAATTTCCTTGTAAAAAAAAAAAAGACCAGAAGATTTTCTCTTGTTGTGTTAATTGGAAAAGCACTGCGAATGAAGACATGCAGTAACATTGCAGTGTTGTTGGGATGCAATATTCATAGTTTCTGTAGGCATACAGTGTGTTCAACACACAGCCTAATCTCCAATAGAAAGCTCTTCACTTAAGAATGGGGAGGCTATTACTGTAACTACTGATTAATTGCTTGATTACTGACTCCATTAATTCTCCAATTGCAAAATTTAAATTCCAAGCAGCCAAAGCCTGGGGGTGGAAAAAGAATTTGTTTTCATACAGGGGGACTGAGCAAATGTGACAGAGATCACACACCAGCCTGAAAATCACATTCCACTGTTGCAGTTTTAATTTGTTCGAAATTAAAACCTTGCACAAAACAACAGGGTTTAGTGCAGCACTTGGTTTAATACAAGATTTATGCTTGGATGTTCTATTGACACTGTAAGAAGAAAATATTAATATATGAAGCTGCATTTTTGTATACACATCTTTATTATACACATCTTTTTAGGTGAAAACAATGTCTTTTCAATGCCATGAATGACCTACTAAAAACATGCTTCAGTTAAGACTTCTGAAAACTTCCTCACTCCCTGTATCTCCACTATTTACTCATCCTCCTTTTCAACAGATCAAACCTTGATAAAAGATAAACAATGAATCAGCAGAACAGAATCCAAACTGTGGCAGTAGAAAAGATCAAGTTGATTTACAGAGCAAAACAATATATCTGCACACTGACAATGAAAGCAGCAAAATTGGATTTACATAGTGCTGTGATGGAATTAGATGAAAAGAGATAAGGAAAATAGGATTAAGAAAAGAAAGCATTTTCAACTTTTGTCCTAACAGATTATGAACTGCCAGCTGTCTCTTTGTCTTGCAGACATACTAAAGCGCGACCCTGCTTAACAGAAGTGGAGACAATTAAACAGCCAGACCTGCAATATTTGTGAATTCATTTCTTGCTTTTTCAGAAACTGTTATGTGGAGTTGTGAATATTTTCTTTTGTGCCCCTGTTGTCCACACAGGCTCTTCTTAGGGCTGCTTCTGCAGTATTTGCTCCAAATTATTGCCTCATCAAGCAGTCAATAATGAAAGATGAAAAAGTTTTTGCAGCATCCACCTGTGGAGTGGTTACTAGACCGCTTATTTCCCACTGGACTTTCACCCCGAGTCTAATGCTTGCTTCCATGCTCTCAGACTGGCACTCCCTCTGCAGTCTACTTGCTCCATTCTAGTTCTGTGCTCGCTTGGAGGAACTGCATCATTGAGCAGAAACCTTTGTCTAAGGCAGACAGTGATGGTACCTCTGTTACAAGTAGTATGAGCAATCATGACATCTGATTTGACAAATGATGCTTGCCATCCATACTCTGACAGTAAAGCAGTCCAGATGTCCAAATAATGTTTGTCTACCTGCCTGTGTGATTCAATTGCACAAAGGCCTACAATGCAGGATCAACAGAGGCTTTGCAGGACCTCCATAACTCCACAAGCACTTTAAATTCAGCCCTCATCAGAGGAATGGCGATACATCAGCCTCTTGGGCCTCTCCATGCCGCTTCATACATTTCTATTTGCGCATGTTTTGGAGTCCTTCCTGACTCAATCAGTTTTAAGTGTGCTAGACAGCCAATGACGTGTTGGGACTTTTATGGACATGCCAAGAGGTATTCCTCTAATCCCATCAAGGATTAGTGATCTGCATGGTGTGTAACATTACTAACATCCCACTCCTCTGCTGTAGAACAGTTTTTTCTATCTATCATCTATTTTCTATCAAGGCAAGAAATGTTAAATGACCAAAATACAGCTTTTCTCACAACCTTATTGCACGTTCTATTCATGGGTCATAACCTGGTGTATGTTACCATACTGTCACAATAGGGCAATGGCCAATGTAAGCTGAGATACCATAGTCGTCAAAATGATGGACATCACTGGAATAAAAAAAGAAAAAAGAAGAAAAAAGCCCCAAAAATCAGGTCAGTGTAATTAAATGATGCTGAGGTGGACTTAATGGGCCTGTTTGGAGCACAAGGGCATAAAGGAAAATCTTCAAGACTAGAACAACCAGTTTTTTGCCATCACTACATATAAGTGTAACAAATTTATTTAATACACAGATAATGAATGGAGTTATGTAATAAATTAACAAATAAAAATGCACAATGTCCTCAAAGATCAGAGAAAAAATATATAAAATGTTTAAATAAAAATAATTATGACAAGAGAAAAAGGTATAAAAAATCATGAAATCAATTTTAGATTGACATCTGTAAAATGGCATATTTTGTTTATTTAAAAACATGTCTCCAATAGATAGGATGGGACATTAGTAGTGGTAGTAGTAGTTTCCACATGGTCTTAAGTCTAGTCCTTCTTATGACTGCTGTAATCCTGAAGTCTGTCATGTTTTTACATTATAAATCGGGTAGAAAGGGCTGAATTATTTAGTTACACTGCAGGAAATTCAAGTGGGGCTAAAGCCCCCCAAAATAAGTCTGCGACTAGTTGGCACAAGCCACTGAGTTATTTTATTCTGCTTTCTTATTATGGAAAGCGTAATTCCTTTGAAAGGTGGGGAAAATAGAGTGGACTCCTCTGACGCTTTCTACACTCAGTTAATGCTCGAGTGCTTGCTGATTATGAACTTTTCTGTAAAGAGTGACTGACAGAAGCTTTAGCTTTCACATTGCATGGAAGAGAAAAGATGATGAAAGATTGCAGAGTGTGAGACATCTGTGACAGAGGAATGTTGGTATGTATGGTAGAGAAAGAGAGAAAGGAGAAAGTGCAAGAGAGAAAAAGAGAAGGAGGGATTAATGAGATATAAATCAAATCAGGCCACTTCTTGATAATGCCAGCAACAGCTCCAAATATAAATCAGAATCCTTTAAGGACTCCAGTGTGGGAGGGATACCCACCACATGCATCACAAGCCTTCTTTTTCCCTTCTCTCGAGCCAGCACAATAAACCGATTAGATGTCTTTATATTTTCATCATGTGATCATAGTTTTGATATAGAGTCACATTTTCCCAGTGGTCTTTCATCACATTTAATCACACACATTATATTAGAGCCTAATTGGGGTAAAGACAGGGCAGCTTTGTCCCTGATGCTGTCACTGAACTCAATAAGAATTGTTTTTGGTTTGATTCATTTTGTTTAATTGTGTTTTGTCAGGTTTCAATAGGTGTGTGTGTTTGTGAAGGGATGCCAAATGCTATCATTTTTCTGTAAAGCAAATTTTAATGGATATAAATAAAGTAACCTTAAACAAATTTAGATTTAATTTTAGTTAAATATCTGGAATATTTAGAATTATTAGGGTGGCATAGGGGTGGCTAACACCATTGCCTGCCAACAGCAAGGTTTCTGGTTTGAATCTTAGCTGGGCATTTCTTTGCCAAGCTGGCATGTGCACCTTGTGCCTGCGCTGGTTTCTTCTGGGTACTCTGGGTTTCTCCCACAGTGAACATGTTAGGTTAACTGAAGATTACAAATTGGTCAGAGATGTGAAACAGATAAAGTACTTGAAGTGCTGTATGAATGCTTTTTAACAATGTGACTTGTGGTCTAAAGTACTTTGTGTGTCAGTAAGGCAAGAAAAGGGCTTTTTAAATGCCAGTAGGTTACATGCATAATTATTTTATCCTACATTGTGCGAGCTGTTGGACTATAGAGTGTATAACAGGATGGATTATCATTTATAATACTGATATATGCTACATGTATATAGCGACATTTATGATTTGATATGCACTGTTACTGTGCTTTGTATTTCTGCAATTAAGGGCACTTTAAGCCACTTTAAAATGTAATGTTGAGGGATGCTGACTCCCCCCCCCCCCCACCAAAGAAAAAAACCAAACAAGAAAATGGTCACACTGCAGCTCTCTTTCGGTATCTTTGTTTTAACCACTCAAGTGAAACAGACAAGCCAAATACTTTGAATTGGTGCTAACTAGCCAAGTGAGACAAACTGACAGTTGCTCCCATGTCCACAGCCTTACATTCTTTCACTCACAGCTTGTCTGTGTCATCTATAACAAGATGGTGAAATGAATCTGATGCATGTAACAGCCCAGCATGCTCTTAGAAATAAGCTTATCAAATGTGTTCAGTGACAAATAATGTTAATGTTAAAATGCTTAAAAATACTTAAAATACTTAGAAATGAGCACATACATATGGAAATGATCTAAGATACGCTAAAAAAGATAATTCCATCATACTAAGACTTACTAAGACTAAGACTAATGCTTATGTATTGCAATTATAAAATTTTAACCTTAACCACGAGCAAAGCTTTTTAAACACACTATGCATTTTGCAGTTCTAATAATAAAACCCAATACGTGTGCATTGAGAAAGACTTTAGAAATAGTTTGATATAACAAAGAATTTACATTAAAAATGTACATGTTTCCATGATTTTTCTTTCTGAAGACACCAAAACATGTTTAAATAGAAATGGAGAGGGCAAAAAGGTTGCTGCCCATCTGAGGAGAGCTGCATGTGTGATCATATGAATATTAACATTACCTCAACAGTATTTTGAGCGTCACAGACACACACACACACACACACACGCATATAGAACAAGAGAGAAAGATGGAGAGTAAAAACCTCTCTTTTCCAAGATTTGACAGCAGAGAAAAAGAAGTGACATTTTGACATTTTAAGCATATAGGCAACTGGGGACCTCAGATGTTAATAAATGGGATCCCTTCCAGACATTTCTTAAGACATATAAGTTAACTTGTCAAAAACTTACTTCTTTCTTTACTAAAAAAAAAAAAAAAACTGGGTCTATAAATATGTTAATATTGTTCATTTCCACAGTTTAACTACTAGGCAAAAGATGTCTTCTGTTGAAAAGACAATTGTACATGCACTGTTGGTTTTACATAATAGGCTGTCTCACGTTAGTTGCATACTTCAGCTTCAAATTTTCCACATTCTTTATGAGATTGTGCACAATGAAAATTGAACATCTGAGGGAACTAAAAATAATTTTTTTTTTGCAATTGAAGATGGATAATGTACCACAGAGTTCAGACATTCTTCTGTCTGCTTTTATCTAAAGTAACAGCTCATCTGTCAGTTTGTATCTTACATAAACTCTTAAAAAGGTCACAGAAGATGTTTTTTTTTTCTTTTCTAGACAATTTTGAATGTTGCGTCTGTCTAATGTTCAGACAAAGGTCTTTATCGCTGCATTGAAAAAGCCAACTGCAGAATTTGGTTCATCAGCTCTTGCAAAAATTGGTGCCGAAGAAACAGACGGTCGCCTCGCTTAAGTTAAAAATTGCAGCCTTGCAATGATACAGCTCCCGCGGTGATTCTGGCTGTGGCCATGGCCGTGCTTTGGTTATTGGATTCTTGTTGTAACACATAAATATTGACTTCATGCGGTCGTGTGGGTGCAGTCATTGTTCTGCTGGCTCTGTATCAAAACACCAGTGGTGTGTTGGTAATATATAGCTGATAGATTCAGTCCAGGTTCAACTAGTAGGACACCTGGACATATTCATATTAAAATGGATCTAACCACAGACGCAGGTGAAGTCATAATAACAACAACTATATCCCGCCCCATCTTCACATGGATCAGTCAGGCAGAGTAGCTGCAGCTGTGTTCACAGCCAGGAGCTGTGGACTCTTGGAAATAAGCTTCACCTCATGGAAAGCATTACATTTTCTCCCCTTTTATATTGTTAAAGGCAAAAGCTATTGTAAGGTAAACATTCCCCACTTGTGACTTTTTAGAGGTCAGGTACTTCTTAAAGTCCACTTAACACCAAAGCATGGTGTGTGATGTGGTATTATTACATCATAGCTGGACATGCAGGTGTGGGTCAGCTTATCATAAATGCAGAGCAAATGCAAACGCACCAGCATCCCTCTCTGTCAGAGGATGACCCTTGGACTGTTTCCTGATGAATGAAACACACTCATTTTCTAGCCTCATTGGCTACAAGTGCCAAGGGCCTCATTTAGGTCTGCTGGCATTGAAAACGCATACATACACAACTGTTGCACTCACTCATAACTAATGCACACTCAAGTAAAGATGTGCACATTTTGACTCAAATTAAAATATAAAAAACCTCTGCATATTTTCACACACAAGCTGTGTACGTGTGCAACTGTGGGTCTTTAATGTGTGCTTTTAGCATTTGCAGATTTTCACAAACTGGGTGACAGCTTTCTTGTTTCACAGTAAGGGCTGTGTCGGCAGTAGGGGCTCACGGGTGACAAGAGATATTGATAAAATCATTTGTCACCCTGTGAACATTTCAGAGAGGCTGTGGGCAGAAAATAGCTGCTAACTAGTTTTCAAGGATGTCGAATGAAGGAGTCAGTCTGTATACTGCTGTCACTCTAGTGTCTGGTTGAGGTCAGGGTGAGCATGCATCACTTTGAGTCTGTCCGAACTGTGGAGAGGTCGTACTGAGGCTGTGAACCTGGTGATACAGGCAGTATGGTCTCCCTGTAATTGAGTTTGGGATGGAGAGAACATGAGAGATAAGCGGGAGCACACTGATGGTATCTTTAAACAGAAGACAGTGCTAGAAGCTGCAATGTCAGAAAATATATTCAAATAAGACCGGAATTTGAGAATTAATTTATTGAGCTTTCGGATTAATTGTTACACACTTATAATCCAGTTGGACTAAGATCATTATGTATGATTATCCACTGACAAAATAAAAAGTGTTGTAGGCAGACTAAAATGCCTGAACACACACACACACCTGAACATGTGACTTACTTTAATATTATTTCAGTTTTAACATGTCCAAGGGCACAGTCTTGTAATGTCCCCTTGATTGATGTGCCACTATACCTTTTTAACATCAGCTAGTCTGAAGGTCAGTTATGGAAAGAATCAGCTAGAAGAAGCTTAGCTAGAAGGTACAGATGTCAAATAAAGGAAATGTGGCACAGATTAAACTGTTTTTAGAATAGTTACACTGAGGAAGAACCTCTAATGGTTTGAAAGTAAATTCAAAACAACAATTCATGATTTTTTTTTAACTTTAAATAGCTTTCAGCCTTTTCCTCACATGTGGTTTTGTAAATGTTCACAAAGTGACAACATCCTCACTTTCTGGAGTAATATAAAAGCATGCACTTTTAAAATTGAGCTGCCTTTAATTTGTTGCGATCCATCGGGTTGTTTGCTAATTAAATGACACCAGAGACAGATTTTGAAAACACAGAGGGCTTCTTTGGAAAGGCATATTGAACATTTGCACTGTAATAAGACTAATTACAATATTTTTCATTCAATAACACAAAACCACTTGTGACTGCACACGTTTGGGAACATGTATGTAACCCGCTGTTTTTCTGATACTCGGCACCAAAGGCAAAGGGTGCATTTTAGAGGAAATAAAAACATGTCAATTGATTCCATTGCACAAATTCAATATCATTTCCACGAAGACTTTCAATCTCCTACCCCACTGGGATGGATATAAAGGGTGGATAAAATAAGAGAAAATAAGAGAAATACCACATGAAAAGAAGCTTTGAAGTAAGTGAATCACAAAAGCAACTATTCATGCGAGTCATATCAAATAAGTTGAATGCCATGTAGCTTTTAAAAAGGTCTGACAGACAGCACTTTTATTAGTGAGCTTTTAAGACATCACTAGGGTTTCAAAGTTTCAAAGATGCCAAAGAGTCAGTGCCTGGTTCATGGTTGCATTGGTCAAAAAAAAACCCCACAACAACTCCAGGATGATTTATTGTGACAGGGATAATAGACGTATTAAATTATGACAACATATTGCCAATGCAAGGAAACAGTATCATCAGCCCAGAGGAATAGTGTTTGCCAGTAAAAGCTTTCTGACACTGTGACAGCAGTTCACGCCAAATGTAGAACAGACATGTAGTAGAAGTTACATGCATGAGTTGAGCTGTTCACACCAGAGGCATATATCTGTGTGCAGTCCAACAACGCTCTTAGATACAAAAAGAAAAAAGGAAAAAAAAAAAAAAAACGGCTGACACAAAGGTAAAACGTCTAGTGAAAATAGACTTTTTGTGAACATAGGCACCAGCATAGAATAACTACTGAGAGTCATAAGCTTCTTTTTAGTTTTACACTTCAATAGTTCTAGCTCCTTTTTCAACTATATCCACAGCCTAACATCAAGTCATTTCTATTTTCACTGTGATGGGGTAAAGTCTAGAGGAGTATCAAGTTTCTCTCTGTCCATCTTCATCAATGAGGTCATTAACTGACCAGTTTATTTACCAATGTGTTAACTGGACTTAATCCCACACATTTAGATGTGTTCTGATGCCAAACCTTGAAAAATATATCAAAAGTGTTCTTTAATTAAAACAAAACAAAACAAAACAAAAAAAAACAGGCTTGTTTTGATCAAAAAGATCAATTATCAGAATTTTCTCTGAACCAAAAAGACGTGTTCTTGATAATGTCCTTGTTTTCAATGGGTTTAGACATAGGTGTGAAATGATACATTATTTCATATCAATGAAATATGCATGACAAGCAAAACAAATAATTTTTTACACATTTCTATGTGTGCATTTTTTTCTCTGAAAGCATCAGACAAACCATGTATGTCTCTTTGACCAGGAAAGAAAATCACCAAGGTTGAGCCAAGCTCTGCCTAAGTCTTACCTGCCAGCTCAGTCAAGATCCAAGGGGTTTTAATCATCCACATATTAGCTTTCAATCCACCAAAATGCTGGACCTGCAAATAAAAGAGGATAAATGTAAGCAAACTTTAAAATAGATTTGGAGCAATACAGTTTCTGTCCACTCCATTCCCCGGGCTCCATGGAATAGAGTCCATGAATAATGCACATTTTTGGAAAGATCATGATGTATCTACTCAGCTACCAAAAATGCAATTTTTTTAAACCCTCAGGATAGAGTACAGCTAATTCAAAATTCTCTTTACTGTTTCTAAATAATCATTGAGTCATCTTGTTAGTTTTCCTTTCAACTACTTCCTCAGCACTCTCTGCTGATGCTGATATTTTAGTACCTCTGAGACCCTCCATCTAACAAGAGGGACTTTATAGTATGCTACTGTATGTCGGAAGAGCTCAGTCCTCAGGGACGACGGGACAGTCAAAGCCATAAAACCCCACAAACACACTGCAAAACACATATACACACAGCACACACACAAACACTCAGAGCCTGAACACACAAACACGGACACACAGAGGACAGACCCTGTTGAATAAATTATGGGGGACAAAAGCAAATGGAGATAAAGCTCTCCATCCTGCAGGGTATCCATTAGTATAGTGCAGGAACCCTGAATCTAAATAAGTGTATGTTTGATCAACTGGGTTGTTACTACAATAACAATCATAAGCAATCATAACAGCCATCCCTGATTAAAGATTTCTCATTTACACAAAATTGCCAGTAAGTATGGTCTCTGTATTACGTTTACATTGAATCCAAAGACATACCAGTTAATAGCCACAACATAGAGATATCTTTCTCATATTTAATGCAAAGTTAAACTGAAAAGACTAGAGCAGAATAGAATGGACATCAATGAGTTATATACAGTTTAATACAATTGAATACATTTAATAATTATAACAGCAATAATAATAATAATTTCCCCCACTAGCCCCAGAGCTTTTTGACAATTGGCAATTGGCACAGATTTGGTGATCTTTGGTGAGTAGGTCTATTTATAGCAGATGTAGTTGACTCAAAATAAACTCATCGAAAGGAGGGGAGAGGTCACTTTGCACAACAGTGTAGCTCACAGGAGAAAAAAGGAACCTGAATACTTTAGCACTCATGAACATGTCGTGAATCTTGATGATATGTAGGAATATAAATAGAATATCATTTACCATCAGTCCTTAATAAAAGTATACCTCAATCCAAGTCTATAGCTGTAAATAACACATATACATGTTTAAAATTGGTAAGCAATGACAAGATCCCTTACTGGAATAAGTAAGTTTATCAATAGCTATTGTAACACAATTAGTTGAGGGAGAAGTATTCAGTGCTATCTGTCTTAAACTTTGCTAAAAATGACCAATTATGTCGACAAAGTAGATGATAGAGATGATGGATACGGAGTTTGTGCTATAATCATTATCACTGTTGTTATTATCAACAACATCAATATTGTGACCACCCTTCCACCCCCCACCTTCTATCCTCCACAGAGAAAAACGCCTTCTGACTTTTGTCTTCCTCTGACAAAGATCTACATTATTACATTTTTAAAAAGCACGTTTCGAGCCTGTGTTTTAAAAGACGTATGTGTTTTTTTCTAATTAAGAAAAAAGTCTGGTCTGTCGGAGACAGCTGCGACTTTGATGGTGTTTGGACATTTGTAGGATAAGAAAGTATGATGTGTTTCTTCAGTCAGTATACTATATTTTGTCATTTAACTACAAGGTAAGAAATAGCAACCCATGGATGATCTAGAATAATAGAATAAATGCCAAGCCTTGAAAATGTATCCCCAATGTTATCAAAATGATACATTGTTATTTTCTAAACATCATTATGCAGTGTGTTATTTAAAAAAAATGGTCTAAACAGGTAAGGATAGTGGCAGTTTGCAAATAAAAAATAGCTAATAAGAAAAAAAAACAAGATAAAAATGTAGTCTAGTACAGACGAGCAGCACTAAGGTGTTGTATTTAAATTAAAAGGAACAACACTTATTTGTAAATCTCAGGTTAAACCCATAGTCAGCCTTAAAAAAAGAAAACAAGCCATGTAGCCTAACAAAGTCTTACTTCACTGTTTTCTGTCCAGGATCTCAGCATATTTTGACCAGCAGGTCACACTACATTACCCACTAGAAAAGACCAGAAAGGCATGTCAGGATGATTCAACTGACTACACATCCACTCGTTCAATTAAGGTCTTTGGTGGGGCTGGCCCGTGTGGTTTGCAGTGTGGTAAATGCATCTCCCAAAGGAGCAGTAAGTGCTGAAATCAGCTCAGCTGAGCCTTCCATTTGTCATTATCTAATGGTAAATCCATGTGTGTCTAGTAGAAGGCTCTCACCAACCAGTAAGTGACACTAAGAGGAAAAAAAGGAAAAAAGAAAGAAACACACTGTATACACAATAAACACCTTTGTTAAAAATTAAATGTCTATAGACATGTTAGAGCAAATGTGTGCATACTGTTCCTCTTTTATATCGTATTTTACTACTAAAAGCAGTATGATTATATCAAGAGCTTTAAAAGATCCATGAAATCTCTCAAGTTTGCTTTGATGTGTTGTACAAGCACACATGGATTCCAAGCTATATTTTCTACTAAAAACAACAGAATGAGGAAGATAATGGTGACGAGATAAAACAAATTAACAGACTTAAAAGTAGGCATTTAGATAGAATACAATTATCTGGAACAAAGAAAGCCATTTCATAATTCTCTCAATTACATGATCTGGGACTTAATTAAATTAGAATGCGACCAAATCTATGTTATTAATTAATACATGCCTCAGCTATGTGCACAGTTTGTTGGTAGACAATATAGGGGCTTACAGGCTTTTCTGGAAAAATCAGATTTTTTTTTTCTCCATGTGTGTGTGTCAGTGTGTGTGTGCGTGCCTGTGTATGTTTGCATGCCTGTATGTGCTAGTACAGTTGATCATCACTCCTACTGACAACCAGACTTGCTTGAAATATGGTGTCTGATGGTATGATGTCATACTGCCAGATCTTCTTATCTGCAATTCAGAAACCGGTGCAGGATGAGGTCTGTCTATTGTAACAGAATAGTTTCATCTGTAGTGTTTTAGAGTGATGCAAAACATGGCTATTTTCAAGTCCAGTAGAATTGGAAGCCCTGTAGGGCTGAAGGCTAAGAGAAAAATGGGATACATCACAGACTACAGCATGTAGCTTTGTCCTCAACATATTATCCCTAAAAAAAAATTCCCTGTAAAAGCTTTATAATTTGCTGTTTAAAAGAAACACTTTTACAGACCTTGGTTAGCACAACAGTTTGAAATGCTGCTGAACCGAGAATGCCGCACAGGAACTCGTTGCAGAGTGGAATTAGTGCAATCAGGGGAGATATGGAATTAATATGTCTGATTAAGTGCCTGACTGAATTAGCATTTGGAGTCCAAAGAGATTTCAAACATGCGGGGAGGGATGAGATATGTTCTGAGAAGAAGAAAGGCTGACAGATTGCACTATAGAGGATAATAGAGTAGCTAAAACAACAAGACGGAGGGAAATGATAGGAGGAACAGTTACGACTCTTGGTTTTACTCAGGCCAGTCGTTAAATAATTTTAACAAATAAAAAAACTACAACATAATTTTGTTTTCTCCTGATCTGCTTGCGGAATGGATTCACACTCGCTGCCTTATCTGAGATTTTCACCAATACAGAAAGCAGCTGTCAGTTGTTCATGATGTGAGAGGTAATTGGTTTGGCCCCATCAAAAAAGTTAGCGCCTTCAAAGGCACTATGATCTGTTTTCATGTAGACTCAGTAATTAGGAACTAAATGACTACATGGAGATTGTTATACTTAGAGAACAACGACATTAAGAATTAAAAAATGTGACAAGTATTTAGAGACAAGCAAATAAGGACACAATACCAACACTTATGAAAAAAAGGGTGATGAAAAACAGAGGGAAAAAGTAGCACGAGGAGATGAATGGAAGATGAAAGAGGAAACATGACTCGCCCCTCGGAGAGAGAGAAATAAGTTGTCAATATGGTGTTTCTTCCATAAAACTTGAAATTCTGGTGAAAGCCCGAGAAAAAGGCAGGAGAACAGATGACGTCTTGATTAACAGAGGAGGCACAGCACAGTAAGCAAAACAGCATATGCAATGCAAATCTATTTGATCTGACACTGAAATTGAATCTGTGCGCGGTCCCTGTTAATTAACAAAAAAAAGAGAGCAAAAGTGAAAGAGAATAAAAAGAGGACAAGATTACTTTTAAAAGAACAGAGTGAAACGATCAAGGTAAAAGGCGCAGCCAAAGAATAAAATGCACGGTAAGACAGAGAAATGAAAACCTTTGAGTAGGAGAAAAGGTGAATACAAATTAAGAAGAAAAGGCAAAGTGGTATGTGGATTACTTTGGGCAAATGAGTGATATATGAGCAAAGAGGGTGAGAGACACATGGGGAAAGAGAAAAGTGGAGAGCAGTAGAATTTTTATTATTCATTTCATTTTGTGGTGTGATGGCTATTGAGAGAAGACAAACTTCTCTATTGAGAGAAGTTTGTCCTCATGACTTTGCGCCAGAAAGGCTTTCTAGAAGAAAGCTTTCAATTTTTTTATATTCCATTCAGCTTTCTCTTACAGTTTGAATAGGTTTAGTCAACAAAACTCTGGTTATGGGTAGGGAAGAATAATATCCACCCATTGTCTTAAACTGCTTGTCCAGCTAAGGGTAAAGGTATACTGGAGCCCATCCCAGCTGTCATGGGGGAAAGGCGGGGTGCACCAGTTTATTGCACACCTAGAGACAACCGTTCGTGCTCACATGAACACCTGGGCAATTTAGCATCACCAATCAGAGTACACAGAGAGAACATGCAAACTCCACACAAAAAGGCCCCACAGGTTAATGGACATGTTTGTTTCAGTATATTTCCAGTCAGTGGGTTTAAACCAGGAATTCTCTTGCTGTGACAGCGTAACCACTGCTCCTACGAGCATCCTGCCAGAAAAGAGTCAATGTTAAAATCCAAATTTTCAGCAACATAAATCACATCTTAGTGAGTCTACTTGGCAGAAAACCCTGAAAGCAAACTTTACTCGTGGCACATGTGATGGTAATTCACCGCATGTGAAATGTACGCCGTACATGTGTCCTTTTTGAGAACTAAACTTGAGCAGTTGTTGAAGTGAATAACATGCTCCGTGGCAAACTGACAAGTTGGAGTAATTTCCTCCATCTGTTCTTTTTCAGATGATACTCCAGAAATTAAAAAGTGGACTTCAATTGGTGTCTCATTTGGTAGAAAAACAGACTTATCGGTACAGTCTAATTAAGCTATTTTATGATAGAAGGATCCTGCTTGCTCTATCATTTTCGCTACACTGAAGATATGAAACTCTGAGTTTTAAATTTCCAAAGGCACTGACTTGTCTAATGTAATCTTATTTATATGATCAAGGTCCCTAGAGTATGAGTTCTGTTCTTGGGTCTCTTTTATTGACTGATCTGACTACGATTTCCTGATTAAATAAGACATAAGTTGTTTAGCTGGTGTTTTCTGCTGCAGTGAGACAACCATTTCTACCTCCACACAGGAAATATTAATTTCAAATAAGCAGACTCCATCAGCAATTACTTAGCATATTTTTTTTACTGACCTTGTAGCTTTTTATGCATATTTCTCCTAACAAGAAACCATAATCTGTGAGGCATATTGCACTGTATTTTGTTAAATATATTGTTGTTTCCAGGGAGACAAGTCCATTTAATTTAACCACCCCAATGATATTTTCTGTTATGTTACTCTCAAAACAAGCTTTACATTAAGCTACTGTTTTCATCATCAAGTACTTTAAAGCTGCGTGGTGTTGTGGACTTCTCTAGAGAAATGCGAAGGCTTTGGTATGTGTCCATGTGCAGAATTTTGTATTTCCCTTGACTTTTCAGCCATGTAAGAAAGATCCCACATTCCGGTCCACAGGTTAGCATAACAATCTGTAAATGCATGCAACTCTGTTTCCACATACTAAGACAATTTTTCACCCACTTGTCTGAAAATCCACGTGGACACATTTTCACACAAAAGACTTGATATTAGACTACAGCTATAACCCGTGCAACAGAGTGAGGATGCAGAAGTGTAGCTACCCTTCCCTGGTGGGCTCAGCGCTAGGCATGCTAAGCGGATTTACAGTACAGTATCTACACCAAGCAGAGCATTCATTACAGGTATCAAGAGTTGAAGTTGATAATACAGTTAAGAAAGGAAATGCTGACATAGTATCAAAGAAAGGATGTAATATGAGTGCCAGATTATGATGTTGAACATTTTCATTGCAGACAGAGGCGGTGAAAGAGGAATAAGAGAAGAAGTGAGGATCTATAGATTAGAATATGACTTAATTTGTGTCTTCCTGAAGCCAAGTAAAGTGAGTGCATGAATCACCAGAATATGGTATTATGTTGTAAATGTATGTATTTACTGGCCCAAAATCATAACAACACAACAAGGGAACACATGGAGAACGTACACCTTCTGC
The DNA here is from genome assembly GCF_056152115.1 of Neolamprologus brichardi. Classification (NCBI taxonomy): domain Eukaryota; kingdom Metazoa; phylum Chordata; class Actinopteri; order Cichliformes; family Cichlidae; genus Neolamprologus; species Neolamprologus brichardi. The sequence continues at coordinate 6,969,207 of NC_142110.1, read as the reverse complement.
ATGCAGCAACTAGTAGCATACAAACAAAACATGATGTGCAGATAAAACAATAGAATTAAACAATGTGTGAACATGAGATACTCAGATCATGAGTGAATGACAATAGCAGGACAGTAGACAGTAACAATATGTTTTATGTATAACAGGCCTTGGATGTCTTTCTTAATGACTCTGAGTCTTGCAGCACTTACCAGAAAAATCTTCCATCGGACTTGTCTTTAGCTTTATTGCTCAGTAGCAACAATCTGCTATTATTGGCAATATAAGTGTCCATACAATATGTAAATGAAATTTACCACAAAATATTATTTACAAAATCAGCATCGTGTAAGTAAATGGTAAAGAAAAGAAACACCTGGAGAAAAATGTTATAACCAATTAGGTTATAATTGGTTACGTTACTGACATGCTGCTAATTACTTATATTACAGGTCAGTAACATAACGTAATATGAAAAGAATATCTTTGAAAAGCAGTTTTGCAGAAATATAGATGGGAAGAAGTTCAGTAGTCTGCAAAAAAAACAAAAACAAAATAAAAAATCTGTGTCTACATATTGTGGAGCACTTCCAGAATAATGTTCGCTAACATTGTCAAGAGAGTCAGAGAATTTGGAGAAAATTCAAAAATTATGATCAAAGTGTAGGTTTAAGACACTTGTAAATCATTGCATTCTATTTGTATTAACACTTTTACATAGTGCCACAGTATTTTCAGAATTAGAGTTGCACCTTAACACATGCCATGAAACTGGATTGTGGAGTTTTATTATGCATGTAATACTTGAGAGAGTGCTTAAGTGGCAAGAAATGAAGGCAAAAATTAAATGTGGTCACTTTGTTAGTAATACAAGTTACTTTTGGGTGATGAACAAACTTATGAGTGAGATTATTTAACATCTGGTGCATTATTGCATTGGTTTGTAATGGGGAACTGTTTCTGCCCACAAAGAATCGACATGGTATGAACAGCATGTTAGGTCTCCAGAAGAGGTTTTCCAACACAGCTGGAGTGTGTTGTGATTCCTCCATCTTTTGGAAGTGCACAAAGCCAACACAAAAATCATTGTAGTTACTGTATTTGCATACACAACATACAACCATAATGTAACATAATTCCTAAACTAAGACTAAGACTAAAAAATAAAAATAGCTATGGTTTCTTACTGTGTGTCCACAGTGAGTTGGTACATCATGCCATGTCCATGTGTGTGTTTTGATGTCTTATTGTAAATATTTTTATCAAAATGTTCCATACCTATGCTGTGGTCATGTAAAACTATGCTAGACTGAAATCAGTGACGTGCATGTCCTGTAGTGTGTGTGAAAAAAAAAGACTGAGTTAAAGAGGGGTGACAGGGCGATAACTATATGGAAAGTGAACACAGTTCTTGGGAAACCCTCTCTCTCTCAGCAGAGAGGGAGGCCGTCTGAGGTTATTTATTTTTCATCTGGAGATGGAAGCTGAAGAGCAGAGGGGAGACCCCCCAGTGGAATTACTGACTGGAGATATACCCTCCCAGGGCTACAGTCTCTCTCTTCTCCCTCTTTCTCCCATTCCTGCTCACTTTCCATCTCCCACCTTTCTGATCTTCACCAGAGAGCTGCCACTGTCTCTCTGGGAGAAGGGGGAAGAGAAGAAGAAAAAGGGAAACTGCTCATTCTCAATGCCATCTTTTCCTGCCTCACAGTCAAACTATTCATCCCACACGCCTGTGGTCTGCAGAGCTTTGCTCGGCTTTGCTCTAGAAGCACAAGGAAAGCTGAGCTGAGTTGTTCTTAAGGCTCCTCCCAGGTTTGTCTCCCTCTACGTGGGAAGCATAGCTTCTTATCCCAGCCCTCCTCATTAACAGCATTCCCATCACACACCACAGTCATTAAAAGAGCCACTTGTCCTCCTCCATCCCCCTTGATATTCTCCTTTCATCATTCAATTTCTGTTTGGATGAACTAGTAGTGTGAATGGCTGACACCTTTACTCCACCAGGACCAGAGTGAATTATTGGGAGGCTGAGAAGTGCGGTTACATAAGCATCATAAAGCTACCTCTCCATGACCCGTTCCAGACATTCTGGTGTTACCCTGGGAGGCAATGAATAGATGCTTTTTTGTTCCCAATTTCTCTTAATGAACAAAGGTGTCAAATGCGATCTCATATTCAGGTCATTTGGGAGGTTCTCCATAGCTGCAAGAAGTCAGGATGCTAAAAATACAAGTGCAGCAGAAAGTATGCATGGCAGCTTATACTTTGAGAGTGATTTGAGACAATCCCTTCCCCTTTCTATCATCCATGGAAGGTTTCAGCCTTTATACAGTGCAAGTTTTGAGCAACTACATAATTAAGTTGACATTGTTGCTACAGCAAAGTGCTCCTCAGCAGTGACGCTCCCCTGTAGAAATTCTCACCTGGCGCTGGTGTGTGACCCCAGGAGTTTGCTATTTCCGTGTGATGCTTTTCTCTCTGTCGTGGCACAACACAATCCCCATCTACTGTCAGATTTCATAAGCTGGATGAAAACATGATGAGGAATGACGAACCATCAAATTCTTCTACATTTCTATGGAGAGAGAGACGACGGGTGTGAGGGACGGGGGAGATGAATAAGGGACCTGCTGCAAGAGTGGGGCTTGTATAGAAAGAGAGACTGTTCATTATTCCTCAAATAGAAACAAGCCCAGTCTCTGCTAATCTCCCTCGCGACTCTAACAAGAAAATGGACTCTGCTTTCACTGCCTCTCAAAGCCACAAGCTAACAATGGGTGTAGAAGAAATCAAATTTGCACCCCCCAACCACCCACCCCCACCTGTTAACCTTCTTATTTTCTTATTTCTTTCCTCGTCTAGCCTTCTCTATCACTTCCTCCCTCTCCTGTAACTCTCCCCTGCACTCCATCCTCTGCCTAGTTAACTTCATTGGTCGAGGAGGAAGAATGCTGAGAAGGCAAGACTAAGAAGAAACGAGCATCAATTAGACTCTAAAGTGCACTTTATTTTTTGTCCCCGTATGCCAAATTAAATTACACTATAAATAAAAAAAGCGCAATGGAAAAGCAATGAACTTTAATTATCGAAGCAGAACCTCAGCATGGGTCATTGCTCACTACACTCCACATCACTGTGTGCTCCTACACTACACACGTTCTGGCTTAGAGCCACTGTTTGGATCTTCTCAGGGATGTAAATTCTGCAAAACGAGTCTTATTTTATAATCAAACCTGCTTGGTCACATATCACTGCCAGTCCATCATATACTGTCTTTCATACATCTGTTCATTAATTCAAAAATATAACCAGCTATTAACATGACAACAACTCATTTAGGTGTGTAGACAAGGTCAAGAAAACCTGCTAAAGTCTAAACCCTGCATCAAAACAGGGAATAAAGATGATTTAAGTGACTTTGAGTGCCAGCGGGCTGAGTATTTCAGAAATTGCTGATCTGCTGGAACTTTCTAATACAACTATCTCTAGGGTTTACAGAGAATGGGCCAAACAAGCTAAAATATCCAGTAATCAGCAGTCCTCTGGGTAAAAATACCTTGTTAATTCCAAAGGTCAGAGGAGAATAGCCAAACTGCTTTGAGCTGATAGGAAACACTCTCAAATAACCACTCTTTGCTTCTACAGTAAGCAGGAGAGTATCTTTGCATGCCTTGCATACAACACATCAAACCTTGAAGCAGATTGACTACAGTGTCCAAAGAATGGGTGCCACTGATGTCCATCCAACTTGCCTTGTATCACTGGTTCAGAATGGTGGTCCCTAAGAAGCAGCTGAGCATTGTTTAAACACCAAAACCACATCAGAATTGTTGCTGACCTTAGCCATCCAAGCTCAAACTATCTAAGATATAACATAAGAATGAGTTCACTGTACACCAATGGCTTCCACAGTCACCAGAACTCATTTAATGTAATCTACCAAGAGTTAAAAAGAGTTCTGTACAAGATGTATTAAGACACTTACAGCTGGAAAGGATTAAACTCCTATTAAGGGGGAGGTTGGAGGAATTCCATTCAACCTGGTGACCTTTTATAAATCTCTTTAATACGGAACAGATATAAATGATCACTGAGTCTCATTGGTAGCTTGATAGATGACATCCCCTGTCCAACCTTCTTACGTTGTTTGTTGTTGCTTTTTTGCCTGTTTGCTTTTTTACTTTGTTTAATTTTTATTGTATATATGTAATCATTTATATTTGAATCTTTGTCGCCTTTATGATAAAGAAAAACGGAAAACCAAATAAAGAGATTTGGGAAAAAAAAGAGTCCTGTAGGCAAAAGCAGGTGCAACTCGGTACTAGCAAGGTGTGGCCAATGAAGTGGCCGGATGATATTCTATGTCCATGTTGCTCCAGACAACCTTTAATTGTTCACACTATTCATGAAAGAAGTTATATGTAATTAACAGGTGCGTTACATTGAAATGTATGAAATAATAGGTATAATAGGTATAATAATAATAATAACAATAACAATAATAATAACAACAACAATGATAATAATAATAACAACAATAATAATAATAATAATAATAATAATAAAATGTTACACTGAAAACCCCATGGTATTATTTTTTTAAAATAATCTTCTACTTATATTATATACATGACTTAATCTTCTTACCTACTGTATCAAGACATGAGATCACTATGATAATTCATTCAGGAACACTGGGAATACAGAGGGAAACAAATTAAACATAACTAAGATGGTGCTTTCCACAATGTGGCTTGGATGGATGGGGTAATGTGTGTCTGTGGGGGAGCAAGACAGAGAGTGGAGAGAACGTGCGAGACAGCAGCTGTGATTCCCCTCTATTTCAGTTTTGGGAGGGCTGCCAGGTCAGATGGCGCTGCACAGCAAGACCTGTGTACAATGCTGCTCCCATTTGCCAATGTTTTATCTTTATCTTTTTAAGTGAGCATTGTTGATTGTGTACCATCAACATATGACCTCGATGGAAAGTCAGCTTTTCATTTATATTTAAGCGGATTCTTTGCTGTGGTAAAATATCAGGAATAATCGAATTTAATAATCTAAAAATGGCAGCTTGTCAAGTCATCAGAAAAAAAAAACAAACGTACACCAGGCATATTCGGATTTTTTAAAAATGTATTTAACTAAGTATAATTTATTTCAAAATGGCTGCTAAATAACACAGGCTTGTGCACCAAATATCAAGGTAATGATGTGGGATTTTAGATTATTAATCTAGATACTCCATTATTAAAGTCATTTGGCTTCATCACTATGGAGCCCTTGAGGATATCAAGGACATCAACAAAATAAGAGCAAGAGAATTAAGGTAAGAGTAAGATGAGAGGATAAAATAGGCCATCAGTGTTGCACGTCAACAGATAAGATGAGAGGAGCCATTTCTTTCCAGTTATTTTTTCAGTAAGGACCAAAATGCCTGAGATTCAGTAAGAGTTATTTTCATATTATTCTGATTTTTTAATGAATAGATATAATATGACTTGAAAGGTAAAATAAAGCTGTCTATTCAAATCTGAAAAACCATTAAAATGATGATATTGTCATGGCCCGAGGACTGTGTGCTGTCCCTGATATTTGACATTTAAAGTTGATGTGTATCTGAGTTGGTTTTGATTCATATGTTTTGCAGGTTAAATTTAAAAGGAGACTACAACAGGAACCATCCTGTTGTAGTCTCCTTTTGTTCTAGCAATGCTCAGTTTTTTTGTACGATATAATAACTATTTGGACATGGTTTACTATTCTATGCCTAGTTTTGAGGTCTTGGTCTTTTATTTTTTAGCTTCAGCATCTATTTTGAGTTTGTTCTTTTCTATATATAGGAGTATTTCCCTATCTATTCCATTCTGTTTCTTCCTTCTGTGTTTATGTCATCTTCCTCCAGTATTCCACTGTCTCAGTTGTCATGTCTGTTAAAAGTCTTATCTTTTAGTATGTGTTTTTCGATAAATCCTTTTAGTGCATTGTGTCGGTTCAGCCCAGCCTCCCGACAGTTCGTGATATTGTCATAACTTTAAATCTATTCATTTTTGTTGCTGGACATGAATTTACTATTTTTTGGGAACTGTTTTTTTTTACTATGTTCCTCAACACAAACTTTGTATATTATGTCCCTGAACACAACTCTTCATTTGGCTATTACACATTATTTATTAAGAATATATGACAAAAAAGGCGGCAAAAAGTACTTGATTACACCATTTCTTTTAAAACTTTGCTTTTTTACAACTGGTTGACAAACTTTCCTCTTTCCAGTATTTTAAGGAGGATTTCAGAAGGAAGTGTTGAATTTTCAGCACAAAAGTTGTCTTCTCTGAAGATGTTGCTGCCGATCTTAATAGTGCTTCATTCACATTTGTCCATAATTATTCCAAAATAAGGCACTTCTACTTGGCAAAACAATGATTAGCCAAATGATTGCCCTTACATTCTTCAAAAAAAGAATAATAATTGAATACATATGAATGGACCTCTTTGTAATCATCAACATTTTGATTAATAATTGTAATTTATTAAGCGAGAATGAGACTATACTTTAAAGATTATAAAAAATCTATCTGATCGAGAAATCACTCATCTTTGGAAAAGAGAGTTTATTACAGAGAAATAGCTCTTTCCAAAATAAAAGCTATACTATACGCTTCTTCTGGGGTATATTCTCAGCAGCATATTAAACATATCAGGTCCCCATAAGGAGAATCATGTGCTAACGGCTGTCTAAATGACTCGGGTAAAGTTTGTAGCATGCGTGCTTGCAGTGTTGCCAACTTAGCGACTTTGTCGCTATATTTAGCGAGTTTTCAGACCCCCTTAGCGACTCTTTTTCTAAAAAGCGACTAGCGACAAATCTGGCGACTTTTTCTGGTGTTATTGGAGACTTATTTATGACGACTTTTTGACGTGAAAACGCATATCGCTCTTACTCTCAACAAGCAGCGGTGCTGCCGTGGGCGCCTCACCCGTGCCAAAGCGCTCACGGGCGGAGGATAGTCCTCCCCCAGCTGCTATCAGGGCAGGTGACGTTCACACCTGTGCGTCCAAACGGCAAATGAATCGCGCATGAGCGAAGCCTCTGCTCCCGCACTGACTGTAACGCAGTCAGTTCTTCTTTTACTGTTATGCTGTTTTGTGGATCAGGTTTAAAACTACTTATAAACAAACTCACAAACGAACTCCACCAGAGTGCCAATTTCGGGTCACTTTTGCCGGTCCAAGCCCGGATAAAGGAGCAGGGTTGGAATTGTGACATTAAAAAAAAACAATAATTGCTAAAAGAAATTTAATTTGTAGTTCTAAATAAATTCTAACTGCATTTAGGACGTTTTTTACTCACTTTATGTCTCTTCCACGATGTTATTTCTCTCTCCAACAATTTAGGTTATAATTACATTAGCATGACAGATTATGCAAATTAGGTGATGATGTCATTTGGCGACTTCTAGCGACTTTTAGGACAGCCAATAGCGATTTTCCTTACTAAGGAGTTGGCAACACTGCGTGCTTGTTGTTTTTGTCTGCTTCCACTTGTCTTTGTACTAGGATGATGTCGGCGTAAATGTGCAGTCATATTCGTTGTGTTCCCACTAGTGCTGTCAGCGTTAATCTCGTTGAAATGACGTTAACGCCACAACACGGCAAATCTCCGTTAACGAGCTACCGCGGATCACCCCGTGCGCGGGGCTGGACGGCCAACACGTTAGCGAGCTAACTGCGCTAACGCACTAGTTCCCACCAATGTAACTGAGCATTGCATGGCACATCCAACATACTGTTTTACTTTTGTCCATGACACGCTTACCTTCAGGGTCATACGTCACATGAAGACCAAAACAGTTCCAAACGCCAGATCTGAATGAGGGTGGGGGAGGTTCAATTTGCCATGTTGCAAGGAGAGCTTAACTTCTGTCTCGCTAGCTTGCCCTGCGCTCAGTGAATCTGCGTTCGACTACTCCGCCTAGGCTGCACTGTCGAGCACAGATCCACTGAGCGCTCAACACAGACAGCATCGTCAGAAGGAAAGTTGATAAAATAAATTTAAAAATTTGTATTGTTCGATACATATGCGTACCGAACCGAAAGCACTGTATCGAACGGTTCAATATCCATACGATTATTGTTGCACCCCGTAGTTGCTAGGGAACGTCTACACTAAGATGATACACTAAGCCTCTCACCCTTTTTCACTCCTTGCTGCATATCATTTAATTTTGTCTTCTCTCTCCAGAGCCTGGATCTGCTGGAGGTTTCTTCCTGTCAAAAGGGATTTTATTCTTCCCACCATCACCTAATGCTTGCTCATAGGGAATTGTCTGACTGCTGGGATTTTCTCTCTAATATTTTTGTAGAATATTACTGTATAAAATGCCTTGGGGGAACTGTTGTGCTTTTGCTTTATATAAATAAACTTGAACTGAACTTCAATTTGTATGTTGCATATTTACTGAGATGTATTTTAACTAAAGTTGATGCTGTTGTGTCTGGCAGCTGTGTATAGCTAGGTGTATTTGTGTGTCAGGGAGTGAGTGGCTGTTCCAATACCTTTCATTTTTGTTCATGCAGTTTGTTCTTGCAGGTTTTGTAATAGTTGATGTTTTTTCTTTCATAAATATTCCACCCATTGTCTGTCAGAGGAGGTATGCCATTATGATTTACTAAACTACGGTCTGAGCTATAACCCAAATGGCTAAGTCATGCTTGATTTGAGAATGTAGCAACAAAATAAATGTAATCTACTAGTAGTAGTGGCTGTAAGGTACACAAAAGGTGGGTCTTCAATTGAGATTAGGATGCTAAAGGCTAATTTTCCTGAGGTTAAAAGTAGTGTTCAAAGTCTTGTATTTTAATGTTCATTTTGTCTTTTGGGAAGATGCATCAACAGAGTATTTATTAATTACAGGAATAAGTCAAACATCATGCTAAACAGGATGACTGCCTGTGGCATTTTTACTTGATTGATAAATGACTCGAGCTCATTTGTAAAAATAAATAAATAAAACTAAGATTTTCTTTATTAAAATTAAAATAATACAAAAAATTAAATAAGATTAATAAATAAAAGCACTGTGCTAATTCAGAAATATTTTTATTACAGATTTGCTAACATAGGTAGGTCTAGCTATAAACCACTTCCTCACAAAAGGAAGTTTTAGTTTTGATGAATTCAAGCTTTTTCAGTTTATAAAATGACAGACTGGCACATTTGTCTATCAAAAGTTAAATAATCTGGCTTTGAAGTGATATTATCAACCACTGCTTTACAGATTTGATTGGCTCTTACAAACTAATTGTAATGGCCAGTACTTAAGAACTAGTGCTAAATAATACAAACTGAAAACCATTTTTTTGTCAAAGAATGTATGACACAATTTTGAGTTTGTCAGATACAGTTCAACCACCAACCACTCCTTAATTACACATGAAGCTCAAAGTCCTGAAAGAAAAAGTTGAAGTAAAACTAGAAATCAATCAAATGACGCAGCCACCTCCTTACACATTCTCACTCACTTGCATTGCTCATGATTCCTTGAATTAGGCCCGTTACACAATTGAACTGTGGTGAATCATTATGCGTTAGTGATGTCTGTTCATGGTTTACATAACCAGGATTTAATAATAAAACAAGTGTGTGAATGCTCTCCCACAATACTACTGCTGCTCCCTGTCTAAGAAGCAGTACTTGGGTTTGTAGAGCTATTCTGAGTCAGGCAGAGACCTGTAGAAATACAGAATGAGAGAAGGAGAGAGCATAGAGAGATGAAATGAACCGAAGAAGTACATGGCTCCTGCCACATGCCTTCCTTTTACCCTGCAGAATCTCAGGCATTTTGGTCACTGAGGTTTTACAGATGTAAAAATCTTTCAAGGGCTTGTGCATTCAATTTGGCATCAAAAAGCATGGATCAAAACAAGAGCGTATACAGTTTGTTTCAGATCTGCAAACAAGACAGGGTGAACCCTTTCAGTAGATACTGAAAGTGTATGCTGTACACAAAATTCAGAACCAATCAATCTTTAGCCGGTTTTTCTTTTTTCTTTTGTTTTTCATATTACATGACTGAAATATATCCTCGTATCACAGCAAGTGGAATTATAGGGAATGAACGTATCAGCAAGTACATTAAACAAAGATTTCATTTTCAATTATTGTCAGTTATTAACCCAACTGTCTGACAAGCCATGAATACAAAAGAGGAACAAATTAATGGAGAACCTGAATGCTTGACCCTCACAGTGAGGGGATCCGGTGATTCTTGTTGACAGCTGGGGGTATTTTACTGGCCCGTTCACAGAATCACAGAAAATCACCGATCGCTCAGAACAATCACTTTGTTCTGAGCGATCACGTTCATCCAGCGATAAAACATTTCTGTGATGGGAGTGTTTTCTTCCAGGATGAGAATGCTCACATCCAAGGGGTTATAAAGCTCACTAAGTGGTTTGATAAAAATGATGTCAATCATATTCAGGGGCATTTGCTGTGGGAGCTGTTATTGGCTGAAGTGTTACTTTCATCCATCATCTTCAAAATACCAAATCAGGGAATATCTTTTTAAAGGGTGATGTTTCATCTTTCCAATAAAGTTATGGAAGCTTGAGGAATGAATGTTGAGATACAAGTATAAGGTACAAAATTCAAGGCACTCTGGGAGCACACACCTTACTAAGGGACTTAATGTCAATTTCTCTTAACTTATCACCTGTGTATATGTTAACAATGAACATAATATTGTTAATTGACAACACATTTTCCCCTACAGAATATTTCAATTCCCAGTTTTTTCTGCCGTTTGCCACTACAGGATTAATTTTGGTTATGCTGCTGCTAAGAATCATGAACATCAAAAGCTTCTAGATGTGATGTGTATATTTACATTAAACCAAACTCACAGTCTATCTATCTCCAAAAGTGCTTTTGTTTCCTAAACCTTAGAATGACAAATGGCCATCTGGATAAGAATCTCAGTGGATCTCTGGTTCAAGATTTTTACAGTGGAATTAATTAAACCCAGTTCCTTCCCAAAATTACCCCAACAAACATCTTACTATGACAATAATGCTTGGGAAGGCAATTTAGCAATGCATGAACTAAAGAAATGACAGAAATCATTGCACACAGACAGCGTACACACCTATACACCCATAAAGTAGACAGTGTTTAGAAGTGAAGCCTGTAAGAGCAGATGCTTGCACACACACAGGCTCACTCTCTATGTTAAAAAGCAAAAATTATTAATTGAAAATCTCAGCTGTGTATTTTTATATTTTATATAACTTCTGACAAACTTGGCATCCCTAGGCCTTCGTTCCTGACAAATTACTGGCGGACAAATTACAGAGCTTCAGCTGGAAATGAACAAAAGCCCAACTGAGGGACACGCTCAGCTGGCAGACATTTAACTTTAGCTGGAGAACCCCCGAGTGTGTGTACGTGTGTGTGTCTGTGTGTGTTTATGTATGTGTGTGTGCGTAAAGAAGAGAGAGAGACTTCATGTTAGCAGTCACATCACATCACAGTTTGCAACCACATTGATTAAGAGAGTTACCATGCAGACTAATTTGGACATGGAGCAGACTAAACGGTTACTGGCAACCTCTGATTTTATGTGAGGACATTAGAACACTTTAATTATCTCACATCACCATAAATTATTTTTTTTCCCTTTTCTGTGCAGCTTTTATTTTTACTTTTTTAGTCATATGTTTAGGCATTCGTGAATAATGGATTATAAGCACATGTAATTCTTTAAATAAAGAAACAGCTATTGTGTGTATGTGTGTACATAGATCTAGGTATAGCTGTGGAATTGCTTGTCGGCATGTTTTGTACCACTGCATGCATGTGGAGCTTTTATTTATTTCACTTTATTTGAGGATGTGGCCCTTTGGGACACTGAAAACAAATTCTATATAAACTGTGAACTGCTGAGGGATTACAAGAGCCAAAGCCATCCATCAGAGCTGGACGTATCCTCCATATGCAAGCAAATGAATCAGAGCACGTGCCTCCCCCACCGGATCCATGAGCAGAAAAGGGTGCAAGGGTGTTAGGTGAGGTGAAGAAATGCCCTATAATAAGATGGAGATTAGAAAACCCTCTTGTGATGCTAGAGTAAACGTTCAGGCAAATATAAGAATAAATGACAAATAAGGTCAATTAAATTGGCTCTGTGACAAAGCAAAGACAGCATTAAAACCCATCACGTCTTTTGAAGTGTATAGTGCTAAGCACAGTGTGGCTGTAAGATATCTAGTTATCCCTGAAAGGGTCTGTAATCACTGGAAGTAGTTGCGCAAGACCCCACTCCACACAGCTGTGTATCACTTTTTGC